>NW_026267160.1:1334064-1340655 GCF_000697945.3 Frankliniella occidentalis | reverse complement strand
CTGCCCGGGGGTGAGGGAGGGGCGGGCGCCCTTATGTCATTCCCGTGATGACCCTCCACCGCATGCCACTGCGCGGCACCCACACATGCACCACCACGCCGACGACGATGGCGTCCCCTCCTGCTCACTGCTGCTCGCCAGCTCTGGCGGGGCGGGGCCCCCCAGGGTTGCCACGTGGCAGAACATTCAGGGTTTTATCAGAATTTTCAAATGTTGTCAGGATAACCAGGATATAAGAATGTCAGGATTTTAGGGTCAGAGTGTTAGGACAGATAGTACCGGTTATCTATCGCCTTACCGCTCGGCGCTACGCCCCGGCCTCCAGCGTTGCGCCGTGGTAGTGCGCCACTAATAAATTTTTTCCATGAAAAAATTATCCTATTTTCTTTCTTAACCCCTGAAAAAATAGCGCCATTTGGCTGGCAACGGCTGGTAACTTGTTCTCTGAACAGAATGTCAGGGAAAAGAAACTTTTTCGTCTGGATTTTGTCAGGAAAATGTCAGGATATTAGGAAATTGCGGCTTCGTGGCAACCCTGCCTCTCTCTGGCCTGGCCTTCTCGTGGCCCATGCAGCCTTTGCACCACCCGGGCGTGTGACAGAAGGTTACTGGTGCGGTAAACGCACCGGCGCTGAGCCCCCGCGGGCGGCGAGGGCCTCGCGGGCTATCGGGTGGGGCCCGCGGCGGCAGGACAGCGCAGCGCGACGATATGATCGAACGTGCATAATTCCGTGCGTCGTGCAGCAGGTTGGCGACAATTGCAAATCGGTTCGCACCGGCTGGGCTGTCGGCCTGTATGAATGGTGCTACGCGGCTGCGCCATGGGCTGCGCGCGGCTGGCTGCGCATGTCGCTGGTGTCGAATGGCGGGGCGGGCGTTGGGCAAGACGTATTGCTGCGACACGCGACGCAGGGAGAGACTCTTAGGGTCGCGTCGAGTGGCGCAAAGTACAAATATAAGGGACGCGGCCTGCGCTTGCGCCGCTTGAATGTCGTTGCGATATGAAAAGTTTGCCGTTCGCGCGTTGCAGCAGCAGCAGCGTGAAAACTCTTGTGAGAAAATGTGTATAACAAGTTTGAAAGTTATTTCGCAACTCCTCTTGTCTTCCGTTTGGCGAGCTGCGCCGCTGCGGGCTGCCGCTGCCGCCCGCGGTGTGGCACAGAGCAGCAAGGCGCTTCAGCTCGCGGCCAGCTCTTGTCGTGATTTTCATTTAAAACTCCCGCCTCGCCGCTCGGCGTTTTGGAGTAGGATGTCATTTCTTTTGCGGCACAAATGCGCCGCGCGAGGAGAGACTTCAAAATTGGGCGCATTTCACATTTCGCGAGGTGGAGGGGGAAGGGGAACACGCCTCAGCCGCCACCGCCGTCGTATTGCAAGCGCCCTGTGCGTCAACGCAGCACGCTCTGCCACGCCCCGCCCGACTCGGATCCGAGACAAGGTCGCTTTTCCCGACTTCATGGTGGATTTCACGCGTGCCCGCCCCGCCCCTGTCTCGCTCAGGTGCCGCTGGTGCTGCTTTCCGATCCGAGCCCCGATTTGAAGCCAATTCCAGAGCTGCCGGCTGGAACTGCTCGAGAGGGAAGGAGAGAGAAAGAGAGAGAGGCAGGCGAGCGGCGGCGCGTTCGACTCGAAGCCTTGAAGTACGCGGCGCGGCCGTACTGGCGCGGCGACACAGATGTTGATACGTAACGCCGCCGCCAACCAAACGATCCAATTAAACATGGAGCGATATGAGGCGATTGGCTGGACTCGCCTGCCTGCCCTGCCTGCCCTGCCTGCCCCGCCTGCCCCGCCTGCCGCGCCTGCCCCGCCTGCCCGAGTTACCGGCACACACCGTAGACGAGTGTGCGCGCCGTGCGCGGCCCGGGCCAGGCGCTATGCTGTGCACCTCCCTTCACACCTTTTCTTCCGTTTCTCGTCTTCCCTTTTGTCTCTCTGCTTGCCTCCGACCCCCTTCCTCCCTCCCCAACAACGTGCCTCCATTTTCTCTTTTTACTCCCTTTCTTGTCGGTACGGCGGCCTCAAGGACATTGCGGCGGCGCGTTGTGTCCACCGCCCGAAATTTCGACACAGAACCACAAACGACAAACGACCACCACGGGCAGCACGGGTCGTTCGTGGTTTTCCGGTGGTGACGAGTGTAGTGCAGTGGCCGGCCGCAAAGCATGACCCATCCTGCTGGAGATGGCCGCTCGACTGGACTGTAGGCAGGCCAACTTGTGGGGCCGCCTGCTGGGTAGGCCGACCCGCTGCACACGCCTGCTCGACGGGAGTGTAGACCTCCTGGGGCCGCCTGACGGGTAGGCCGGCCCGCTGCACACGGCTGCTCGACGGGACTGCGGGCCTGCCGCTCCTGCTGAGTATGCCGTCATGCGGCGCCCGGGCCTGCATTCTGGTTCGGGGGGTGCATCTCGCAGGCATGGCCACGCCAATGCAGAGCCCTAATGTTCGCCTATTTTGGTGTCGCAAAGTTCTGATAAATTGGTCTGGCAATATGGTGCCATTGGTTTCCACACAATGCGAGATGGTAGTGACTTTTATTTATTTTCTTGAATATTTTTGCTATGGTTGTTATGATGGTGTTGCGTGGTTGGCCATTGCCTGCTGGCGTGGCGGGCGCAACGCCGTCGGTCACGGCCGGTCACGCTGGTGCACGCGGCCCCACCCCGCCGCTCCACGCCTCGCCAGTCCCCGCCGCCACGCCCCGCCACGCCCGCATCTGCGGCGGGTGTACTTACTTGCAACCTGTTCCTTGCGCACGCCCAGCAGGCCGTGCACACTGCGGCGAGTCGGAAGGGGTGCATTATTTTTAGCATTTTTGCTCCCGTCCCCCCCTTCAAAACCAAAACAAAATAACGAAGCGAAGATACTATTAGTAACATTTGCTCGGATCGTTTTGCAGCGCGTGCGACGACAGCACTTGCGCTCGAGGTTGCGTCACATTGTTACCAGCGCCGTTACGGCCCTATGAAAGAAATGGCGGCCTGGCCAAATGTCAACGCTCTACTAACGCTCTGTTTTATCTATCTTGTTTCCAGGTGAGTGCCGCGCGCGTGCGTGTGTGAGTGTGTGTGTGCTTGTCGGGCGGCACGAGGAGTCCGCACAAACCAGTCGCCCGGCCGTTGGTGAGTTTGTACGCCGTGGTTATAGTGGTACCATGTCGTCGTGCAACACTGTGGGAAATAAAAATTCGAAAAGGTCGCCCGAGAGCAATGAATTTAATTTCGGGGTAAGATGGTGGTGGCGAAGATTGTGATTTACGCCGTGGCCGAAAGTCATTCGCGAGTTTATTTCGACTTGTGTATGTCGGCTGTTGTGCGAAATAACGTCGTCGTGACGTTTTATTTTTGCGCAAAGCGCGAGCAAAACGTCGTTTGTTCTCTCTGCTGCGCTGCTGCCGCAGCGGCACAGCTGCCGGCCGGCCCGGGCTCACCTTGGGAGCGGTCATCGATTTGTCTGCTTCTTGCTCTCCACCACCGCGAGGAGCGGGGCGCGGCGGAGAGCGGCGGAGCGCCCCAGCCTCTGCCTAATGGCACTCTGCGCTCTCCGCCGGAATAGCAACGTGCCCGTCATGGTGTGCCCGGAGAGTGCCGGCGGGCGCGTCGTGCCGCGGCGAGCCCGCCCGGCTGAGCAGCAGCGTAGCCCGAAGGCGTAGCCGACAGCGACAAAGAATTGCTGCCGGGGGGAAGTCAGTTTGAAAATGTGTCGTTGGCAAGTCCACACACACCGCATTGGGAGGGTCTCTTCCGAGTCCCCTTCCCGTGATATCTTCTTCACATAACAACAATCAAAAATGACTTCGACGACAAGCATTCGTTCGGTTGGGGAGGGAAGCTAAAGGAATTCGGAGGTTATTTGGGACGCAAGGAAGATAAGACGGGTCTTGTTTCTATTTTTGGTCCCAAGTCGCTGGAACTCGCCCGGCATTCTTTGGCACTCCCTCTCAACAGTGTGCCTGCCGGGCCGACCGGGCTGGGCTCGCCTGGGCTGGCCGCTGGCCGGCCTTCGCTCCGGGCGACGATCTCGGCCGCTCTTGCCCCCCCGCTGCCCCCCTTTCCCCCAACCTCCTCGACTTATTCTCTCTCCGTCTCTCTTCCACTTCCTCTGTACGCCCGCCATGCCCTCCTCGTCGCTCTGGCTGGCTCGCTCGCTGGCGCGACGACGACGTTAAGTTTTTGAGACGAATTCATCGTATAACATAACATGAGTCCAGCGCACCACCGTACCATGCCCCGTTTTGAAATTTCCCGCCTAGATGAGATTAGGCTATGGCGCGCTAATGAATGAGTTAACGAGCGAATGAACGGCAGGGGCGTAACTACTTGAGGGCGGACTTGAGGCGGAATACGGCCCCGTCACCGCGCCTTATAAGAGCTGCTGGCACTGATAGCGCCCTCCACAATGAGAGAGGAACAAAGCGCCACGCCCCGCCCCGCCACGCCCCGCCACGCCCGGGAGAGGTTCTTGCCCTGCCTGCTGTGGGCCCGGCGGAGCGCGCCGCCGCTGCTGCGGGGCCGCCTGTAAATGACGTCACTTTTCGAGCGCCAGGCTTCCCACGGTGGGGAGTGCGGGAAGGGCCCCGTCGTCGTGGCGGGACAGAGCATAGTTTTCCGGGCGGTCCCTCCTCGGCCAGGCGCCGCGGTTTTGGTCCCCCTCCCCCCCCCCTTCCTCCCCGCGAGCGGGTAGGAGGAGTAGAGTGTAAGTAGGAGGAGGAGGTGACCTTTTCCTTTGCGCACCGTCATTTTCCATGGGATTAAGGTGCCGATACCCCGCGCCCGCACCCCGCCGCTGCCCTCCCCCCCGTCCCGTCGTGAGGACGACGACGCCCGCGCGCGGAGTAGCGACGACGTACTGTACGCCGAGAGCTAACGACGTTTGCGATTCGCGGGGCGTGGGCCGCGGGGGCCCGCGGGAGAGAGGTAAAGGGAGGGGGGGAGAGGGGGGCACAGGCGGTACTCGGCGGGAGCTGCGGAGCCCCGGCGGAGCCTAGCTCTCACGGCCTTGGCCCTGGCCGCTCGCCCGCTCGCTCGCACTAATAGCAGTGAGCTCCTTTCCAAATCTCAAGGTTCTTTCCGCATGCTGGCCGCGGGGTGGCGTGGCGTAGCGTAGCGCCGCTGCGGTGGTGGCCCCCGCTTCGCGCTGCCGCCGCCGTCGTCGTTTCGACGCCTTTTGTTTCGGCGCGCGGGCGGGGCACGGGGGGCCTAACGAACCGGCGAACCAACCAGCCAGCCTCGAATCGAGCGCTGCATCAAGCAAAGTACGTTCTCTCTGGCAGCTGTTATCAACTCCAGTCCAATATCACTTTTGGGCGGCGCGGCCGCGGCTTGGTGGCATGGGGACCCGAGGGAAGACCAGGTGGACTCCTCTCCCCACACTCTCTCCCCCTCCTGCCTCTCTCTCTTGTGCACGCGCCAGATAGGGGTCGCGCTCGCGTCGCGCGCATCTGTCCGGCGGCGCGTAGCGCATCGGGAGGGTCCACGCCGAGTATAGGCCGCGTCGCCCTCCTAGACGAGCAGCACAGCCGCCTAGAGCTAGAGAGACTTGAACGCTGGAGTGGGAAACAGACTTGTTTTTCTAGCGCTTCTACCTCACTCGATCCCCTTCTCTTCGCCGCCCCTCCGCACCTCCCCCCCCCCCGCCGCGCTTGCCCCTGGGGACTGCGCCGAGCCGAACGCGCGCGCGCACACGCACGCACACGCACGTACTCACGCACACATACACACGCATCTGGCGCTGCTCTTGCTTCTGCTCTGCGATATGCTTCCAGATTTACGACGTTTGCGTTGCACATACTGCTGCCGCTTCCCTTGTAATTTTTTTCTTCTTCTCTCTTTCACTCTGATCATCATCTCGTTTGCAGTTTTACTGCGCGGCGGCGGCTGGCTCCCGCTCATTCATTGAGCGGACGCGTGCGTGTGTGTGTAAGTGTGTGTGTGTGTGAGAGAGAGAGAGAGAGATGGATAAGTCTACTACTTGTATGGTGAGCGAGCGAGAGAAAGAGAGACGTGATGCATGCTGCAGCCTTCCATTATTTGAACGAACGAATGAATGGCGCGTCCGAGTGCACCAAACTTCATTTAGCCTTGCGCTGCTGTGATTGTGCCTGAATGCTGCTGCTGCTGCTGTCTCTGCGAGCGATTTGAAATCGGAAACTGCGAAACCGGAAGTGTCATGCGATGGCGGTGCGGGGACGTGCCGGTGTATGTGTGAATGTGTGTGTGTGTTTGTGTGTCAGGCCGAAATGAAGAGATGTCGCGGCGAGATTGGCTGAGCATTTCCCTGCCGATGATAAGGCTTATCGGCAAGGAATGTGCGGACGCCCTCGTCGTGCACACGCACCACTTTGCACGTGTGTGAGTGTGTGCGTGTGTGTATGCACGCATCGGGTAATTAGCCCATGACCGGTTTTTAGCCCGCCCTTCTGCTTTTAAAAAAGCATTAAAGCGGGCTTATGCAACCGCTCTCGTGTCCGTCCGTCCGTCCGTCTGTCCGTCGTCCGTGTAAGAGGAAGGAGATAAGCTAGAGGTCTGCAAATTTCAGGGTATCTTAGGGGTCACTCCTGGACAACGAAACGCCTGGTGCAAATCCTAG
>NW_026267160.1:1326622-1334014 GCF_000697945.3 Frankliniella occidentalis | reverse complement strand
GCGGACGCAAGGCTGGCGGCGGGGCGGGGCGGGGTGAGACCGTAGCAGCGCGCCGCGGGGAGCCCGCTGCATGCGGCTGCAGTGGACCAGAGACCGCGAGCCTATCGCGATAGACAAGTGGTCCGGTGAGCTGGGCAGCTGGAAAGTGCGTGTCATTGAGAATGTTCAATATCACCTCCGTCACCCCCATTCACTCGAGTCACTCCGTCTGCGGAGTTGACTTGCAGAAACTGATATATACAAATTTTCGGTATAATCTTACATCACATTTATGCGTGGCTCCCTCTCAATATTGAATACCGCTGTTGCTATAGTTTGTTTTATTTGAGGAGAACGAAAGTGTAACCTTGTTTTGGTTTTTATTTTTCTTTGGACGGAGACACTGCCTAGCCCGGCTCTGGCCGCCTCCACGCTGCCGAGTCGAGCCGCCCAGCGCAGTCAGCAGACCATTCAAATGCGAGACCCCGATTCCTATACGTCTCCCACGCGCGTTGGTGCGGTGCGGCCGTGTGGCGGGGCGCGGCGCGCTCTAGAAAATCTATCGGCAGTGCGTGAGGTTGTCGGAATGCGCTGTGCGCTCGTGGAGTGGGGGCGCCTCCTGGATGTGCTGTGCAGGTCGCATGTTGGCTGTGGCCGCTGCAGCAGCTGCAGCAGCTGCGAGTGGTGCAGCGCACAGTGTCGCACCGATTAGTGCATAAAGTCATTCGCTCGCCGCACCTGCGCCGGTGCCGGTCGATGGCGTTCCGTTCGATAACAGTCGTTGGTCCGTGATAACAAGCTGTGCGTGGTTGTACCCGGCTCTGGCAGGTGTCAAGTGGCGAGGGTGCGCGCGCGCCCTTGCTGCTGCCTCGCGCTGTGGCCTCTCCTCTGCGTGCCCGCCGCGGCGCACCCGTTTCGTATTTTCGCCTCGCATCAAACGCAAAAATTGTTATTTGCCGACTCCACATACTGCTCTGTCGTCGGCCTTGGCACCTTTACAAGGCGCGGAGGTCGTGTAGCGGCGAGAGGGGACGGGACCGCATCGCCGCCGCGCCGGCCAGTCAGTCCAGTCCAGTCTGGAGGCAGGTGGCGGGCGGGCTGCTGGGCTGCTGGGGCGGGCGCCCGGCGGGCGGCAGCGGCCCGGCGCCGGCGTGCGTTGGGTGGCCTGCCCTCCCGGCGCCCGCTCCGCCCGCCATGGAGAGGGAGCCTCCCCCGCCTCTTGCTGGTCGCCCTCCTGAAGGCGTCGTCGCCGTTGTTGACGTACGCTGTTTCAACTTCAGTGAAGTCTTTACGACTGCTTGTTCGGAGCAAACTGGAGCCACCCCGTAACTCGGCTCGAGCAGCGCAAGGCGAGACTCGCAAAATGTCTCATCGTACTCTGGTCGCCGCATGCCCTCTATGCTGAGGCTGAGAATGGATCATTTCTAGCTGTCCTTCTTGACACTCGGTCACTGACAGCCGGTTGACGGTTGACCGGGACTTGATAAATTTGAAGGGAGTTCCGTCGATGGCGGTTACGGGGCGCTGGCGGCCCGCGGCCCGCGTGGAACTTTCCTCTCTTCTCTCCTTGCTTTGCGGTGGGCGGGCCGCTGGCCGGCCGGTCGTCGGGTCAGCCGGTGGTGCCTCATCGGAATCATCTCTTCTTGACCTTTCGACTAGCGTGTAGTAGTGTGTAATGATCGGGCGCTGCTGGGGCTGAGAGGCAAAGGCAGGGGGCCAGGGCCAGGTCCCGCTTAGTCGTATAAGGCATGATGAAAAATTCACGCGGTGGACGGCCTTTTTCCGCCCCGTACTGCTAGTCCTCTCCGCTCTGAAAATTTAACTTCTACAGTCCCGTCGTTCCATTTGGGAGGGGCGACATTCGAGCGGCTGAAGCCGAGCCGGTTGGTGGAGGGGTGGCTCGACTTGGCAGGCAACCCCCTTCCAACTCCAACCCGGCTCCGCCCTCGCCTTGGCCCTCGCCCGGCCCGACAACGCGTCATGTCTTTTTTACCCTGGTAGTTTGGCCTTTCGTCCCCGCCGACGACGCCGCGGGTCAGACCGGCATCAAAGTTTCGCGAGAGACAGCAAACAAGTCACACACTCATTATTATTTTTAGACGGTCCCCGCAAGACTGTCTCTACCGGTAGGGAATCGCGAAACTGGGTTTTCTCGTGCACCAACGTCTACGTCAGGCTTTCACCAATGGGGGGTGTCTGTTTTGGCGCGCAAATCGACAGGCAGCTTTGTCAAAACGCCCCTTGTTCCTCCCTGTCGCTCGCTGCCGAGTGGAGCCGAGCGAGCCAAGCCCAGCCAAGCCGAGCCGCCCGCCCCGCCCATGCGGCCGCCCCGAGTCCCATTGACGTGAGCGGTGAGCGCGCCGGTCTCAACTCGCCGCCGCCGCCGCCGGGTCCCGTGCGTCCCGTGTTGTGTTTTTGTTTACCCGCGGCAGGTGAGGTTGGCGTGGTGGTTGTCGGTCATAAACAAGACAGACGTCTCCGGGAGTAAAGAGGCAAGGACGGGATAACGATTGAGACACGCGTGAGTGTGGTGGAGCAGAGGAAGAAGAGCTAGGCGGCATGAAGACCAAGGCAGTCGCCGACAAGCGCCGCCGCAGCGGCCGTGGCCCTAGAACCCCTAGAAACATCAGGAGCAGGAGCATCAGCCAGCTTTGCACAGCGAAGTAAGTGTGTGAGCATTTCGGTGTCATTCTCGCTGCCAGTGTATACCAGTGCTTCCCAACAACGGGGCAGACGGACTAGTGAGAAAGGGGGTGCTATTCGAAGAAGCCGTCTCCTAACCTCTAAATCCACACTGCCTCCGAATAGTCGTGGTTTGGTTGTGAAAGTTTTATTTACATTTATCATAATATTTGGATTGCGCTATGAAATGTGTCAATCTCATTGAGTGAATCTTTGATAACCAGGCTTCCTTTGTTCACGGTAGAGTTCAGTTCTGTGTACAGTACGTACCGTCGCACGCTCGTTTACGTAAGATCCAATGCGTGTCTTTCGCCACCATGTTTCTCTTTTCTAATGTTTACGGTCATTTAACTGCGAATTTTCTAGTGTTAGGGGAAGCTGAATTGCGAATATGATGGAAAGGAAGGAGGCAGACCTCCGTCGCTACTCCCTGCCTGTCGCTCGTGGAGTAGCCCGTCTCTACACCGTGCCCACGGTATACCACTCGGCGCTCTGGCGATACCCCCTGCCACAGTTGGCTTGGTGGTGGTGGTGGCAGGCTGGTCGGGTTGGGTTGGGGACATGTGGAAGTTGGTAGAGCAGCCTCCAGACAGGGCCAGGCCAGACGATGCCCCTCTTACCCTCCCCCTCTCTCTCTCTCTCTCTCACGCCCTCTCTCCCTTTCTCTGCGCTCCCTCTCTCTTGTCGCGCCGTCGCTCTGTCAGACTTCTCCCTCCCTCCTTCCCTCTCTCTCTCCCTCTCCCGCTCAAGGACCCATGCAGTTTCCCAACTCGTCTGGCGCTCTCGCGTTGCACAACCCCCGCCCCGCCCCTCTCCGGCGGCGGCAAGACCAGGCAAGACGACGACGACGGCGGCGGTACGGGTGCAGCGAAGGCGAGCGAAGGCCACAGCCTGGCTGCCAACCTTCCTGGCCGAAACGAAGCCTCTGAACAGGTATTTTCGAAGCCATGTCGCCGTGTTTGGTTTGGTCGAGGAACGCCCTTGTCCGGCGTGTGCGCCCCTCTCCCCCTTTTCCCCCTTTTCTCTGCCCGAGCGGGGTGGAGCTTCGTGGGCCAAGGTCCTTTTCGGCCCCTTCGTGTCCTCTCAGCCCGCTTATGTGGATCCTCTCTGTTCTCTCTGGCCCTCTTCAGGTCATGCCTCTAGAAAGGCAATGCGCCGTACACGACTCGTGCTTCGGAAGACGATTTTTCTTCTCCGTTGCACCCGTGCAGCGAATCGCTGCTGTCGGCGTCGCGAGCGAGGAGGCCGCAGTTTTTCGTACGAGCCCGAGTCGGATAGAACCTTCTTTGTTAGGGTCGAGCCGAGCTCGAGGCTCATCCCGGGTAGGGGCCGGGCTCGGCGGCCCGGCGCGGAAATACTCCAGGGAGCCGTTTCCGAACGCAGCTGTCTGGCTGGGGGTGGAATGGAGGGGAAGGGTGGGGTAAGGGTAAAGGGGGGGGGCGTATCCGGGCTGGCTGCTGTCTGAGAGTCGTCGTCAGAGCAGTAGGGGCGCTTGTGGTCGGTTTTGAACCCGTCAGGGAATCCGTACAAGTTTCACGCCAGCCGTTCACACACAGTTCACACACCAGTGCTGCCCTAACCTGGTCCTCTGCCCCCCACGGGCCCAGCTCAGTTAAACCTGGCCTTTGTGTGTACCCCGTGCCCGTGTCGGACCAGCGGTGGGGCGGGCGGTACAGTCCGGGCAGACACCACGCCAAGCTCTCAGTGGGCGGTACAGTCCGGGCAGGCACCGCACCATGCTCGTGGTGGGCGGTACAGTCTGGGCGGGTACTGCGCCGCAATTCTCCTGGTGGACTGGGCGGTACAGCCCCGGCAGGCAGTGCGCTATGCCCCTACTGGGCGGCACAGTCCAGGCAGGCATTGCGTCGTGCTTCTAGTCGGCGGTGTACAGTCCCAGCAGGCATCATAACGCGCTCCTCATGGGAGGCGGTGTGGTGTACGTGTACAGTGCATTCAAGCACCGAGCAGGAACTGCGAGTCGTGTTCTAAAGTCGTGGGCGGTAAAATCCGATCGCGCACCGTGTCGCACTTTGGATCTTAGGGCGTGGCGGGTGCAGTACTGTAGTCCTAGTTCCGCCGGCGCTCGCCTCTCGACAGTGTGTAGCTCATTTCCGTCCCTTTTGGCGCCGTGCCCCCCAAGTTGATCGTGCGCTAGGCGTGCTGCTCCGCGCCCCGCAGCCGCGGTGGCGCGCCGCTGAGTCGACTCGACTCGACACGGTTCGTCTGGGCCTGTCAGGCGCGGCGGCGGCGGCGCCGTGGCGAGTGCTGTCGAGAACCACCAGGACCTTGTAGTTAGGGCTGTCGAGGAGGGCCCGTTTGCGCCGCAAGGGAATGACCAGGGTGGTGGACGAGGTGGTGTCGCACCTGCACCACCGGACTCGGTGTAACACACGTGCCTCCCCGACGTCGTCCTTCGAGCAGCGCGTCGCACCCCCGAGGGGACGCCGAGCGAGCACCCCGCCGGTCCTGCACGCCTGAGAGCGCGGCCGGCGGAGCTCAGCCTTTCCACTCCGTACACATGGCTGACCGAGCCTGAACAGGGACGGGGCCGGGCCTCTGTCATGCTACGCTGTGCGCCGCCGTTGTTGGCGCCGTCGTCCTGCTGCTGGCGCGGTGGTGTTTCGTTCGGGACACGGACCAGATCCGCGCCCCGTTCGGCTGATGGCGCTTTGGCGTGGCCTTCCCTCGCCGCGTGCTTCCCCGCCATCCTCTGCCCTTCCGATCAACTTTTCCTCGACACCCCCGCCACGCCCTGCTTCGCGAGCCCCCTATTTTTAACCCGTTTTCCTGCTTCCCTTCCCCCTCCCCATCGTCCCACAGCCCGGACGGACTGAACGAACAGCGCCGGTATGATGTTCAAATCGATCCACTTGGCGTAGTTCCCCGATGTGAAATGTCTTGCGTTTGTCCGCGAGTAGTTTTGAAGGGGCCAGACCGAGTGAGTTCCTCCGGTTGTGTTTGGAGTGTACCGAGGCGTTCCCCTGGCACCCTCGCCGAAATCGATCCGGCTGCTCGCCGCCTGCAACACCAAACGGCACAGCACTGCCATAGCCGCCCACCCCACCCCGCCGCGCTACGCCCCGCCCGGCAGCAGCGAAAGTGTTAGGGAGCCAGGGTGGGCCACGCGGCCACCTTCAATGCGGCCACTAAATCACCCGGTAGGCGGGAAGCTGCAGTGGCATGGTGGCCTCCCCCGCCAGGCGGTTCTCTCTCTCTCTCTCGCACGACGCGTGTGTCTCGCACAATGCCGACTACGCCAATGGTAAATCCTCCTCCTCTCCTTCCCATGCACGGTTGACGAGTGGGAGAGACGGAAGGGAAGGTGGCAAAAGAAGGGGACGGGCGCGAAGTGAGAGGGATGTTGTTGTTGAATCCTGCACAACGACGACAACGTCGACAAGGAAAGGGAAAGGGGCAGGGAAAGGCACAGCGACGGCCCTCAGCGTCCAGGGTGGAGCGGTACGGGTGGGAGGTCAGGAGCTGTAAGCGCCCGTCAGGGTAGGCCAACCCGCTCAACAGCCGTGCGCGCGGACGCGAGAGGTAGCCTACCCGCCAGGCGCTAGGGTCGAAACCATCTATTTTGAAATGGTCTTACCCAGTATCGTGCATTTTTTTTCTCCTCAGAAAACCTAACAGCTCGCCCTTACTGTTGATAGAATAGGCCTAGGTTTCTGTCGCATCCTAAATAGTCTTCGTTTTGGGCTGCGAGAGTGTCGATTCATGGAGCAGATGCTGAGGCGTCTGTTTGTTTCGCATAACAATACAAGTAACATAATGATCCAGAGAAGAGTATAGCGGAGACACTAACGTGATTCTATCAATAAACGAAATGCTACAGTTATAATGATACACTTATATGATTACACTAATGTCTGGTGAAGATTTGGGATGCGATCGAGAAATAACGAGAGACACGGGACGGACTGGGCTCGGCTGGGAGGAAGAGATGTGAGGTGTCAGGGGGAAGAAGCGACAGAAGGCGGCGGGCCCACGCATCCTTGCTCATTCCTTATGGCCGGGACTCAAGGGCCGGCGGGCCCTGCAGTGTGCGAGGGAGAGAGACAGTGACGTCACCGAGGTGAACGCCCTTGCAGTGTGCCCTGCACAGAGTGCGCTCCCCGCCCCATGTGCTGTTGGCTGTGCCACTGCTGCTGCTGCTTGGACCCACGAGTCCCCCCTCCGCTCCCGCAGCCGCCGACGGCCAAGCCATTTGCGTCGTCCGGCGAGCCCAGCGGGGGCACTACTCGTCGCGGCGGAGGGTGTCATAATCGACGCCATCCAGACGTCACGTTAGAGGTGGGATAACTTTTTCGAAAATGACATTGCAATTTATATGTCATGACAAATGACATTTTAACATAAATGGTTTTCAGACTTACCGTGTTATTGTTATCTATCATAGCTCTTAGCTATCATCGCATTCCCTCAAGTTTTCCCAGGAAAATTTACCTAGTAAATGCTAAAAGATCTGTGCTGCAACTTGTAAAGAAATTCTTTAAAATTGCTAAACTTTCTCTCAGTAGTAGTACTAAACGTCTTCCTTTAGTATAACAAGTCCGTTACTATACGAACAGTTAAGTTTGGTAAAACATTAGGGGAAATTTTTGTAATCCTACAGAATTTCGTGGCAATAGCACCAAACTAAAGTAGTTACACGACAAATTTTTAAACAAAAACTTAAAGGTGCAGAAAACTAAATGTTCTATTCAATTGCGGAACTCTACTGAAACT
>NW_026267160.1:1325490-1326572 GCF_000697945.3 Frankliniella occidentalis | reverse complement strand
GCAGCTCTGACTGCGGCAGCAGCGACTCGATCCTCGTGGAGCAGAGGTGTACAGCGATCTCATGCGGTAGCCCAAAGCGGCTGTTCATCAAATCGTTAGAACGCAGCATTCTGAGAAGCCTCAGAGCCCCACACACGGTTTTCAACGAAATTGAGGACACACGACTACCGAGACGGCTATGAACTCGGTTAAATATCATGCGGGACCGCTGAGGCTTCAAAATGATGTGTTGTTACGATTTGATGGATATCCGCTTTGGGACCGCATGAGACCGCTTCACACCGCTTCACACCTCTATCGTGGAGCCGCGCCGGCTGCAGAGTGCTGATCACAGCCCCACCCCACCCCCTTCCTTCCCTCGGCTGCGCGGCGCTGCCAACGACGGAAGTGAGAGTGATCACGGAGGAGCGAGAGGGCGAGGGGAAAGAGAGAAGAAAGCGCAGCTGCAGTTGCAAAGCGACTGGCGCTGCCGGACATCTGTCCATCTGCGAGCAGCCACCGGCAGCAGCACCTCGGCGTCGTCGTCGTCGTCGTCGTCGCGCCGTCGACTTTCACGATTGAATCGGCAAAATGGAAAACTTCTCCTTCCTCTTGCCCCGCGGGCGCGTCGCGCGTCGTCGTGGAGGTGTGTTATCTCGTCTACCCATCGAGCGCGCCGCCGCCGGTGTTCGTTCGCGCTGTCGCCGCCTTAAATGACAGGGTGCGAAACAAACTCGTCGCATGACTGCCGCAGCCTTGGGCGCCGCCGAATACAGTACTCCGCGCAGACTTTTCGCTTTGACTAAAAATGTCATTATCCCTCGCTGCTCTTGCTGCCTGCCTGTTCCCAGGATCGTGTCGCCCCGTCCCGTCCTCTCGCGGCGGGGAAGGTCGGCGGGCCGCGTCACCCGCGGAGCAGGGGTACGCGTGGACATGAGCATGCGCCCCGAGCGGTACGGCCATCGAGTCTGTCCATCGGGCTCCAGGCTCAGAAACTCGGAAGAATGGAAAGCTGTGGCGCTGTGGCAACAACCAACCATCGAATGGCTTGCTCCTTTCAAGGAGGCACAACCACAATTTGACGACGACGGCTAGGCAACATG
>NW_026267160.1:1324134-1325440 GCF_000697945.3 Frankliniella occidentalis | reverse complement strand
CTCGTTAGCTTCTCTGTCGTCGAAATTTCGATACTTCGAAATTTCGATACTTCGGTATTTCGATATTTCGGTATTTCGGTATTTTCGGTACGGTATCGATAACCGATACCGACGAGTTTCGGTATTTTTTTAATACCGAAGTTCGGTACTGAAATTTCAATACCGCACAGCCCTATGTACGGCTGTGCCTGTGCGGCGGCCTCGGCCCGCGCTGTGACGTCAGGCGCGGCGCGCGGGCACATCTCCCGCCTGGGCGCGCCTGGCTGGGTAACTTGCATAACCGCGCTAGCGCAGCCGCGAGCGGTACGGCGGCGGGTTGGCAGGCAGGTGTGCAGCCCGGCGCGGGCCCGGCCCTGCGGCCCCGACCGAGGCTAGGCTGGGGCTGGCTAGGTCGCGGCTCAGCAGCGGCGGGCGCAGCAGCCAGCGAGGGGCGCAAGGTGCCTGCCTGCAGGTGCGCCAGCTGCCGACGCCATCTGTGCGCGAGCGAGCAAAGGGAGGGTGCATAAATCGCGTCTCCGCTTTTCCAGCCGCGGCCCCGGCCGCGCGGGGGTGGCTTCTTACTGTCGGATCGCAAGGAGGAGTTTTCGCTGCGCGACGACGACGCCGGTCTTTTGTTTGCGTAACCAGATTTTTCCCATTGCTTTGTTAATTGGATCCACCTTGCCGTGAACCTCGGCGCGCGGGTCTCCGGCCCGGCCACACACACACAGAGTCTCGAGGTTCTGCTCCAGGGCGCCCCGCGCTACGCCGACGCTACGCCGATGACCTCCTGGGAAAGGCGGGGCTGCCGCACAGCGCCGCTCAGCGCCGCCGCCGTGATGTGCAGTTCCGGTTCCGGCCGTTGGTTCTGCGTCCGGCGCGCGGCACGGCGCGGGGGGCCCGGCCAAGCCGCGTCGGTGGACGGCCTGGGTAACGAAGGCGACGATGGTTGTGGTGGTGATGGTGCTGCAGCTCGCCACAATACCGGGCGCGGCTGTTCCATGGATCCACCCCTCGCCCGTCGTAGAGGATGCACAGCATCGCGATGCGCCCCAAGGCCGGCGCGGGGTGGAACGGTCACACAACTCGCGGGCCGGCCGCGCGGAGTTTCTCGCGCGGGGCACAGTCAGTAGCGCACGGCCCGCCCCTTTGTGTTGCTGTGGGAACGGTATGACGGACACTGTATACAAATGCACCTACATGCCCCTGGCGGGGCGCGGTGGGGCGAGGCGGGGCCCCGGCGCTGAAGGCCGCCGAAAGTCGCACCGTAGCGCGGCAGCTCAGCGCCACGTCGACGGCGTCCTCGCGTATGAGCCCGCACCTCCCC
>NW_026267160.1:1320848-1324084 GCF_000697945.3 Frankliniella occidentalis | reverse complement strand
TATTTATTTGATTATGCACTTCAGTAAATTGCGAGACTGAAATGGTCGGGCCGAAGGCCCGACCATCGCCGCCGGCAGGCCAAGCAGGCCCGGCCCCTGCCGAACGGAGTTGCCGGCGCAGCGAAGTGGAGCTGGCAACTCCGTTTGGCGGAAGGGCGGGCCTGCTTGTTTATTTTCCTCCCTTTCTCTCTCTCTCCCCCGGTGTGTCAGATGGGGGTTGAGGTTGACTGCCGGCCTACGCTGAACGCGCACAGGGGGATGGCTTGGCTGGCTGCAACAGCTGTTGGCTGACGTCACGACGCACATGTCTACCAACATTTTTAGTGACAATTTATGTCTTCTGCTTCTCGAGTGACGCGCCGTCGTGCCGCTCTGTTCAAATTGACTTTGATGTTGTTGGGTTGGTTTTTTTTTTCGGCAGGGAGTGGAGAAATCTTTTTCTCTGCGTATATACCGGCTACGGAGTTTGGGGTTAGGGTCACGAGCCGAAGTCTTTGTCCAGTATCGTATCGTGTGTGTGTACGTACACTTTTGAGGGAAAGCGAGGGAAATGGAAAGACGTATTTCCGCGGGCGGCGGAGCGTTCCTCGCCCGTCGCGAGGTTGGTTGTGCGATGTGACACAGCGCCTCATTGTGTCAGTGTGCGAAACCTGTCCCGTGCGCGAAACCTGTAAGCGTATGCAGTGTTTGGCAACGTTCTGTAAAGTATGTATATATATGTAGTGGTTCGCTGCACTGTTTGTGCTTTGTACGCGCTGCTTCCGCTGCGCTATGCCGTGCGCGCCTAGCCGTGCCGCGCCATGTGTTCGGAACGTTACACATATTTTGGTCCAGTGAACTGGAAAGCCCGCGCGCTGGCGGTCGTAGGTCCGCCCCGGCGTCATGGCCTCTGAGCGCACCGTGTCGGGCGAGCCCAGGGAGCCGGACCGAAACTCTTAGCAGAGCGCACCCAGCGCGGGGCAGGGCGCCCGGAGAATCTTTTCTTCGACCCCTCCACCCTCGCCCCCTCGCCGTCCCATCCCCCTCTACCTTCCCCTCCACCCGCGCTCTCTGCTGGAAAAGTGTTCTCGGGGCTGCAATGAGGGTGTCCGGGGCGGGGCGGGGGGAGAAATTATGGACGTTATATTCAGCAGCGGGTGAATGTATGACCGGGGGAGGGGGGGGCTCCGAGTGGGGCCGGAAAAAAGAGCATTGCGCATGTTTGGTGGTGCGCTTGCAGTATTTGAAATGGAGATTTTTGGCGCGCGCAAAGTGTGCTTCGTCCGCTGCAAAAAGGGCGCGGCGGGGCTGGCCAAGCGGACGCGCGGCGATGGTGGCGAAACTCCCCCGTGAAAAGTCGTTGTCGACGGACTGTTCGTCGTCAGCGCGCTCGCTTTGCGTCTCTCTCTCTGTCTTGCACGTTGAGCGGTTGGCGGAGGTGAGGTTGAGAGCTCCGGGTGTTCAGCGCAAAAGGGCCAGCTTCGCCAACTGAAGTTCGCGCGGCGTGGGGGTTGCTTGACGTTCACCCCCGCGGACTGCCCCGCTCTTGGCTCGTAACGTACGCCCGCCTGCCGCGAAATGGCCAACGAAACGATTTAACTCTGAACCGTTGCAAAGTCTATTCAACTACGAAGCAATTTCGTCAATCCCCGCCGTGTCGAGCCATATGTGTGTGTGCGTGTGTTAGTGTGTGCTTGGAGAGAGAGGGGGAAGAGGGGGGGTCGCGGCCGTTGCCCCCGAGGAACCCCTCTGCTCTCCCCTCTCCTCCTACCCTCCCTGTCCCCCTGCCTTACCCCTTTGCATGTGGCGGTACGGCAGAGGGGTGGGGTGAGGTGAGGCGGGGCGGCCTCAAGTCCCCCTGGAGTGACGGACAACAGCTGTTCTCGGTCTGTGTGTTATTTAAATGAACGCCACACGTGGAGCGTGTGAATGACGTGCTTGTGTATGTGTGTCGCATGTGAGGTTGTGTGAGTGTGTGTGTGTCTGCAGCCGGAGCTCACAGAGCTGCTGCTCCACTCGAGTGAAGTGCAAGTCCGCAAAGTCTACAATGACGAGGGCAGGTGTCGGAGCGAGCGTTGACCAGAGAGGTGTGCCGCGGACGGAAGGGGCTGGGGGTCGCCGCCGGCAGGATCGAGTTACAGAAACAGTTCTGCGGGCCTCCGTCGGATAGGTACGTACCGGGTGGGTACCCGGATGAATTCGCTTGTTCGAGTGGGTTCCTGTCTGGGCTGCGGGGGCGCGGGCAGGGGCGGGGGCTGAGGGGGCCCCGGGAGCGCTGGCGAGGCAGGGGGTGGCGCATGCGTCCCGGCTAGGGCTGGGGCCGCGGCCGGGCTGGGCCCGGGAGGGCGCGGGGGCTGGGCTGGGGCTGGGCTCGGGGGCCCTGGCGCGCTGGCCGAGGGGTGGCCGTCGAGGGGGTGGGGACGGGACGGGGCGATCAATACGGCGGGGGAGAGCGGCCGCGGGGCCGCGGGGGGCCTGAGTGTCCTGGGGCCCGCCGCTCAGGACGGTCGTGTGTGCGAGTCATGCCCGCCGGCCTCGGTCCCACCGCGTTGTGCTGGTCCTACTCCCCCCTGTCGCTGCCGCTGGCGCTGCCCCTGGCACTGCCGCTGGTGCCGCTCGGCGTGCACGGCGTGCCCGCCGCCGTGGTCCGCACCCTCTCGTACTCCCGGTTCGCCGCCGCCCCGGGGCCCCGCCGGCCCCGCCCCGTGGTGGGCCCCTGCTCCGACCAATACCTCGACCTCGGCCCGTATGTGTTTCGCTGCTGGGTCGTGTGCCCGCCGCCCTGCCCGCCCCTCGGCCCGCCCCTCGGCCAGCCCTGCCCGCCGTACCCAGTGCTGCCCGCCATGGAAACCAGGAGTGCCAGGTAGGCAACCGGCCACATCGTCGTCGAGCTGGGCTGCGCCCCGCGGGGGGTTCCTCTCTCTCGCTTCACTCACTCTCGCCCCGATCTCTCTTCCTAGTCGTCCGCCCTATTGTCACCTTCCTCTGACGCCTCTGCCCCGTCATGGTGCTGATGGAGAAGAGCCCGGCCGGCCGACGGGAGGGCGAGCTTCACGATGATCAGGGTGGAGCCCCGCCTGCAGCCGTAGACCACGTGTTGCCCGTTGGACGCATTATTTGGCCGTGTTTGTGCAGCAGAGCGCGTGTGGGGGAGGACGGCTCCCACGCCGAGAGAGCGCCTAACGGCCAGACGACTTTTATTTTGTGACACAATCTGCGATTCGTCGTTGGGCGCGCGGGGCGTGGCGCGGGGGTGG
>NW_026267160.1:1313651-1315949 GCF_000697945.3 Frankliniella occidentalis | reverse complement strand
TCCCTCCCCCTTCGCTGCCTCTGCTCTGAAATCCCCATCAGCCCTCTCTGTCTCCCCCTCCCTCTCTAACACTCCCCATTCTATGTATATTTCATGCCTCTGTTCGCTGCCTCTAATTCCATCTATCCAGCCATCTAGCTACACCGCTGGTAGCTAGAGCCGTCTCTAGCCTCTCAATTTCCCTTTTTTTTCGACCCTCTGGGGTTATCCCTCCCGTAGTCTATCCTTGAAAGAGGGAAAGGAGAGGAAAGGATGAAGGCAAAGGGAAAAAACCACCCGTTTTTATTTCTCCCTCGCGCTGCACCATCTTTTTTCCCTTTTCCCTCTTTTCCTCTCCCGGGGCGCTCCGCTCTGCTCCGCTCGCACGCACAGCAGTTCCCCTTTCAGAGTGTGCATTAGCCGGGCTTTCACATCCCCGGGTGTGGGGCGGTCGGGTCGGACAGACGGACGGACGCAGCCGTACGATGAATTATCCTCAGAGCAACAATAACGTTTGTCAGGGCTGCGCGGATCACCCCACCCCGCGCTACCCCACCCCACGCTACCCCACCACGCACTGTATACAGTACTCGCAGTCTCGCGCAGCTGAACCGTCCGAAGGGCGTATGGGGACTGCGGCAGCAGGCAGCAGGCCCGGCTCTATGGGGTACTGCATGCGTCGCGCTGCTCACGTAAGTTTGCCGGCGCCCCTGCCCTCCTTGTTTATTCCATCCCTTTTCTATCTCCCCCTCTTTTTGTCCCCCTTTCTCTATCTACCTCTCCTCCCCCTCTCTTTCTCCACCTCTCCTTCCCCTCTCTTTCTCTACTAGGGCTCTTATTTTTACTCGGGTACCCGGAAAACCCGCTTACCCGGGTGCCCGGGTAGGAACCGTGTCGACGGGTTTTCCCGGGTAGACGGGTTTTCGCGGGTACCCGGCGTATTACCCGGTTGCCCCGCGCCTATAGCTAGGCAATTTGACATACGAGCATGTCAAATTGCCTACTTGCAGGCGCGGTTCCACCGGCTACCCCGGGTACCCGGGAAAACCCGTTGACCCGGTTCCTACCCGGGTTACCCGGGTACCCACAGGTCGGGTTTTTAAGAGCCTTATTCTCTACCTCTCCTTCCCCTCTCGTTCTCTTCCTCTCCTCCCCCTCTCTTTCTCTGCCTCTCCTCCCCCTCTCTTTCTCTGCCTCTCCTCCCCCTCTCTTTCTCTACCTCTCCTCCCTCTCACTTCATCTCCACTATCTCTACGTTTTCTCTTTCTTCTCACTCTATCTCTCTCTCTTGCCCCTACCAATTCCTCTCTTTATATCTCTCTTCTCTCCCTCTCCCTCCCGGCGAAATCAGCTGTGGTGTCAACGTCGTCCTCCTCCCCTCCCCGCCTCTCTTTCTCCCTCTCTCCTATCACTCCCCTTCTCTCATTCTTTTTTTCTCTCTCTCCCTCCCCGGCCGCAGGGGGTATATAGCCAGCGCGAGGCGAGGGGAGGACTGCGGGGTCTCCATGGAAACACCGGCTTCCATCCCCATGGATCGATCTGCCCCAGGCTGGCGGGGCTGGCTGGCGGGCGACCCGGGCGGTGCTGGGCTGGCCCGGGGTGCGTGAGCGCGATGTGGCAACGCCGCCACGCTGCGCCGCCTTCCCTATACCCCCGTCCCTTCCCCCTTCTCTCTCTGCTGGAGTTTTAAAGGGGCCGAGCAGCAAGGCCCATAGGCTGGGTACATAGCTAGCGTCGTTGGGTTGGTTATTATACGCTTTTACTATGCCCCCACACATACGTGCACTGCAGTGTACCCGAAATGACGTTGGGGAGTATGGGGCTTATAACACCCCCTGCATTCAGTCGCTTTAATTAAAAGTAATTGTTTCTATTCTTACCATTTTAATAACGACGTTGTCCTCTCTTTTTGCCGTGGTAAATTTCTTGAGCTTCTAGGTTGTGTTTTTGCGTTCATTGTTCAAAATTAGACCCATTGTCCGCCGTCACCGCGCCGCCCGCGCTTGGGCTTGGAGGAGCGACAGCTTGCCGACGTACCTCTTTCTCCTCTCAGTGTATGTATTCCGCGTTGCTGCTCTATAACGACCACCTGGAGCCGGAAAATGGGGCGGTGTAAATATAAAGGGGCGGGTGTTAGGAAAAAATGTGGACTTGCTTTCGGGAGCGAATAAAAACGTCAACTAACCCCGTCGCCCCCTCCCCGTCGCCGCTTCTATGATTTCCACCTTTCTTCCTCCACCAGCTGGAGGAGGAAGGGGCGGCGGCGGTGCCGCCATTGGGTTGGCCTCTGGCCCGCCCCCGGGGCCGTACTGCCCCCCG
>NW_026267160.1:1307320-1313601 GCF_000697945.3 Frankliniella occidentalis | reverse complement strand
GCCCGCCCCCGCTGGTTCTAATCTCAACATTGATTTTCGTCGGTCGGAATAACGCGCTCGCTTTGTTGCCGGCCGCAGTAAAGGCCAGGCCAGCAGGGAAAATAAATGACTTGCTGGGCTGCAGCACCAGCGCGCGATGCAGGCGGCGGCGGCGGGCTGCGCGAGGTCGCTGGCCGCCCATGTGGTGTGGCAGGCCCATGCCATGGGCGGGCCCCCGCCCGCCCCGCCCCACCCGGCCGCCATGGTGTGGCGGTGTGGTGTTCCAAGGCGACGCTGCCACGCTCCTGCGACTTCCGACGGCGGCGTGGCCTGGCGTTGCAGCTCCGCGCTACCCCTCCGGTCGGGCAGGGCTGGCGGGGTGGGTCGGTCCCTCTCGCTCCCCATGAATGAATCGTAGGCAAATTAGACGGAATGGCTGTTCTGGGATAGTGGCGGGGCGGCGGTGGTTGCTGCTGCTGCTGCCGCCGCTGCTGCTGCTGCTGCTGCTGCTGCTGCCGCCGCTGCTGCTGCCGCCGCTGCTGCTGCCGGCGTTCTATTCCCGGCCTGTGTTGTGTGTACGGCGCGCAGCTCTGCGGGCTAAAGGGAGCAGAAAGGGGGTGAAGCCGTCCGTGTGTTTTTGGTGCGGCCTGTACGCGGAACCTGTTTTAAACGGATGCCTCGCGCTCCCCGCGCGCTTCACAAGGGTTGCTTTCGTCGTGGAGCACATCGCTCTCGCGTTCGCTTCCACCCTTTTACCTCTTTGGTTGGTTTAAAACCCACACTGCTGTCTGTGCGCGGGGCGGTGACGCCGACCGTTCTCTCGGTACCCCCAGTGTTAGCCCCCATCCCTACCACCACCACCGTTGGTTTGTTTTGTCACTTATGCCCCTTCTTGAGGGGGGTGCCCCATAGTCGCCGTGCCCGTTCCGATTCCCTCCTGCACGGCCAGGGGGATGCCGCCTCTGCAGTCAGTCGTTGCCCCTGTCTGTCCTCTCCTTTCTCTCCCTTCGCCTCGCCCTGTGGCTCTCTCGCCCTACCCGCGCCCCTGGCCGCCCCGTGCTCCCGCGCCAGGCCAGAGGCCTCGGCTTCTCGCCAGCTGTTTGCCGAGCTGAGGGAGTCTCTCTGTGGCGCGGCGTGGCGCAGCCGTTCGAAGGGGGAGCGAGCGAGCGGGAACGGCGGCGGCGTCGTCGTCGTCGTCGCCGCCGCCTTGCTGCCGCAACCAGAGTTTCTTGTGGCGACGACGCCGTCTCCGTCCTGCTCCCCAGAGCCGTCGCTACACTGTGGGAAACTGTGACCACGGACCTCGCTCCGACTGGCTTGCAAGCGGGGGTGTCGTCACAGAAGTGCACTCGCTTCAAACTGCCACGCCGCTCCCGCGCCCCCTCTCTTGAGACAGGAGTGACTGCTCATAGCGAATGTGTCATACGCTTCTGCGACATATTAAGCAGTTTTTTCCCGTCTCTCTCCTCTCCCCGCGTCTCTTGTGTGTGTTTTGCGCGCCTCTAATGTATGGATGGTAACGGATGTCGTGTATTAGCATTCTGCTTACTCATCTCAACGTAACCACCAACCGCGGCTACGACCTGCCCGGCACAGCCGCACGGTTGGGTCGGTGACCCACCCGTCCGTGCTGCGCGGTTCGCCTCGCCGCACTGCGCAGCGCTGCTGGGTGTACGTAGTACGTAGTACGTATGTAGTAACTAAAATGTGTCGCGATGGATTCCAACTTGCGACTGGGAATTTCATTCGATGCATTTGGTGTGCCCCTGATGGGGTGTCGTCTCGACGCTGGTGTGGCGTTGCCCTCCTGGACGCCGCGCCCCGGGCCGGGCGGCGCGCGGACGCGCGCTTGCAGCTGCAGAGCTATTTGCGTAGACGGAGGCCCCCTGCAGGCGCCGGCCCCGGCGGCCCCGCGGCACCTGCCTGACGGACTCGCTCGTCGTTGGCGGCGACGTTTGCTCTCGGCGGCGTCGCGTCGGCGGTGGTAGTGGTGGCGGCGGTGGCCGCAGCAGCAGCGCGGTTTCGTACGACCAATTGGCAATCTCTGGCGGGCAAGTCTCTTGGTGGTTTGTTTTCCAACGCGCGCTGCTGGGGCCCCGACTGGTTTACCTCGCGTTGGCTGGCAGGGTAACGCCCCCTCCCCCGCCGCCTTTCCCTCCTGGGTGCAGGCCGCCCTCCGCCGCCCCTGCCTTGGTTTGGCTTCCATGCTATTTCCGCGACGCTGGGCCTGGTGCCTGCCTGCCTGCCTGCCGGTTGGTATGGCGGCGGTGGTGGTGGCTCCCTTCCCGTCGTGGCCAGCCGTAAGGGAGCTACACTGCAGAAAAAGTCGAAAAAGGCGTGGTGTATGTGCTGTGAAAAACATTGCAGCCTTTCGCAGAGGTTCGGCTCCAGTGCGGGCGGCAGTGCCCTTCCCCCCGCCCCGCCGATGCTGCTGCCGGCTCACGTTCATGCTGAGCCCGCGGGGTGCTTTGCTCCGTCCGTTGGCCTGCTCGCCCGGGAGGTTTTTCATAAGGAATAAGACTTTTTAATTTGACTTCCTGGGCCTGGTCCCGGCGGCCCGCCGCGCGCCGGGAACCTTGTGCCGCCAGCCGGACCGGCTTTGCTGCTGCCGCGACGACGGCCACCTCACCTCCGCGCCTCCCGCCGCCGCCGCCGCCGCCGCGCGCCGCCGCCAGCAGGCACTCGCTGCCTTGAGACCGGCGGCCGCGCCACCGCCGTTTATTTACGAAGAAAAACGGCGGGAAACAACGCACGCTGGTTGGAAAGGAAGGCGGGCGCGGCGAGCAGGTGGGCGCGGAGGAGGGGCGCGGCCGCGGCGGGGCGGGGCCTCGTCTCGAGGCCGCTTGAGCCGCGCTTGAGCCGAGTAGAGCGCGGCGGCCGCACCGCGGCGATGTCCATTCACCGGCTCCACCGGCTCGGCCCGGGAAGGGTTGCTGCAACTGATATGTAGGCAATTATACTTTCGGACAAAGTTTAGGAGACTGGGGGCTGCGTCGGGTCTGGGGCTAGATCATAAATATGTTGGGCTTATGTCAAGTCGCCACCACCTCTCGTCACCGGGCGGCGATCGGCTGCTCCGCGCGCGCTGATTGCCCCCCTATTGCAGCCCTATTGTCCGGGCCGCCGCCCGGCCGCCCCGCGCGTCTCCATCGTGTAAAATTTGAACGCGTTGAACTACAGCGATCGGAGTGACGCCAATCGACTGGAAATCTCAAGGGACCTTCAAAAACATTTTAAAACGTACTTGTACGACGCTCCGTTCGGAAACTGCAGTGAATGATCTTTGAACACCGCCGCTTCATGCGATCCGAACGGAGCGTCGTACAAGTACGTTTCAAAATGTTTTTCAAGGTTCCTTGAGATTTCCAGTTGATTGGCGTGACTCCGACCGCTGTATTTCAACGCGTTCAAATTTTATATTTTGGAGACAGGCGGGGCGGCCGGGCGGTGGCCCGGACAATAGGGCTGCAATAGGGGGGCAATCAGCGCACGCGGAGCAGCCAATCGCCACCCGGTGACGAGAGGTGGTGGCGACTTGACATAAGCCCAACATATTTATGATCTAGCCCCAGACCCGACGCAGCCCCCAGTCTCCTAAACTTTGTCCGAAAGTATACACGGGCGGGAGGAAGGACCCCCGCCCGTGGGGGAGGTCGTTGAACCTCGGGCGGGTGTTATTTATGCCAAAACTGAAATCCGGCCGGGGCTCGTCGGCTGAAGGGGTGAGAAGAAGCGGGCTGGAGGGGACCCGACATTCCTTCTTCCCGGAGGACCCCGGGGGCGGCGGGAGGAGCTCAAGGCGGAGAAGGGTCCGCCGGACGGTATTTCCGGTGGTATCGCCGGGGCGCCGCCGGCCGCCGCTCGCTCCGCTGGGGTCCGGTGCGAGCTGCGTTATCGCCGGCCGTTAGGACCTCGCTATCGCGGCCCTGGCGGTGCAAGGGGACGCGCAGGTGGCCGCCGGGCAAGGTCGCCGTCGCACGCACTCTTGTACTACACGGCCAGGAAGAGCGCTATGGCGGTTTGGCGACCGCACGGTACGCGGGCGGGTCCAGGAGGAGGAGGAGAACGACGAAGAACCCTCCTCCGTCTTGCGATTCTCACATGAGACGCCGCCGATGTATACGTGTGTGACCTTCCAGTGCCCACGCCGTCGCGCCACGCCGCCTCGCCGCGCCACCATACCCGCGGCGGGTCGCGGCGGCCGGCGCGGGAGAGTGAGGCGAGACGAGAGATAATGCATGCGCACATCGTTGCATGTGTGTCGCGGCCGACGTACATCGTGCCCCTGCCCTTATGGCGCCGCGCATGTGCTATGAAGCGGCTGCCTGCTCGGGCGGCGCTGGCCGTCATTCGGATCCCACTCTCACCCGCCCTCTGGCCGCTTTTGTCTTTCCCTCGTTATGATCGAACGTCGCCGTCGTCCTCCCTGTGTAATGAGGGCGTTGGCCGACGCGTTCGGGCGGGCTGGCGCGGGCGCGGCGCCGGTCGGGCAGTGTGCCAGCCCCGCCGGGCCCCGTGACTCAGACGGTGCCGCGCGGCACTCGCACATCACGAGTTCGGCAGAGCAGAAAGCAGACGACACGACGACTGGACGGGGGACGAACGCACTATACGCGGGGGGGTGTGGCGCGGAGGGGCGGGGCGGGCCGAATGGGACGCGTGTGCGTCGGATGCGGTGCGGCGTTGCCGTCTGCTGCTGCACCGCGCCGGGCCCGCGCGCTACGCTCCGCCACTCGTCGCGCCGGGCGCGGTGATCCCCAGGCGGCAGCGCTCGCGGACCGCCCCGCCCCGCCCCGCCCCTCCCCGCGCGGGGCCGGCGGCCGGCTGGCCTACGCCGCGCACCCCGCCCGTCATCAGCTGATCGCGCCACACTACTTGGTAATGGGCGGACACGCGACTCGCGGCCGGGCCGGGCCGGGCGCGCCGGGGGCCTCGTTGGCGAGGAGCGGCACGTTCAACGAGAGCTTCAAACTTTGGAGGACCGTGGCAGCTTTTGGACCAACGGACCAACGCCAGGGGAGGGGGAGGGAGAGAGCGTTCCCGACGCAGCCTCCCCGTTCCCCTCTCTGGCGGGTGGCGCTTGAAATCGATGGAGGGAGAGGGACCAAAAGGGAGAGAGTGAGAGAGAGAGAGCCGAGGACGCTGCGGAGGGAGGAGGAGGGGGTACATGCGGAACGGACGGAGGGAGAGAGGGTGATAGGGGAGCTGAGAGAGAGGAAGGAGGGAGGGAGACATCCAGGAGGATTCTCCAGGGGTTATATGGGAGGGAAGTTCGGCCAGGGCGAGTAGACGCCAGACTGTGGGCTACACAGCAAACGCTTTGCCGGCCAGGAGAGCGGCCCCCGGCCTCGGCCGGCCAAGGCAGTAGAAGGAGGTCCTGAAGGGCAATGAAGTGCCCTCTGGTCCATGGAATTGAAGCTGTAGCATCGTGTTAGGGACGTAACAAAGTGCGGTCGGAGGAGGATGCCCAGGATGCCCCGCCCGGCCGCGCTTCGAACAGAGTGGCGTTCCAAGTTCCCCCGGGCGATGCTCGTGGGGAGATAGCCGTGGCTATATAATTGGTACTCCAGCAGGGCCCACCTCCCTACCTGCTATCGATTTAGTTTTATTTCATCTCTATTGCTCTCCTATCGAACCTCGCTCGCTTTCCCCTGGCTCACGTGAACGTCCGAGGCCCCCCGGCTGGGCTGGAGTATGGAAGGGTAGAACGATAGAGACTCTGACTTCGACTCGGTTTCGATTTGATGTCCCAGCAGGCTGGTGCTGACCGCCACGCCCACGCACGTGGCTGGTGAGAGCGGGGTAGAGCGGCCAGAAAGGTCGCGAGGCGCTCGTCTTTCGTTTTCTAGCGCATGTAAGCTGCGACGTTTTGCTTAGCGACGGCTTCGTCTGTTGAAACGCGAGCCCAGTCTGGCGTCGCCGGAACCGAAAGACGGCGGCCAAGTGCTTTCTCTGCAAAACGGACGACGACATCCAGAACCATCCGGCCGGCCGCCGCCTAGATAGTTTGCACCGTTCTGCGAGACAGTTTGCGGATCCGGCTCGTTTTGGATTTCCGCAGAAAAGCGGAAAAGCCCGGCCACTCCGCTGGCTGCGCTGGGCTCGGCGGGTCCCGGGGCCCTGCGGTGGCCGGCCAGTAGTGCGCCGGCCAGTACCCGCCTCAGTCAGCTCGTGTCCGCGCCGCTCGTCACCGCTCCAGCTCGCCCTGCTCCAGCACAAGGATTAACCACGGTGCTCGGTCTCAACTTCTGTCGCTGCCGTCCCGGACAGCATCTCTCCCTGACCCGATGCTGGACCGCTGC
>NW_026267160.1:1294599-1303266 GCF_000697945.3 Frankliniella occidentalis | reverse complement strand
GGGGGGGAGAGACTAGCAGAGACCCTAAAAGCTCCTCCTCTTCGGTACGAACTCGCGAACTGCGTCTCTGGGTCTTTTCACTGAGCAGCTCTCTATACCTGGCCCTGCCCTGTTCAGGCTGAAGCTGTATATTGTGAGATTGGCGACCTGACCTACCGGCCTGCGATTTCTTTGCACACGCACAACGTCAACGGCCTGCTCGTCTTTCAGTTTGGCGTTCAGTCGATCTCCTCCTCCCCCTCCACGCAAGCCTTGTGACCGGCCCCTGCTGGGCGGGCACTGTCCAGGCGTTCTTCTCTTCTTGTCCTCCGCTCCTATGGTGCCTGCTCCAGTGACCACCTAGAGGCCCTTGGCTGGCGGGGAGCCGGGCGCACCTGTACCGCCTTCTGGACACGTGGGTGTCGAAAGTCTCGTCTGGGTGTCATGTTTAGCAGGAGCACGCTTTAGTTTGAAGGAAAGGCAAAAGCAAAGGAGGAAGGACGTGGAAGGGGGGGGGGGGGTCTGGCTTTTAGGCTTGGCCTCACTGCCGGGCCCCGCGAGGTCTCTGTGCGGAGTGTACCCATCCCCGAGGCTTTGTCTGCCTTCCTTCCCGGAGGAGGCCCCCCCTCCCTTTTCCAGTCGCACCGCTGAGTGAGCTGCTGCAAGGCCTCGGGGAAGGCATTGCGTTAGGGTTTCAACGCCGCTCGCTTTTGACATCGCGAGAGGTTTACGTCGCAAGGCTTGTGCTTCGGATGGGGAGGGTGGGTCGTGTCGCGAGCAAACGTCACTTGGTCGTGCCGCTCTTGTGCGCTGGACGGCTGGTCCGCGGGTCATGCCGAGTGGAGTGTGTCTATCCGGCAGGCTCCCTTTTTGCTTCCATATTTGGCGTCGGGGTCCGCGAGTGCGCTTCTTGGAGCTCGCCTCGGGGGCCTTTGCTTGCTTTGCTCTGGTCTGGTGGTTTGGCGAGGAATGGGCGTGTGCTGGCGACGTTGCCAAGGTGCCTGCCGGGCTGGCCGGGAGAGGCTTCTTCTTCTTGCCGTCAAGGAGCTGTGCTGAGCTGCGGCCGCCGGTGGGGGCCGTGCCGGCATTGTCCTCTTGCCCCCCTCCCCTCTCCAGGTACAAGAGAGGTTTTCCGTGTCGGCCTCTCTCTCTCTTTCTCTCGCCTGCTCTGTGCTGCCGCTCTGCTGCCAGGCAAAGTGGTTTTTCTGTTGATAGGCCGAACAGGCGTTATCTCGGGCGGCGTTAGTTAGCTTAGCGCCGCTGTTATCGCTAGTGGCGGGATCTACATAGGAGGGGTTGCTTGCGTTTCCTACACCCCCCAAAAAATATGAATAGGGTTGGGTCGTGTCGGTTGCCTCTGAATTCGTTTATGAGAACCCTTTCTAGTCCTGGCTATGTGCCTGTGGGAAAAAACAAACTTTAATGTATGTTCTTTCCTCTTCTTTATTGTGCCCCTGCTCAGGGTCCTCGTTTTGGCTGGGCTGCTGGAAAATCCGGCGCCTTTCTTTTGTGTGTGCCATCGGCCGTGCGATTCTCGGGTCCTTGAGCTCGATTGGCTTGAGAAATGCGTGGGTTTTTGCCCGCTCGGGTCGCGCGGTCCGTTACGCCCTTTGTGGCCGCCCGGGCCGCCCCTACATGGCGTCCTCAACGCACCTGGCGGCGTGTAGTGTGTCATGCCGGTGTAGTTGCGAACTCAACTTTAGCACGGTACTGTAGTTTTGGGCCTGGCTTTGCCGAGGTCCCTCCCTCGCTGGGCCGAGGTCTTTGTCTGGCGCGAGCGCTGTGCGACGGGCCCTGCTCCTTTGTCCCTGGCCCCTACTCCCCCGCAGTTCGGGGTCCCTGCCGGGGCCTCCGGGAGGCGCGGCGCGGAGGTTCCAGGAGGGGTGTCTGGGTCCTGCACTGGCTTCAGGCGAAGGCTATAGGTCCACATTTAGGACGAGAGTCGCCTACACGGGATGGCTTAGTCAGCTTGACTGTTGGTTAGAGGGGAGGGAAGGGACGTTGGAGAGGCTTTAGAGAGAGATTGCTTGTCCTCCCTCACAGCCTGCCCGTCCCGCCCCCGCCCACCCGTCGGGGTCCTCCTTCCCCCCCACAGCTGGGCTGGGTCTGGGGTCGTCTACCTGGCGTGCCGGGCCGTGTGTCTGTTCAGGCCCCCCGGCCAGGGGCGGGCCCAGCAGCTGTGCGGGTGTTGTGGGAGGGGGAGAGAAAGACGACGAAATAAGAGAACCTTTTCCGAGACGAGAAGGGCCCGGTCGGGCCTCCTGCGCTGCTACAGCCGGGTTTTTGTCGACGATAATTGGGAGCCGACCCAGCCAGCCAGCCAGGCCGGGCTAGACTAGGCGGGCGGCCGCGCATGGGCCGAGCTCTAGCCGATAACTTGTACAAAAGGCAGGTACCTTTGTGTGTCCCTCCCGCGGAGGGTAGCTTTGTCGAATCTGGGGGAGGCGGCCGCGGAGGAGGAGGGGGCGGGGCAGTGTGCGCTGTTGCCAGACGATGCCTCCGAAATGTCGTTTTGTCACGTTGTGCTCCGCACTCCGCACCACCCCCTCGCCGGCTTCCGATTGGCCTGCTTGTTGTCTGGAAGTGGCTGGCTGCAGCTGGAGGCTCTGGCTGACTGTGCAGGACGAGCGGGTCCTTCTCCTCCAGTTTCCCCTGCCGTCAGCCTCCTGGCACGGCCGCGACGGCGCAGCTGCGCTCGGCAGCTGTCCTCGCGCCGTCCGTTGTCGCCGTTCGGCCCTAGCGTCTCGTCCGGCTCGGTCCTTACCCCCGCCCGAGGGAGAGGCGCAAGCCGAGCCCAAATCGCGACGCATCTTTCAGTTGAATTTATTTTTGTTATTTGGCTGGCGGAGTGTATAGTAGGTCGGCGGGGTCGGCGACCGGTTCTGTTGTGGCCGGGCGTGGCGTGGCGCGGCGCCATTCGATATGACACATGCTCGTCGGTCTGGCCAGTGGCCGCCTTTTTATCTATCTGCGACTTTTACCCTGGCTCGCCCTCGCTCGCTCGCGCCCCCGCGTCGCGTCGCGTCGCGGACCGCGGTTGGTTGCTGGCGGTGTAATACACTGTGGGAACAAAACGGTGCGCGAGGGGCCGCGCCCAGTTGGGCTGGAGGCGAGGCGGCGCGGTGCCGTGTTCCAGCGACATCTGTCGGCTGGGCGAGGCAAGCTCTCGGCTGCGCGGCGCGACGGTGGTGCGCTCTGTCGACGACCACCCTCGGGGGAAGAGAGAGAGGGAAGTGATGGTGAACGCCGTCCGGGAAGTTTAAAGACCGCCATCCCAGCTTTTCAAAAGCTCTCCCTTGTCTGACTGCACTGTCAATCGGGTGCCCAGCAGCTGGGCGACTGAGTTGCACGGCTCGAAAATCGTGGACACCTTCCCACACTGCACTGATCACGGAACATATCTCATTCTCAATCCTGGGTGGCAGACCCGTATGGATGAGCCACGGCTTTGCCGGGTGCAGTACGCGGAACCCAGGAGGTGTCCAGTAACTTGGCGACTTAAGTTCGCACATATTTACGATGTGGACTTCGGTCACGTTTTTTAAACGTCTTCCTCTCTGTCGTTCCGTTTAGAACAGATGGCCCAAAAGGCTCGATGAAGCAACCGCCCCCCCGCTTGGTAGCTGCCTTGTCGAAATGTCATTCATTTGGCGAGGTTTACTTTGCGATGCTTGGGACGTGCTGTGTTGCCAGCTCGCGTGTTTAGGTCGGATCTGTTTGCGTGTGACATAGAAGAGGGGGTCAACTTGTAAGCTAAAATACGAGCTGGTGCTTTTCCAGGCACCTGTAGTTAAGAAAATGCTCTCTGCCCTCGGCTCCTTATGGCCCCGTGCGAGTAGGCAACCCGCCCGCACGCGTGCATGTGGTACAGTATAACTACGAAAGTGCGCGGCGTTAATGAGCCACCTGGTTTGTACCGGGGCCGTATGCAGTATGAGTGTGGGCTTGCCTTCCCAGCAAGGTGCCTGATAAGCTTCAGACAGTGTGGAACTGAGTAACTTTGAACCTCATGCCCGGAATTTTCTGACAGCGGATGCTATACACGGACACACACCTTCGTCGACCGCACATGACGTTATCTCTGTCGGCGCGACTAACGTGCTCTGCTCTTTGCTTGTTTCAGATTCAAGAATAGTCGGCAAACGCGTAGCGTGACAGCGGCCGCCCAGAATTCGGTCTCCCGAGTCCCCAGGTCGACGCGCTACTCCTCGTACCTGGCCAGCGCCAGCCAGGGAAGCACCACACAGACGTCGACAACCACCTCCGCCAGCAGTCAGGGCTCGTACGAGCACTTCCGGGAACTCCGGAGGTACCCGTACAAGAACTCGGTGCTCCCCACCAAATCTCCGACCTACCTCGAACTGAGACGTCACCGTGGCCACGGGGCCAGGGGAATGACAATGGGTCAAAAAGTATCAGGTGAGTCTCGTCTCGTGTTGGCTTGAGTGGATTGGGCACTCTAACGACGTTTCTCATGACTCATACTCTTCTTTTTTTGGCATTGCAGGAAGTGTGAAGACGGCGCTAGCCCGGGAGAGCCCGCAGCCGTACAAACCAGTCATTCCACGTGAGCTCGCCCAAGACTTTCAGAGGCCGGCGCGACTCGAAATCCTACTGGACATGCCTCCCGCAACAAGAGAATGCCAGATAACACACGCGTGGAACGCAGACGACCGCTCGCTCAATATATTTGTTAAAGTGAGTACTGTACGTCTTGCCTGGCCTGCCCCTGTAGTAACTCGTCTCTTTGCTTGGAATGGTGTCTAAGTGACGTCTCGTTTTGCCCCAGGAGGACGACAAGCTGACATTCCACAGACACCCGGTCGCGCAAAGTACCGACTGCATCCGAGGGAAGGTTGGACTCACCAAAGGTCTTCACGTATGGGAAGTTCACTGGTCAACAAGACAACGAGGGACGCATGCAGTCGTAGGGGTAGCGACGGCCGAGGCACCTCTCCACTCCGTCGGTTATCAGGTAAACTAGATTGAATACCGTTGTTGTTTTTCAAATACTTGCTTAGTCCACCATTCTTATTGTACTCCGTCTTGTGTTTCAGAGCCTAGTTGGTAGCAACAATCAGTCATGGGGTTGGGACCTTGGCCGAAACAAATTATATCACGACTCAAAAAATAATGCGGGTGTAACTTACCCCGCACTATTGAAACCTGATGAAACTTTTATTGTTCCTGACAAATTCCTCGGTAAGTCCCTCTGTCTTTCTCCTGTGTATGTTTCAGTTTTACATCTGTACACTGTCTCTATCTATAATTATGTTTCAGTTTTACATCTGAACACTTTCTCTATCTATAATGTTTTTCTCTTGTGTTTTGCAGTTGTTCTTGATATGGATGAGGGTACCCTTTCATTTGTGGTAGATGGCCAATACCTTGGAGTAGCATTCCGAGGGCTTAAAGGCAAAAAATTGCATCCTATTGTTAGTGCTGTTTGGGGACATTGTGAAATTACTATGAAGTATATAGGAGGACTTGATCGTAAGTACTTTTATATCTAAAATCAAATTTGTTTTGTTATAATTTGTTACTAAATTTGAAAAATTATTTGTTTTAGCTGAACCCCTACCTTTAATGGATCTCTGCCGGAGGGTAATACGGCAACGTATTGGCAAACGAAATTTGGAGGACAAGGTCCAAAAGTTAAGGTTGCCCCAAGCCTTGAAACACTACCTAATGTATCGGGATCGAAGATAACAACTGGCTGTATAGCCACACACCACCGAAGCTTTCTTGAGGGAGAGTTCAGTGGCAGTTTTTACTTGTCGGACATTACCTGATCTCCCTATCATAAGATAGCCTGGGCGTTACCGTCTAGTGTGGCACAATGGAGGACTTGAAGCAAAGCTGTGGACTTGAAGAATGTGATGACATGTTTTAATGAAGTGATGCGAACAAACGGACATGTACTGATTTAAGTGTTAAAACACCGAAGTGGTTAAATTTTCAGTTTTATGTTTTTCATTTAACTTGTTTATTCCCTCTGGAGCACGAAAACCTTAGCTTCAAGCTTCTGCTGCAGAGGTACTATGGCTTCCACTTGTAGCAATTTATCCACAGTGTTTCTTGGACCCCCTTCCACTTGTGATATCATGGCGGTGATTGCCAAGAACTTATGTTCATATTCTTGAACAAGAAATGTATGTATAAATCGGTTCTTCTACAGCATGTAGAAGAAATTGTAAATTGGTTTTTATATGATAGCAATTTTAAAATTAGATTTTATTCCTCTTTTTTGTACCTTCCCCCTCCCCACTCCCCCGTTATTATTTTTTTTTTTAAAGAAAAAAAGCTTCTTTCTGGCAATGACCGCTTGCTTAGTCTTGTTAAATGTTGAATCTCTAAGCATTACCATGGAGATTACTTTATTTTTTCCTTAAAATCAGCTCCGCGACGAGATAATCGCTTTCTGGTTTTAGTCATGTGGAGCATCTTGCACAAGTGGCGAGATTTCTATCTTCACTGTGTGAAGTGTTATGTCCGTTACCAGGAACTCGTTGAGTTCAAATGAATTAAACATCAATTTTATGTGAATTCCAATTGGAAAAGGATTCTGCTTTCTACAAAATTAATTACCCTTCATGTAACCTCTCTTTGCCAGAAAGCTGTTAAGTGTCAATGAGTCATTCGGGGTCTTCCCACCTATGTTACCTCCTAGCATCACACCTTTTCTTTTCTCATTTTATGTATCAAATCCATGCCTGCCATTTTTCTCTGGTCAGAAATTTCATTCTTTCCTTGCTTCCTCTGACAGGCCATTTCATTTCCAAGCTCTAAAATTTATGTTATGTTTAAATTTGTTTCCCCCTATATGTACATTTCTCTGTGAATCAGTTTTATTGTTAACAGAAAGTGGCGTTGCCTGGTCAGAGGATTCTAGGAATCAATTACTATGTAAATTATGAGCAATGCTCAGAGCTTTGGTTTTTCTGCTGTTCCGTTTGTTATCCTCTGGATGCAAATTTGATTCCGCAATCTGTACATAGCAGATTGTAAACCAGTGTTCCAAAATTATAAACTTAATGTTTTTGAACGCCTTTTTTTAATTTATTCAAACCATTCCTTAACACATTTCAAAAGTAATGTTTATAATAGACAGTTTAATGATTATTTCTGAACTTTGTGTTCTTTAATATCTATTTATCTGGCATTCTGCAAAAACAGAGAATTTGCTTACTTTGCTGTGTAAATTATTCTGTCTAGTAAGCAATCTTATCTTCCAGGCCTTACTGTAAGTCTCTATGAAATGTAACCATTTAAAAAGTCTCTGTAAAAAAGAAATTCCAACTTGTTTGTTGTCAGCTAAGTTAACCAAATTATGAGCTAATGTTTCCCCACTTCCCCTCATGAGAAATTGAAAAGGTTAGTGGGCATAAGTGTAAATAAAGGATTTTCTCTGATGAACTGCTGTGATGTTTTATTTTGAGGGTGGATCCTTTTGCCTACTTAGTAGGCTGTATGCACAGAACACATGTGTGTTGTAAATATTGTCTGTGTGATCCAATGTAAAAGTTGTATTCTAAGCTGTTTTTCAATAAAAAAAGAAATAAGAAGTAAATATTATCTATCCTTTTTTCAGAACTTCTTCGTCAAACTGGACTGTCTCCAAATCCAAATAATAAATGAATGTGGACTTCTCATCTCCCCACCAGGCCGCATTATGCCTCGCGGGTTGCTTCACCCATCATTGTTTTCTTTGATATCGAAACTTACTATTTCATGGATTATCGGTCGATTCGGACATAGCGATAGATCAGCATCCATTCCCAAAATTCGAAGTTTAGTCGTTTATCCCTTTGAAAAATTTCCCTTTCTTCGAGTAATGTTAGTGTGGTCCTAGACCACGCAAAAGAAATGTCACATTTTAAAGGTTTTGGCCAAATTTGAAGGATTTGAAGCTGCCACAGCACCGTCAGTTCGTCGCGGTGCATTCCACCCTCTGCCGCGTCGAGGTCCACCGAGGGTGAGTTGATCGGAGTCGAGGACGGCGGCCACGAGCACGGGGTCCAGCGTGTCCAGAAGAGGATCCGCGGCCCGGCGCTCCGCCACCGCCCTCGCAGGCCGCAGCAGTCCGAGGAGCCCCTGCTTCGTCGTCACGTTCAGGATCGAGGTCTGAGACGAGAAAGCGTATTGCTAGTGAAATCAGAAACAAAATCATGCCACCGATAGTAAAAGCTTATTTACCTGAAGCACCGTCAGCAGGATGAGATAAACTAGGAATCCTATCGCCACTGAGTTGAATGGAGGCCCACGCACAACGACTGGCCTGGAAAAAAATTGCTGCGAATAAACTCATGGAACTCCTACGTAGAAGATGCTTTAATTTGTATAGTACCTTCCCATCACCAGTTTAAACATAAACCTATAGGCGTAAGTCTCACCCCCTTGCAGTTTTTCCGTGATCCTCGCCCTCTTTGTGTGGAAGAGCCACGTCCAGTACGATGTCACCTGTAGGTACATTTTATTTAAAGACAAGGAGTCGCTGCTCGGTGGATGACTCTAGATGACTCCTGTGAGCCGGGGCCCGGGTACGAGCAAGCGCCGTGAGGCACTGGCGCAACACAGGCCCGCTCAGCACCCGTGTGTGGTGGGCGGCCTATGCAGCGTTTGGCGGGCGCTTCTCGCCGGTGGCGTCTTTAGAGGCGTCGGGGCGTGAGGCAGGCACACCGGGCACAC
>NW_026267160.1:1292871-1294549 GCF_000697945.3 Frankliniella occidentalis | reverse complement strand
CGCCCGCTGGAGGGATTCCTCTCTACGGCCCCTTAGACCACAAGAGTGGACCACAGAGTGAGAGGCCAGGTGGCGGGGCGTGGCGGTGAGAGGGGGCAGGGGCAGGACGGGAACACCACGCCGACCAGGCTTCCAATCCAATCCGGGCTGAGCGGAGAGCTGCCAGCTCGCTCGCCCAGCCCGCAGAGGAGCGAAGTTGAGTCGCGTCGCTCGTTCGTTGCCATGCTGGGCTGGGGCCGCCAGGCCGCCTCCTGCCTCTGCTCGCCCGGTTGGTTCGTCGGCCCAGCCCGGCCAGGTTGTTGACTCTCCATGCAGTGCGACCTTGAATTGAAGCACTGCTGGTGGTTGCCGCCTTACGCAACGGAGTGCCTGGACCTGCTACAGTATCCGCCCGCCCTGCGGACCGACGTCGTCGGTGACTGCCGACGGGTCGCGTGGGAGGCGGACAGCCTAGTCCTAGAAAGAGAGAACCACAAGTCTAATGCCAGTTTCGATTGCTTTGCCGCTAGGTTTCGGAAACGTTTCGCGAAGTTTGTTCGTACGTGGGCGGGGCACCCCTTTCGCACGCCCACGCCTGACTCACGACAGTCACTCCGCGGAGCTCCGCGTACAGGTCCGTGAGTCAGGCTGGCCCGTCCGTGCCTGGTTCGGCGTTCACCTGCGTCACGTCACTCGCGGCGGCCGCCTGACTCACGGCCCACCTCCTGGTGTAGTGACGGTCGGCGTGACGGCAAAAATGGAAAAATCGGTTATAGTTTTGTAGATGAAGGTGATGGTGGTAACGTGCTGTACTAGTGTATGAAGCGCGGCGCGCGCGCAGTTCTGTTTCGCGATGAATTACATTCGCGGTGACCGGCTGTTGATCCAATGGATGAGGAGGAGGGGAGGGGAGGGGGCGGGGCGCTATAGCTAATTGGCGCGCTGCAAGGCCGGTCGGCGCGGACAGATAGGGAAGTGCCAAAAGGACGAGTGCATCGCTGGGCTGGGCCGGGCCGGGCTCCGCCAGGGCTGGGCGCGCGCACCCGTCTTCCTTGACGGCGTTCAAAGACCTTTCACCCGCGCGACGCCCCCGAGAGTATCGCGCAGCTGCCGCGCCGCCCTGCCCTCCTCTACAGATAGTACCATTCTCGGGAGCTTTTTGTGGTGCAGCTTGCGTTGTTATCGTGTCTCGACTCTGACATTGCGAGAGCTGGCGCTTAGTACGCCGAAGTGTGTGTAATGTGTGCAAGTCCTTCCCCCTGGAGGCATAGGCAGCCAGGCGGACGCATTGGAGGCAGTGGGCCGCTTGCGCTACGCTTGCGTCCCCGGCCGCCGGAGCGCGCCACTAGCGTCGTGACTCAATGCCCCCCTCCCTCCCGGCTGCGCCCGGCTGGCGGCGAGGCTCGGGCGGCGCGCGGCTCTGGCGGCGGCGGCGAGGCCCGGGCGGGCGGGCTGGCCAGTTGAGTGTGAACGCGAGCTCGAGGAGGAAGGGCGGCCCGTTGCTGCCTTCCCTGTCGGCCCTGTCTGGCCTGGCGCGTTGTGGTGGTGGTGGTGGTAGTGGTGCCGAGTCACATGTGTAGTGCAGTGAACAACACAAGACAAAAGTGATGAAATTAAGAAAAAAGTGCGGAAACATGTTGAGAAGTAATTCTCTTTATCTGTGATATACTCCACGAGAGAGCCGCGCCCGCACGGCCGG
>NW_026267160.1:1287439-1289538 GCF_000697945.3 Frankliniella occidentalis | reverse complement strand
ATTTTTTTCTTTTTTTCTGATTGTGTACATTGATTTGTTTTCGAGTGGAGGACCCCTTGGTCTTACCTGAAGGGGGTGCCGCGTGCGTGTCGTCCTCGTCCCACATGTAGGCCGTGGGCGGCTCGTCCTCGCGGTGGCTGAACTCTGCGGGCGCGGGCCTGGCGTACATGCTGCCGTACACGGCGTCCGGGACGGGCCGCGGGCCGGCCGCGCCCACCATGGTCGCGCCCTCTCGGTCATGAGCCGCGTGTCGATGGGGAGGACCGTCACGGAGGCCGTCGCGGAACCTCCTCGCCTCGGGCGACGACGTAGACGACGACTTCGCCCGAGCGGGTCCGTCGCTGACCAGGACGTGTTCATGTTCCTCAAGTACATCACTCCTGGAAATTGTGACAAGTTCGAGTCTCAGATAATGCTCACATCATTGCAGGGTGGTTCTTTAGGATAGGGTATCGTTCAGAAAGTAGACTAGACAGACACGTTACTAGTGTCATGCAGCCTACGGGACCCGGGCGAGTGACACATGAAATGGACCTACAATACTCAAATAAAAAGAAGAAAAGGGTAAGTCGCGACCAAACGGACCCACCCATCCGGGGCTTCTATCGGAAAGTATGTCCGTTTTTCAAATATTCATTCGGCAATTTACAGGAGCTCGGCGCCTGCGAAACACAGGGTAGGCTACCCCGCAGCACGCGCCTGCATCGCCGACAATATGTTGCCTACCTACAAGGCGTTATGAGCGCTTGGGTTGGACGAACGTAACGTGGCGAATACAAGACCATAAATAGCGTGAAATCTGAGTGGTTTCTGCGTGTACTGTACGCTTGCAGTCCAGGATGGACCAGGACCAGAACGCAAAAGGCTATTGTGGGTCTGCCTCCACTCAGAAGAACGGGGTAAGTGATCCACCCTCATTTTGATTGCACACAACCTCTTCTTGATTCAAAGGTGGCCTGCGAATAATCCAGAGAGTACATCCGTCATTCGACTTTGTGGCCCTGGCAAGTTCAGCCCACTCAAGTACTCATAGCGCCTGCTAGGTATGTAAATTTATTGCCTGCAGTGCATGCGTGCATTGCGGGTTGGCCTAGGCTCAGTCTGGCAGGCGCCGTGCTCTCGTAATTTGTCGAGTGGATCGGAGGAAAACGGACGCACTTCCTGGACGACCCCCTCTGCCACGATGAACGTCCTTCGGGGTGCCTGGCGCCCACAGTGCGTCCCCTTGCTCGGGCCCCGCGCGGATGGCGGGCCGGGGCGGGCTGCCGACTCCACACAGAGCTGCTTGGCGGGGTTGCCTTCCCAGCGAATTGCAAGTGACATTGTCGGTAGCCAAGCGTGTCAGCCGTCGGAACTAATCATGAACTTTGCTCCCGGACGATGGATAAATAAGATGCACTTTTCCTGCATGTGTGGGCTTTGACCGTGGTGGCGACAGGTGACCCACCTTGGGCCTATCGCCCCGGCTCGGGCACGTTCATTTTGTGGGGTCACCTGTCGGTCACTGCTCTGCTGCTCAAGACGTGAGTACCTGCTGGCTGCGGCGGGCCGTGCCCAGGTGGGCCATTCGGGGGCGCCGGGCGGAACGGGAGCGATCCTCGTGGCCGGCGGGGCCCCGGGCGGGGCGGCCGTGGCCGTGGCGAGGGCGGCCCGGGCCGGCAGGCACGACGCGAGGGACAGCAGGATGCCAGCGCAGCCACTGCAAAGAGCACTCGATGATAGTCATGAAGGACGCCTTGATCAATCCACCGTAGGCCGCGCGCGCGCGTATTCCTTACCAATAAACGCATCCAAGGGTCATGATTCTCACGACGGGCGAATCAAACGATCAACCATCCAAGAACTTGATGAGTCCAACCGCTGCTACTCGGGCCTCTGGCCTTTTTGGAAAACTGTGCTCTTCTCTGTGAATACATTTGGTCGAGCCGCTCGCACGGGCGGGGAGGGTGGCTTACGCGTGTGTGTCCATCGCTCGTGGCGGGTGGATCTCGACTGCAGAACCTGCGACTGGAGTGAACGGAAGATCGCCCCTCCAGCGTCGTAACGGGAAAGGGGACCGGAGAGGGAGAGGGGGAGGGAGAGGGAGAGGGAGAGCGAGA
>NW_026267160.1:1284865-1287389 GCF_000697945.3 Frankliniella occidentalis | reverse complement strand
GGGCTGGGCGCGCGCACCCGTCTTCCTTGACGGCGTGCAAAGACCTTTCACCCGCGCGACGCCCCCGAGAGTATCGCGCAGCTGCCGCGCCGCCCTGCCCTCCTCTACAGATAGTACCATTCTCGGGAGCTTTTTGTGGTGCAGCTTGCGTTGTTATCGTGTCTCGACTCTGACATTGCGAGAGCTGGCGCTTAGTACGCCGAAGTGTGTGTAATGTGTGCAAGTCCTTCCCCCTGGAGGCATAGGCAGCCAGGCGGACGCATTGGAGGCAGTGGGCCGCTTGCGCTACGCTTGCGTCCCCGGCCGCCGGAGCGCGCCACTAGCGTCGTGACTCAATGCCCCCCTCCCTCCCGGCTGCGCCCGGCTGGCGGCGAGGCTCGGGCGGCGCGCGGCTCTGGCGGCGGCGGCGAGGCCCGGGCGGGCGGGCTGGCCAGTTGAGTGTGAACGCGAGCTCGAGGAGGAAGGGCGGCCCGTTGCTGCCTTCCCTGTCGGCCCTGTCTGGCCTGGCGCGTTGTGGTGGTGGTGGTAGTGGTGCCGAGTCACATGTGTAGTGCAGTGAACAACACAAGACAAAAGTGATGAAATTAAGAAAAAAGTGCGGAAACATGTTGAGAAGTAATTCTCTTTATCTGTGATATACTCCACGAGAGAGCCGCGCCCGCACGGCCGGCCACTGTTTGTGCGTGGAAGTGTGGTGTGTGTGTGTGTTTCCCTCGGTGACCAGTGCTGAGTGTTGTGATGAGCAAGAGGATCCGGTTGAACGACAACCATCTTCCATGGGAGATGAAAGCGGACGACGCCTCTGTGGGCGAGGCGCACGCGCACGAGGAGCGCACCGAGTCCCAGCGTGCCTCGAGTAGAATGAGGTACATACAATATGGATTACCACCTGCGGATAAAACCTACGCCTTCTTCTGCCTGCTGCTGCTGCTGCTTCTTCTCCTCGTCGTCGGGGCGCCCGTGCTGCTGCTCCTGCCGTTGACGGCGGCTGTGTGGATACCGGGGGGTGGCTTCGACGTGCCCTCCGGAGGGGTCGTCGAGGACGGCGTCGGCGTGCCGCCGGCCGCGGCGGCGCGTCCACCAGGGCCTCGGGGGCCGCGGTGGAGCGTAACATATGCTGGGCCCCGCCTGCCCGCGCGCTGCCCGCGCGCTGCCCGCGCTGCGCTGCGTGCCAGATAGGCAAGGCCGGGCGGGCTGGGCCGAGCTGGGCTGGTGTAATCAGAGGCCCCACAGCGGAGCACAGCGGAGCACAGCGGAGCACAGCGGAGCGGGCAGCGCGCGGCCGCAGCCATGGCGACCCGCACGCGGAGCACGCCCGTGCTGTTAGTGCTCGTTGTGTGTGGCTGGGAGGGGCCGGGGCTGGGCCCGCCAGCCCACATGCTGGGCGCGCCCGCCGAGAGAGGCTGACGACGACGACGCCGTCGGCGACGACCCGCGTCCGCATCGCGTGGTTGCGGTTCTTTCCCGCTGCCGTCGAAACCGCTGCTATTTTCGGCGACCGGCTTTGCGCCTTGTCCTCGTCGAAGCGCCCGCGCTGGTTCGTGGTCTTCCCCCGTGACGTGCCCGACGTGACGTCCGCGGCGTCCTCGCACGTGTCCGGGGCCACGCGCGCGCGCGCCGCTGCTGCGGTTGGTGCCCCTCGCGCGGCCCCGCAGTGCGTGTTGCACAAGGGTGTGCCGTGTCGCCGTCCTCGGCATACGAGTCGCGTCGGTTTCCTAGAGAGAGAGAAAGAGACCCGCCCGCAGCCGTTGCCGCCGCCGCCGCCGACTACCCGCGTCGCGCTCGTGGAGGGGAGGGAGGTGGGCGGCACTCACCTGGCGAGCCTTACGTAACTAGTTACGGCTCCAAGTGCATTTTCTCGGCGGGTCACGGTACAGCCGCGAAGGCCAGGGTTAGTTTCTTGAGTCACCGTGCCCCCCCCCCCTCTCCTCGCGGCCGTGGTGGTGTCCGCGTGTGTGAGCGGCGCGGCGGCGCTTTCTACACGCACGTCCCCGTCGCCATTAGGATGGCAGACCTTGTCGCGGCCGGGCGCCGCGCTCTCTCACGCCTCCTGGATGCTGCCGCGGCGCCAGCTCTAAGCGCCAGCTCTCAGGGACGGCGGCGGGAGGCGGGAGTGAGCGTCGTCGCGGTGGAGGCGGTGCGAGTGTGACGGAAGGTCCCAATCGTGGCGGCCCCGCGCCCCGCATCCTGTGTGCGTCAGTGGGTCAGCGGCCTGCCTGATCAAACGTGGGCGGTGTATACGCCCCCTGACCTTTACCCCGTAGGTTTTTTTGCACATGCTACCACCACCACCACCTGCTGGGCGCTTATCTAAGGCCAGCTGCTCGGCTCTGTTCGGCCTTGCTGCGACGTGACGTCAGGGTGCACGGCACGCTCGCCCGGCTGGCGTGCCCTGCTGGTGGATGTGAAACGTTTAGTCGTGATAATGCACTGGCTGGTGATAAGCGCCTTGTAGTGCATCTTGTCGGCCGGTCTGGGCTCGTCCCTAAGGGACGGCCCCGGCCAAACGGGGGGAGCGGGGGGG
>NW_026267160.1:1281786-1284657 GCF_000697945.3 Frankliniella occidentalis | reverse complement strand
AGCTGTATTTAGTTAGGAGAGCTAAAGCCGAGAGCTAAACGCGAGAGCTAAAGCGAAAGTCCGAGAGCTAAAAATCGGTCCGTTCTCGGGACCTCGGGCCTCGCTCGGGTCGTGTTGCGCGCTCCCGAACCCTCCACCACCGGACCGATTTTTAGCTCTCGGCTCTCGCTTTAGCTCTCGCGTTTAGCTCTCGGCTTTAGCTCTCCTAACTAAATACAGCTGTATCCCATAGGGATAACCGATCTTACAAGCTATAAATAACGTACATTTTATAAGGCGGCGGGAAGGTCTTTGAAAGTAATCTGACTATTTCGCCGAACTGCTTAAATTCAGAATCTTTCTCGGCCCTTCCAGGAGCCATATATCTATGTATATTTTGCTTAGAAACTACATCAAACATTTATATAACCTGCGCCTTCAACATTTTTAAGTTCTAGTACTTCTCAAGGAAGTCACGGAAATAAGGGGGAGAAGTTGCCCGTTCTTTGTGATCCAGACACAAGTTAAGGACCGCATACCATACACGACTTGTTTCACAAAGTAGAAGACCCACAATTTCTTGAAAAGTGCGTTCCATAACACCAATAGATAAACTATTCCGTGTAAACGTCATTTTCATGATGCACAGTGTAGTAGACCAGAGAAGGATGCACTGTTTCTGAAAATCCAACATTAGCATCAACCCACTGCTGCAACTATAAGAGAAAATGGTTTACAGGCGTTGGCGTTGCCCCAATGTTATAACTAATATTACTCAAGGTAGAATATGCGTATACAGTGGGGCATTGGGCCCTACTGTTGTACCAGTGAGACTGTCCTATATTTTGAATTTTCAGAGTGCGTGGCACAGTTTTTACGTTAAAAATACGCCCGACTGCACATTCTCTTCGCTGTTCTGCTACCGTTTGATATACCTGGAAAGGTCGATAGTTCGATGATTTTCTCTGAAACTGGCCATCTTGTGGTGGACATGTGAATAGCAGAAAACAGAACCATCTATTAAAAACATCATTAGGGTCCAAAATGTTCAATTAAAAATTATAATCTATGTGTATGGTCTACATTCCGAAAAAGTTTTTTGAACTAAAGAGATCAGTTATAGTTCAATGAAATTACAGTTCAAAACTAAGAAAGAACTATGTACAAAAACGAAACAAAACACATTGACGTTTATATCCCGCCCAGACGGTAGTGATGACAACGATTATGTTAAGTCCAATTGGACACAAATTTCACATTAATTACTAAACTTCAGTTAAAAGTTCTACAATTTACCTATGACAACTCTCACGAGTGCCCAATTTGGAAGAAATGCCGACTGGCAAGGAGAGAACCGATCACTTCTGAAAACTTGCCACATATGCAAGTGAGCACGCCTGCAGGCTTGCTAATCCTTCAGAACACGTCGTATCGCCGCGCAGGTAGGCAATCCCGCCTGACTTCATGCCTGTGGCACAGCATTACATAGCTCTCTGAAACAGTTGGTTTTCTCGGCCGCCAGCTAGTCAGAATTGAGCTCCTCATCGCAAGAGTGACTTCGACAGTACACGGTATTCGGTCATATTTCCTCCAATGGAAAGTTTCCATTCATATTGGTGTTTCATAACTAAATATAATGAGCACACACTTTTGTGATTCGGTACCAGAAGAGTCATACTCCATTAAAGATAAACGACGACATGCCTACAGATCACACCATTCTTGACAAGTTTAAAACACACAATCAAGCAGCAAAAATCGTGGAAAACGCGAAACATTCAACAGAGTTATCAGTCATCCGAAGGAGTCAATTCTTCTGTGTCCTCCGTTGGATCTCCGTAAGATCAACGAAAGGACCGAATCAAACAGAAATAAATCTGGAAATGTATTAGAGACTAGAGGGAATTTAGATCATACATAAATGTTTTCTTCATCACGAAAACCAACGGCTGTGACGCGTTTTCCCAACTCTAGTGTTTCAACTGATTCTTACTGATTTCCCAGTGAGAAATTTTTCCGACGATATCGTTTCGACATCGGTTTTCACGTCGTAAGCGACAGTAAAGTGGGCCTGAAATCGGCGGCTTTTCGACAGACGATGTCGTTTTGATGTCGTTTCGATGTCGACTGTCGAAAAGCCGTCGATTTTAGGCCCACTTTACTGTCGCTTACGACGTGAAAACCGATGTCGAAACGATATCGTCGGAAAAATTTCTCACTGGGTTTCTGACCGACTGCATTACTTTATCCATTCTTTGCCATAGCCGCCTTAGGTTTCTGATTTCTAAAAATTTGAGTAAAACGCATAGAAGGAAACCATAGGTGGTAACCTCTTGTACGAAGTCAATCACCAATCGCCTTACAAGTAAGAAAAAAGAGGCAGTGGGACAGCCCTAACCCTGACACAATCTCGGCACGTCACAACACAAATTTCTGACTAGATGAACAGTAGTAACACATGCATTGAAAAAGAGATGGAGATGGCTGATGCATGGTTACCCTAACTACCTCCTGCACATTCTTAGCAATTCATGACTAGATTTTCTTAGACTAAACGTCCCTATACTCCCAACAGGGAAGTACCAAGCTGCCAATTAGTTAAGTGTGAAATAAGCACTTTAGTCCAAGCTACATTAGTTTTGGAACTATGCGTTATTTTGTTTGCAACGACAGCAACAGTCTCCTCATCGCACGTTTACATTTGCAAATATCACAGTAACTTTGGAATTGGGACCGTAAGTGTTGTGAATGCCTCAAGTATCATCAACTCGCAAAAACGCAAACATAGTATGCACAGTGTTTAAATTAACTTTTAAACATAATGCCATCTGTAAAAAGCTTCACAAACTAAGATGAGTAAAATCACAGCCTTGAAATAAAAATTGAAATAAT
>NW_026267160.1:1278885-1281686 GCF_000697945.3 Frankliniella occidentalis | reverse complement strand
AATAATATCAGAAACAACGTGCCTCGGCCTCGAATACAGTACCCTATCAAAATAACATCAGCGTCTGGTAACGTTTACATACGCGGGTCTCTGTCTAGAGCAACCTAAAGGAAAGAAGCGGTAAATTTTTGCACAAACAATAACTACGTATATCTTTACTGCTCGGGTAATATCAAATTACGATCACGATGAGAATTAACAACAGAAAACGATCCCTCTCGTTGATGAAAGAATCGATAGGGGGCATATAGCACAAACTACATTCACTTCACATCACAACACGAGACAGATGAGGGCATACAGGGCGTGGTCACGTCACACTGGCTAGCGTGCGCTTGGCACATGAGTCCTCCAGCCCCGTCGCGCCGCGTGCCCCGCCCGACCCACCCAGGGCGGGCCACCAGCGGGCCACCCTCAGAGGGTCGTCACGTACTGCTGGCAGCGCCGGGACTTGGCGAGCGCCAGTTTGACCAGCAGAGTGGAATGGCCCCTGAGAGGCTGGGCCTGGGGGGGCCTGACCTGGGGCTGGGGCTCCTCGCCCGGTCAAGCAGCTGTCGTGCCCTCGCCGTTCAGCTCACCCACCGCGACGGGCTTGACTTGTGCTGGAGCGGCGTTCGTGGCCCGGGCGAGGACGACATTGTCGTTCTCCTTGTCGGACAGGGCGACGGGGTCCTCGTTCTCGGGTGTCGGTGCCGAGTCCGTCGCCGGCACCCTTGGAGCTTGTTCTGCAGGGTTGCCGTTGTCGTCCTCGCAGACCCGTAGGTTCGCGAGGGTGGCAGTTTTGGGGTTGTGGTTCTCGTCGGGTGAGGCGTCCTCCCACGCCTCAGTCAGCGGCAGCGGCAAGGGTGGCCTCGAAGTCTTGGACTCGGTGTGCTGTGGTTCCTTGTGCTCGACCCGGGCCACGGGCTGGGGCTGGGCGGGGGGTTGGCTCGGCGTCTGCCCCGACGACTGTCCGGGCGGCTGGGGCGCCGGCGGCTTAGTGCTCGGGAGTCTCGTCGGCGACGTCTTGGGCCTGCTGGGTGGCTGGTGCGGCCGTGCGGGCTGGTGGCCGGCGGTGTGGTGGGTGTGCACGAGGTGCAGGCCCAGCGCGTTGTTGATACCCCACATCTTGAGCTCGGTGAAGATCTCGGTGAAGAAGCCCGGCTCTGCGTTGATGCGGAGCATGTCCCTGGACAGTCGGGACACGATGTCGAGGCACCGGTCCCAGAAGGCGTCCTTGCTCTGCTCTACGAGGAAAGGCTTGAGCGGGTACGAGATCTCGTTGCCCATGTACGAGTACGAGAGGTACAGGCACGTCAGCACCACGGCCTGCAGGTCCTGCTCCGAGCTCACGTCCTCGTCCACCAGCTCGCGCACCAGCATGTACACGAACACGACGTTGGCGGGGTTGATGAAGGCGATATCCTGCGGGACAGAGAGGAACAGCGTGAGTGTCTGGGCACCGATCGCGAACCCCTCCTCCGTGCCCCTCCGTACTCCAACACCAAATTATTCATCTCTGCTCGCTGCTCGGTCCCGGCCCGGCCAGGGGGAGCACCTAAATATTGTTTACGCCGTTTCTGCTCGAGTTGGCTTCATCATAATTGACCGTTCCGGGGGAGGTGGCCGCGTGGGCTGCTGCGTATTGTGTTTGTGTATTGCGTAGCACAGTTGCGCCCCTGCCATGCCAGCCACCCCGTGAGCTTCGTGGTGTGTACATGGCCTCGCTCGGCTCCGGCTTCGGCGTCCGCTCGGCGGCGCTCGGTCGCGCCCCGAGCGCTCCGGGTGGTTGGAGGCGCCCCGGCCCCGCCGATCGATAGCCGACGCGCCGCTTAGCAAGGCGAGCGGAGTGGCGGAGGCGGGTGGGGCGGAGGGAAGGGCCGTCGCAATGGGGTAGAGGGGTAGGGGTCGGGCCGGGTGGTGGGCTGGGGTGGGACGGATAGGGGCCGCCGGGGAAAGGGCGGCCGCGCCGCGAGTCGAGAGCGCAACGGCCACTCCCTTCAAAACGCGATAAATGAAGTGGATGATGACCGGCCGGCCCTCGCCCTCTGGGAGGACGCGATATAGGAGCCCGCCAATCTTATCTCCTTCCGGTCGTCCCCGGCGGGCCTTCTCGGTAATGGTTGGCGGATCGCGACCATTCGGCGCGTGCAGGGCGTACTTGGTCCGCAACCTCGCGAACCAAGGGGTGCGAAAAAAAAAAACAAAAAACAATCACTTGGGTGTAGGCGAGGTATCATTTGCGGGAGCAATTTAAATCGGTCTCGGTTCTGTTGTTGTTTTTGTTACTTCTCATGGAAGAGGCAAGGGAGTTTTGTTAGCCGGTCTGCCGTGCTTCCGCAACCCGGATGATGCATGAGGATCTGTCTAATGACGTTCGTTCCCCTCCCCCCTGGAGGTTGGCAACCCTCTGCCCTCGCACCCCCACCCCATCCCCCTCCGCTCCCCCGGGCCGATGACGTCAGCGCGGAGGCCTGTTTGGGGGCGAGGTGTCCCGGCTGCTCCTTCTTCTTCCCCCGTACCTTCCCCGTGCCCGCGCGGACCCATGGAGATCGAATGCCATGTGCCATTGTGTCTGCGCCAGTCTCCCCCGTTCCTTTCTCCAAAGCCTCCGCCCCCGCGCCCCGCCCCCTCGCACACCCTCCCGCGAGCGACCCACCCTCTCCCTGTAGCAAGCGACCGGCTACATATAAATAGAACAGCCGCCCCCAACCCCGCCTCCCTACGGCCGGAAACATAAATGCCAACCCCCGTGCGCAGAGTTGGGTCGACGCGGTGGCACATGAGTGGCAGCCCGCAAGATGTCGCCTGGATGTCGCCCG
>NW_026267160.1:1275601-1277680 GCF_000697945.3 Frankliniella occidentalis | reverse complement strand
GTAAGTACGCGCTGGAGGACAGTTACGAACGGTCACGGTTACTTTTTTTAACCGTGGGGACAGGAGGACCGACTTATGTTTCGCTTCTTGAGGGACACGTGTATGTGCTTCGCTCTGGTTGGCACGCAGACGCAGAGGGGGGTGGCGGAGTATGATATGATGCCTAACCGATGTAGAGCAGCTCTCCGTGGCGTCCCGGCGTCTGAATCCCGTGTTCGGTCATCCGACCGAGCTCGCTGGAAGGTCCCGTTATGATTAGGCGTTCCAGTATCAAAATAATACGCCAAGCTCGCTACATCCTACGTCACTGAAAGTATGCGACCCGCGACCCCCAATCCCCTGCTCGTCCGGTCCCCCCCATACAGATTTACCCCGTTGCGTCGTCCGCGGAACCGCACAGAGCAAAGCCGTCTCGGTTCACCTGGAAAAGGAAGACAGACTGACCTGCCATCCCTGAAGAAGCAGGCTGCGGTCCACGGAGCGCAGCCACGTGACGGCGTCGCCGGCCTGGAACTCGTGCAGGCGCCGGCACCGGGAGTGCAGGAAGATGCCCAGGCACTTGAGCAGCTCCGATGTGGAGGCCTGGATCACGGTCTTCCTTGGGATGGGCAGGTTGGTCTGCACGCCATGCGACACTTTGGTGGGCTGCTGTGCCTGGAGCTGCTGCTGCTGTAGCGACTGCTGCGTCTGCTGCTGCTGAGGCCCGGGCGCGACCATCGGGAGGCTCGCCTTGGGGGCCAGCTTCTCGCTCAGGCCGTTCTGCTGGTTGTGGTTGTGCGTCCTGGCCGGGTGGTGCACCACTTCCAGCGCGCTCATCGACACCGTGTTGGTGGAGGCTGACTTGACCACGGGGTAGTACGAGGTCACGCCCGTCTTTTGGAAGTTCTTGTTCTTGTCCACCACCACGCCGTGCGCCAGCGGATGGTGGATGTTGTCCACGATGGGCTGGCGGAACGCCGTCAGGTTCTTATTCTTGTTGTTGTTCTTGTTCTTATTGTTGTTGGTCGTGGAAAACCGCTTCCAGCTGAGAGCGTTTATAAAGAGCGAATGCTTCTTGAGATTCTTGTCGAGGGTGTTGGTGTTCTTCTCGCACAAGATGCGCGTCTCATTGTTTATGTTGTTGTTGTTATTGTTGTTATTGTTGTTGTGGTGGTGGACGTTGGCGGCGTGGTGCGAGGAGGCGGGTGGGACCTGCAGGTGCGGCGCCGAAGGTGACGGTGACAGCACCTGCACCTGGGGCAGCACCTGAGGCGTGGGTAGCTGCTGCTGGTTCTTGACGTTGTTGAGCTGCTCCAGGCTGTAGTTGTTGAGCGTGTACTCCGAGCCGAGGCCGGGCGTCGACGAAAAGGAGTTGGAGGGCCCCATGCCCCCCGGGCGCCTCTCGCGCGGGCTGAAGCTCAGCACCGTCCCCATCGCGGTGCTCTACAGGGTCATGCCCAGGTGCAGGGCGCGGGTGGCGCCACTAAAGCAAGATGGCGCCGCGGCGCTCCGCTCGCGCCCTCTCTCTCTCACTCGCGGGGCCCCGCCGCTCCGCGCCGCTCCGTCTCCCTCAGAGGCGCGGCCCACACGGCCCGACTCCCGACCCTGTACGACCCTGCCCTGGCCACGGATCGATGAGAAGTCTTACGACCGCCAGCGGGGTGGAGGGGCTGGCGCGCGGGCTGGCGGGGAAGGCCGTGCACGCGTGAGCTGTTAGGAGGGCTCTACCCTGCTGCACGCCGACGTCCTCGTCCTGCGTCGCACTGCCCTGCTCTGCGGTCCTGGAGGCACGCGGCGCTCGACACCACCGCGCACGCACACGCACACACAAACACACGCGCGCGGACCACGGGGCACCAACGGGCACTCGGACGACGCGGGCACAGACTCGACGCGGCGCGTCCTCCGTCACGGGCACGTCACGCGCAGGTCACGGGCACGTCACGCACAGGCAGGGCAGAGGACACAGTGATGCAGGACGGACAGCAAGCGGGCGCGCGCGAGCTGCGCAGCGACCCTCGGCCGTCAGACGGTGGTCCGCAACTGGAGGGTGGCCCTAGTGCCCGCCCCGCCGCGCCGCGCCCCGCGCCCCTCGCCCGG
>NW_026267160.1:1272273-1275081 GCF_000697945.3 Frankliniella occidentalis | reverse complement strand
CTCCCTCCCTCCCTCTCCGATTTCCTCCACCCCCGTGCTCTTGCCAATGTCTTTCGTCTTCATTCGCACCACAACAAGGCGCGGCACGGCGAGCCGTCGCCGCCTCCCCTCTTCGCTTTCGCGTGATAAGAAAATGTGACGCGACACGGCACGACGACACGACCTTGGCTAGGCGACCCCTAGGCGCTGGGCGACGTTACCGCAGCTTGTCAAGTCGACACCGCGTCCCACCTATCAAGCTAAATGAGTAAATACCAGGTGGTTGATTAAGCACGCTCATTATTTGGCGTGCGGGCTATGGCTATGGGCATGCATGCCTTAACGCCCCTTACGGGTCGAGCGAATAGGCAACCCGCCAGCACTTATGAATGCAGTACTGAGTAACCAGGGAAGGGCGCGAGGTTAATCAGCCCCCCTGTAAATCCGGTACCACTAAATACTAATCTATACTTATGTTAGATAATTTTCCTATTTTAAATATTTACATCCCTAAATTTCGAAGAGGGTGTGGAGAAAAGTGTAATTCTCCAGCACCATTGTCTGCAGTTCTCACCATCAATTATTGCACTACTCGCCGACGCGTTCCTCTGTGTCGAGAATTTCAGTCTTGGAAACATTTCAAATCACGCGCGTCTCGCTGACAGATGAGGTTCGTGATCTGTAAATTTCTCATATAATCCACGTACGGGTATCTGACGTTTAGGTATGACAAATTTTCAGTGTCCACATCTAGTAGTGCAATATGGCAGACTTGAAAAAAGATCTGGACGACTATTTGTCAAGAAACAATGACAAACCGCAGGCAAAACACAGTAATTTGTCACTTTCTTTCGCGCTACCTGAATTTGGAAAATGGACAAAAAAGCAAAATGCTCCTCAGGAAGAAACCAGCTACGGTTGGTTTCAAGAAACCCAAAAGGACTGCTGCCCCAGTATGGTGAGTTTCATAACCTGTACCTGTTGTTTATGTTATTGTATAGCTATATATATCGAATCAAATAAGTCTTTGGGATTTACTTGCTGACTCTATTTTTCTCGCACACATGTTGTTTCACCTTGGAATTTTTTTCTTGTTGCAGGGTCGAATGCAGAGAATTGTCGGATTCTGCCTCTGTATATGTATGGGAATGATTTGTTTCTCCCTTGCAGCATTTTATGCTCCAGTTCTTCTTCTTAAAGCAAGGAAATTCGCACTGCTTTATACAATGGGCAGTTTGTTTTTCATATGCAGGTAAGATTAGGTTAGTGAGAAGTGGTTATTTTCACACATCTACAACCAAGGAAATATAATTTATGTTTATTGTTTCAGCTTCTCATTTCTTTGGGGCCCGATGAGCCACCTACGCCACCTTTTCTCTCGAGAAAGAATGATGTTTACAGTATCATATTTTGGTACTCTTTTCGCTACCCTCTACTTTGCCCTCTTTGCCCAAAGCACTCCATTGACTGTGTTGTGTGCTGTTTTACAAATTATTGCCCTTCTATTTTTCTTGATGAGTTCCATTCCTGGTGGGAGGACAGGTATAAGCTTCTTCACCAAGTTGTTCACCTCCAAAATCAGTAGCAGCATGAACATGAGTAAGACCCCATTGTTACCAGTGTGATCAAAAATTCATTTGCATTCCTGTACTTTTGATGAATGGGTTTTCTAACACAACCTGTGTAAATGAATTTTTAAATGAATTCTCATACCTGGCATAGCAAAAGCAAAGGTATTCACTGTTGTTCACTGATTGATGTTTCTAAGCAGTGTTTCAGTTGCATTTGTTTTATTTTCTTTGGTCTTGATAATCCTGTTTTAAATATTGAGAGGTCTTTGCGGTGGGTATTATTGTAAAGTATTAGAACATAATGTCTTATGTTACACAAAATTTCTTGAGTGTGTTTTTTTCCACCTTTTGTAACTTGTTTGATGTACGCAGTATTACCTAGACATCAAGATTTACTTTAACAAATGTTCCTGTAACATGATATCTGATATTATGACTATTTGATGTTTCCCTTATGTCTTTTAATATCATGTGATCTAGTTATTCAACCTAATTGTCATTTTTTTAATTTAAGAAATGATCTTAATTCTTGCATACTAGCCATATCTATTATTAATGCAAAATTGCTTATATGGAGCAATTTTTGTGTACATATAAAAATAATTTATTCTGTGATACTGTCTTTCGTAGATTGAAGTTCTACCGTGGAAACCAAACCATGCTGTGATCAACAGTTAAATGCAAACTTCCAATGTATTTATTGTTGATGAGCCAAGAGCGAATTGTAGTATATTTAATAATTTTTTGTCATAGTTCTATACTTATAAGGACTGATGGTGCCTTTAGGCAAATACCAAAGTCTGACATCACTTCCTAAATTCTGGTCGTTTTTTTGCCTTTGTTGATCCGATATTTTATGGTCTACCGCAACTAATTCAAAGGAGGATATATATCGATTATAAGCATGTCACATTTTACGTGTAGATTTTATTTTATTTTAAGAAGGCAAAATATAACTTGCCTATTCCTGTTGCTGAATTTCTGTTGCCAAAGACTGAACTTGAGAAAGTAAACCGTTGTTGTCGATAAGACTGGTTATCTGTTCCTGATTTAATCCCTTCGTCCTACCGAGAGTGCGTCCCGTGACCACCGATCTCTTGCCGTGACGGTGTGACGTGGCTATGGCAGCAGCCGACGTGCGGCCCTCCGGGAGGGTAGGCAACCCAACGGGCGCCTGGAAGCGCGCGCTGGCATGATGGAGGGACGCAGGGGGAAAGGGGGGGGGGGGCAGGTGGCAGGTCCCAAGTTGAAGTCATGT
>NW_026267160.1:1268032-1271506 GCF_000697945.3 Frankliniella occidentalis | reverse complement strand
ACAGCAGTGATGACGGACCAAAGGATTCTCTTTACATTTTGCGCTAATCACACTCAGGTAATCCGCAACGTGGAACAGTCCGCGGTTTGTAAGACAAATGATTTTTGAGGTGTATCATTGCTGGCCTTTTTTCAAGAGCATCAATCCGTAGCATGGTTTATGGACCATTGTTGCGCTCGTAAACTGATAATTATGGTACCTATAGCAGCTACCACCGACCATTTCGCGGAGCCACGCGGTATACTGGACATCCTGGAAATGAGCCCCACAAGTGGTGACCACCAAAGGGTGCAGTCGTGAGGGGTAGAAGGGGCGTGGGCGATGGCGCAAAGTCCCAGCACAAGACGACACCTCGCCCCGCCTTGCTCGCATAACGCCTTCTGGAACAAACGCCGAGTTGCTGCATCCTCCAGGCTAAGTTGTTGCCGCCGGTGCCTCTGGAGCTGGAGGGAGCGGCCGCCGGAGAGGTCCCGCGCGCCCCTCCCTCCACGCCGCGGGGCTCGCGGGGCTGCAGCCCGCTCGGGACGCTTAGGACGGCGCGTTGTTGGTCACTCCGTCTCATTCTATCGTGCGATGAGTGCGTCGGACACACGCGCCGGATCAGACACCTGCGTCCACTGCTGCTGAAAGCCCCCCCGCGCGCGCCACCCCCTGCCGAGCGTCCCCCGCGGGACCTGCAACACTGAGCACCATATCTCGCCGCGGAACAGCGGCCCCAGAGATGCACCGCCACACGTTGTTGTACGCCCCCGACAGGTAAGTCGTGTGTGGAAAGATAAGAGCAAGAGCAAGCAGGATCAAGATAAACTTCTGAAGTGACAAAACTATCTCACTTGAAGGAGTCGTGTCCGTTGACTCGTCACACATAGGCTTGGAGAACTAATCTCTCCTTTCCCAATATTGTTCAAGTTTATCTCGTCGTGTCAGTGACTTGTACTCGCGAACTTGTTATCGTCAAGGAAGAGCCGAAGCGGCGGTCACGGAGCGGTCCATCAAATCTTCCGCACTCTTTTTTTGCGGCGCGGCTGGAGTCTTGGACGGCGGCGGCCCAGGCTCCAACCGCACAGGTCCGGAATCCCTTCGGACAAACAAGAAGCCGACTCACTCCGTCCTGACTCCGTCCCTGAAGGTCGCGCGGGTATCTGATTTGAACCGATTCCAGTTTCGAGTGAGACGAAGGTGAGGCGAGACCTTTTCTGCTGCCTTTGCCCGTGTGTGAGCCGTGCGTCGTGCTGCCCCACTTTGCAGGGAAGCTTGCTCTGTCGTACGGCCCACTGCTGCTGCAGGGACAAAGAAGTCCGGGCAGTTTATTACATCGGGCTGTAAGGCAACGGCTGGGCGGGGCGGGGCGGGCGCTCTCCGAAGCCTCAGTGCCTCAATACCGCCGCTCCTCTGTGCCTCGGCTCAGCCTCGCGACCTCAGCGTGCACGGCCAGATGCGCGAGGCGGGCGCGGCTGTACTTGGCGCCGGGCCAGGGATGGGAGCATGGGATGGGGTCGTATCGTCAGGAAGAGGATGCACCGCACACGAGCGGCTGCCGGCCTGGGTGGCACGGGTTGGTTGGTTTGGTGTCGCCAACCCCGTTTCCTTGGTATTCCGGTTTGGAAAACGACTAGATGGCAATTATTAGACAATTTTTTATTTCATTTTTTTAAGAGTGTAGACCGAGAAAAGGAGAAAGACAGTAAGATCCGGCTGGAGTTATGATGAATCCTTTGCGAGCAGTAGGATTAGAGCGAAAAAGGATTAGCCATCTTTGACTTTACCGGAGCTCGGCGCCTGCGTTCCGGGGTGTAGGCCCCCCCGCAGTACACGTATGCACTGCAGGTAAGATGTTGCCTACCTACCAGGCGCTATGAGACCTTGCATAGGGCGAATGACGGACGTGCTTTATGGCTGATCCCGAATATCCGACCACGCCACGTCCCACCACTCCCGAAAAGAGGGGCGGTTGTATGTCTCTGCCGGACCTGACGGGCGGTGAGCTGCTATGTGGGTTGCCTACTCTCAGGCGCAAGCTCCCCTGACCACGCACTGCTACGCCTCGCCCCGCCCCACCACGCCCCGCCGGGCGAGGACATGTGTTCACTCGCGTGATGAGCTGTGCATCCTCACAGCGGAGTGGCCGCCGGTTCCCTCCAGGCAAAGAGATGCTATTATTGTTCGCAAGGCCAAAGCATGAGACGGCCGCAGCGGCGCGCGGAACCTTCAGACTCCGCGGAGCCGAGCCGAGCAGAGCCGGGCCGAGTCGGGCATGGTCGGGCCCGGCCCGGAGGCGCGGAGTCCTCCGGGAACAGAGCAGCGCACTGCGGCTGCTGGGGCAGGGCCGAGGGCAGGGCAGATCCGCCCGCCAGCAGCCCTGAAGGCCCCGTCGGCACCTGGGCGCCTGGGAGCGCGGAGGGCACTCGGAGATTTATACCCACGACACGACTGGAGGGGGGGGGGGCGCAGCGACTGGACAGCACCGCAGGGTCACCGGACGTTACAGCCGGTCCAGAGGGGCGCGGGGACCTGAGGGGACCCGCAGGACCCATCTGACGTGCCCCGGGGATGTGGATGTGTTTGTCCGCCGAGACAAGCCACGGGAGGTGTGCGTGTGTGTGTGTGCGCGCGTGTGTGTGAGTTGCTCGCAGGTGTCGCAACGCCCTCGCGTGCTACGTGACTACCGGCTGCTGGAGCCGGCCGGCGGTCCAGGCGGGTCGGTCTGCAGTAGCTGTATAGCCATAGCCCCTCCTCCCAGGCGCCATGCGACACCGAGCCCAGTAGCGCCACCGCGGGTCCAAAGCCCTGCCGGGGTTGGCCGCCAGCCAACACATGGGGGACTGTTGGTGGCACAAGGCGCCACTCCTGCTGTCGCTCCAGCCGGCAGCTCAAGCCTCTCCAACCTGACTCTCCAGTCTCTCCGGCAGGCGACGCCACTTCGCTCGCATTGACGTCACCGCCGACCAGGAGTAGCAGTCGGCAGGCGGGGGCTCCTGTCCAGGTGTATGGGGAGGGCGAGTCTGCCCGGCATGCCCAGCACGTCCGCCCCAGCTCAGAGTCTTGTTGTCAGGTGGTGCACTGGAGTGCGGCTTGAGCCGGCGCGGGGCGGGGCGGGGCTGGCTGGGGCGGTGAGTGGCGCGGGGCTAGTATGCAGTCGTATTGACGTCAGGGCCCGCGCTGCCCTCGCTGCGTGACGCACCGCACGCCGCACGGCCACTCACTCGCACTCATACGCACGCGTTAACCAGGACTGGCCCTCGCGGCCGCCACCCTCCTATGCCGGCGCCGTCGGTCACTCTGCTCGCTCTGGTCACGTGCGCCGTCCTATCTCCGAGGTTGGCGCCCTCCAGGTCCGGCAGGAGGATTGTTTACCTCACAGTGGAGGACCAGGCCATCCCATAGGCCGTGTTTTATATTTCTGGTCCTGTAACCTGTAAGGGCATAGGAGGCGTTGACCCGTCGCCCGCTGTCTCTCATCCGCACGTTCTCTTT
>NW_026267160.1:1265794-1267602 GCF_000697945.3 Frankliniella occidentalis | reverse complement strand
CGGCCCGAACACGGCGGCTGCATTTGTGTCGGCGTCGTTCTCAAAAAGTCAAGGTGCGAGCCGAGGACATCTCCGGCACGGCGGCGGCCCGGCCTGATGCCGGGTTTACGATGGAGCTTTTTCGGAACAGAACGAAATTTGTGCGGAACGGAATGAATCCCGTTTGCTTGTTCCTTATGGGCGTGTTTATGTTGCCGTTTTGCCGGAACGGAACGAAATCTTTGGCCGGAACAGAACGACGGGTTCCCATTTTGATGGGAAGGAGCGGGAACAGAACGAAGTTTTCCGGAACGGAACGAAGGGTCAGCCAATGAGGAGGCGTCCCTGCGATACGGAACTCACTTTCGTTCGGTTCCGTCACTGAAACATCATGAACACCCTTCGTTCCGTACCCGAAAATTTTGTTCTGTTCCGCTAAAATCTCGTTCTGTTCCGAAATCACCAACTCCATCGTAAACCCGCCATTAGCGCGGCATAGCTCCGGCTCTGGCTCCGGCTCCGGCGCGGCGTCAGCGACCCGCCGTCCGGGGCCACTAATTTGCAGATAATGGTCCCAGCAGCTGCCCTGGCCGCCACCGCTTACCGCTCGTCCAGGGCCGCGGCGGCGAGGAACCATTTTGGACCGTGCCCGTGCCAACTCCTTCCTCCTCTTCGAGAACGTGGAGGTCCACCCGGAGCCGCCCCGCCCTGCCCCGCGCCACACTCCGCTCCGTTATCGGCCCGCCTGACAGCGGCCGGTGTCCTCGGGCTGGGCCGGGGCCCCTGCGGGCCACGCGGTAGGCAGCCCCGCCGCACACGGCTGCGTAACGGGCCTGCACGCGCCGCCCCGCAGGCGGCCCCCCCGCGGCCCTCCGCCCAGTCGTCGCGGGCGCCTGCTCGCCCTTTTCAAACACCTCTCGCCAGTCGATACGGAATGCCAGCGACGCCTCGCCACGGCGTGTACTGACTGCCCTGCGTGTCAATACGCCGGGCCCTTTGTGCGACTGTACTGGGGGCGGCCGCCGCCGCCGACGCCCACCTCGGCCACGACCAGCAGCGCGGGTCCTCCCCCCTCTATTTATCTGCCTGCTCTTATCTTGTTCCTGCTCGATTAGTCGGTTGGCCAGACAACAAACCCAGACCGTAAACACACGACGCGTGCGCATGCCCGGGCACACCACGAGGTCAATGAGACCCTCTCTCTACGCGTGAGTGAATGCAAACCGGCGGCTCCGGCGGCCCCGGCTGCAACCGGTCCGCTTCGAACGGGTCCAAAGCGAGTACCCGGAGTTGTGAGCCGAGGTGGCCGAGGCAGTCAGAGTCGCAGCCCGGGCCGGGCGGCCCTCTGCACCGCTCGATACACACCTGGCCAATAGACGAGGCGCCCCATATAGACGCGGCCCTGTGCCGAGCGGCGCGGGCGGGGCGGAGCACGACGTCTCCATGAGGTGGGAACGTGTTGTTGTCGTGCTGTTGGGGGGTGGAGGCGGTAGGGGGGGGGGGTCTGACCCGGCATTGGAGGCAAGGACACCTCCGAGGGCCTGGTACCCGGTGCCCGGGCCTCGTGCCAGCGCCTCCTCCTCGTCGCCGTCGTGTCGTTTCCGCGCTTACGATGAGACAGAGACGCCAGAGGGGTTGGGGCGGCGTGGTCCTAACTCCTTTGCACCCCTTTGTCCCTAAAAGAAGTAACGACTAAAGACCGAAAATGGCACGCACCGATACTTAAAAGGACACTACTTTCGGGGGTGCCAGCACTGTGGCCGGGAAGTGCTTTTTAGTGATAATCACACCTCTAGCCTGGCCGATCCGTCGCGGAAATGAACACGACG
>NW_026267160.1:1240126-1265393 GCF_000697945.3 Frankliniella occidentalis | reverse complement strand
TGAGCGGGCACCGTCGATAATTCGATCGGTTCGAGTTTTGTGTTTTTTCTTGTCGTTTTCTTTTGCTTTGAGGCACTATATGCAGCACGACCGTCGTCTGGACGACGGAAAAGTTTCGAGGCGAGGTAGCGCCGGCGGCACGGGCACGGCAACAAGCTTGCAGCCGGGCGTGGCGACCGGCGCGGTTATTCAGCGGAATCGCGGGGAGGTTCCTTCCGTCCCGCCGCCGCTGGCCGGCCGGCGTCGTCGCATCCCCGGGCGCCGAGGGCTTCCCCGCCAACAACGCTCAGGGAATCAAAAATTTTGCGTCTTTCCGGGAGGCGTTTTACTGTACGGACACTACTTCTTGAGCGCCACGCCGCCGTACACGTGGGGGTGGGGCCCGGCCGGGCCGGGTCCGCGACACGACACGAGTGCTCAGCCCGGCTCGGCCCGGCGCGCGGGAACAGAACAAGGAATCTGACGGAAACGCATCCGGTGCTCGCGCCTCGCGGCTGCACGGGGCGTTGTATATTCATGACCTCAAATCGCTGATTACCCAGAAACAGATCGTTTCAGCTCACGACCGCTGCAGATGAGCCGAACACTTTAGTGTAGAATCCCTCACCTTGGCCGGTGGATTGTCGCTCCACTCCAGGGAGGCTCTCGCCCGCCGGGGGTTGGATTTTTCCCCCACCCCGCTCAGGATTACCATTCCGATAGAAAGTACACCAAAGGAGAGAAAAACTTCCGTCCTTTTGTCTTTGCCATGACTCGCAGGTGTAAACTCTCGCCCCCCGCGACCATCAATCAAGGCGGCGTCTCGACAGATCGGCTACTCGTACTCGTCGAGCTTAGACGTTCCCGCGGTATCCGATCGTAACGATGGCAAATCATTCGTCCGGCACACATAGAGTCAGCGTCAGCACGCATCCTCTGCATCGAGCTTGTGCATCATCATCGAAGTCATCACCATCAAGGTGATCTTCCCGGGCGTCGTCGTCTCCACATCGTTCGACCCCAATATAATTACTCCCGCCCGACAACGAGTTTTCCCGGCGCGCACTTCGACCCTCTTTGAGAGTCTCGGCCGGCGCTTTTCACGCTGCGTGCAATTAGAGTCACGTGTTGCTCGTCGTGGATGTCGAGGCGTTTCATTATCAGCAACAGGAGCCGGGCGCGGACGCGGGTGGAGCCGTGAGCCACGAGCCACACACACGCGTTTATTAGCACGAGCTTCTCTCACGCCAAGTATATAAGGGTCGCGGGACCAGGAATTATACGTCCAACAAAATCTCAACCTTGATGGAAAAACGTCGTCAAATTTAGCTTCAATGATTTGGGACGTAAATTAACGCACGTCTTTGTTACACCGGGGAAAACATCCGCGAAAACACGGGACAAGTCCGCACGTTGAACGAAACGTTTAAAAAAATATCTCGATTTTCTAAAAGTTTCGTTGCTTGAGTAATTACTAATAGATGGATAGTCATAATTGGAGTATTATTCATCCCGCACACAGAAAAGTATTTTCTTGATTCAAATAAATATTTAAAATATATACGACCTCTCCAGACCAGTGCAGAGAGGTTGCGTTGAATCTAGAAAGTTATCATGAGTCAATAACACACTTTCCTGGGTGCACTGCTCCTGCGCTATCACCCCCGTCTCCGTCATATCCGCTATGACGAGGACCAGCAGCAACAGGCCTGTGAGGAGAGGAAAAGGGAGCATTTCCTCTTATCGTCCACAGGCGCGGATTGCCTACTACGCGCGTACATACTATGGCAGAGAGGCAGCCCATGCGTTACGGTCGAGCAGATTGACGTCACATTTTTACGGATCTATTATAGTGGCCGGGGCGGGGCAGGCCCTGCTCGGCCGCCAGCTCGGCCGCCGGGCAGTGAGCAGATAGGCAATGAGGCTCGGCGTCGACCGACACGGGGCGCTACGTCGACCCTCCTGCGGCGGCGCTCCAGCCCCACCACGCGTACGCTCCTCCCCGCCCGCGCCACCTAGCTTCCCCCTCCCCCCACCCCCGTCCCAGTCCGTCGTCGCGGGGTTCCTGATGACGTCATCCGATCGCCGGCTCCGGGGCAGACCGCTCCACCAAATCATAACAAAACCCCCCGCGTCGCCGAGCTCTCCGCGCGGAAGTCCCCGGACCCATGACAGAGTAACTCTTTTGGACAATCCAGTCTTTCATCTTCGCGGCGCTCCTATTCTCTTCCGAGTCCGGCGATGACGGCGTCGACCGCCGTGACGTCTTTCGCAGACGTATCTCCATTCATCTTCCCTTTCACTGCCCACATTCGCCAGCCCCCCGAATTATCGGTACAAGCCAGTAGTCAGTGGTACAGTGCGTCAATATGGGCGGGGTCGTCGGGCGGGGCCGGGCGGAGCGGGGCCAGGTTTAGCGAGGCGGGGAAAGGTGACGCGGGCGAGGGCGGGGGCGGGGTGAGGGCGAGGGGCACGTGATGCACGTGATGCAGTGTGCGTGTACGCGCCGTTGCCCCCCGGCGCCATGGGCCGGGCGAGGGGAACCCCATCCTGGGGGCGCGGCTCGGATGCCTCATCGCCGGGGTCCAGTCCAGGAGGAAACTCTTCTGCTCTGCGACGATGAACCTGTTCTGCTGCTCCACCCGCTGTCTCGTGCTCACCGCCCATTTGGACGCCGGCCAAAAGCCCCGCAGCCTCAACTACTTCAATCGCGCGCGTCCGCGACTTTCTTCTGCCGCGGATGAGAAATCCAATCCCATTCATCGACGGGGAGGTGACGGCTGCGGTGACTGCGGCCCCGCCGTCCCGGGACACTGTTGCCAACCAGCATCCAGGCCGTCTTGGTGGAGCTAATCGCACTTTAAGAGAGACTCTCCTTGGAGTAATAATAGAATGGACCAGTCGCAGGTCGGCAGTACTGTACTACATCTCTGCACTGGCCTCTCCCGGCCCGGCTTGCCCGGCAGGTGTCATGTCACTGCCGCCTCTTCTCCTCCGCAGGGCAGGGGAATCCCGAACGGGTTAGTCCGCCACCCGCGAGCCCTGGAGAGGGTCGCTCGGGGAGCCTGCGGTCGTGCTCGAGGACGTGCTGCGGACAGTCTGAGGGTGGGGATAGAGGGGGGGGGCATAAGTTCTCATGAGCCTCCAGAAAGGTAGGCAATTTGGCCAACGAGAGTAGCGCGGCCTTGAGAAATGTTCTTCCTCCCGCCGCCGCAGTCGGCCAATTTCCAATTTCGGGCTTTCCGATGGACTCAGCCCAGCTTCACCACCCCTCAGCCGCCGCCACTCACCTGGCGGGCCCAGACGTCACCAGTGGCGGCGGAGAGCGGGAGGGCGGCGGCGGCGCGGGGTGGTGCGGGGTGCGGGCCGGGCGGGCGGGCCGGGGATCGCCGGGCTCTGCCGGGCGCGGGGCATACGTCATCGGCATCCTCTCCGGACGGCGGAGCCGGACCGCCTTATCCCCGGGCGCCTCCTCACTCTGCTCCATTCGCACCGGAGCCGGCCGGCGACGAGAACAGCGGAGTCGCTCGTGCACCAGCAGCACCAGCAGCACCAGCAGCCGGCATCCACGACCGCGACCCTGACCGAGTCTCCCGGTGACCTGCGCGACCCGCACCTTGCTGCACGCCGACACCAGTTGTTAATATTGTTATCGAGCTTTCTGTACGGACGGGGCCGAAATAAGATGTGGACTAGTGCGGAAGAGCGTTGGTGTTGGTGAGTTTGCGTTTGCATTTTGAAGTGCTGTGTAAAATAAGGGAACGTTGCCAAACATGATTAAGTTGTCTCATCTCGTAACGCCGAGCGTGGACAAAATCTGTAAAACGTTTTTAGGGAGTGTCCGAGTGCTTGTGCTCATAAGTGTTGCCGTGCGGTTTCAGGAGGATGCGGCACGCTCTGCTCGCGGTGGTCGCCACGGCTCTGCTGGTCGGCGCGTCCCCCGCCGCCGGCGTCCTGCTCCAGGGCGGCGCCCACCCCTGCGCGCGGCCGTGCGTCGCCGGCGCCCGCCCCCTGACGTGCCGCTACGACTTCCTCGTCGAGAACTACCACTCCATGAGCAAGGCGTGCTACGGCTGCCCCTGGAACGCCACCGACTGCGCGCGCCCCGACTGCATCGCGGCCGACGGCGTGTCCAGGGCCCTGGTCGTCATCAACCGCATGATGCCCGGCCCCAGCCTGCAGGTTGGTCATGAGCATGTTCAGGGGTCTCGATGGTGCACTAAAAACCCAAGTGTGTGAATGTCGCACACCTATAGGTGAGTGAATTTCCTCAAGTGTCCACTTAAATGTTCACAAGTCTACGAATGGAAATTAACACACCTACAAGTGTGCGACATTCACACACTTGGGTTTCCAGTGTTGGGCTGATGTCAACATTTTTCGGATGTCCAACAAAGAAGGGGAGAGTTTAATCAACGGAATTGGTGTGCAGGTGTGCGTGGGCGACCGCCTGGAGGTGACGGTGCACAACCACATGCCGGAGCAGAGCACGTCGGTGCACTGGCACGGCATGCAGCAGCGCGGCACCCCCTACATGGACGGCGTGCCCTTCGTGACGCAGTGCCCCGTGCAGCCGCACTCGTCCTTCCGCTACTCGTTCCGCGCCGACACCCCCGGCACTCACTTCTGGCACTCTCACACCGGTGAGTGCTCCCCTCGCCGACGAGTTCCTCGCGGCACTCCCGAGTACGCTGCCGCTGACCCGGTAATCACCCCCCAACGTGTGACTCACAGGCTGCCAGCGAGCGGACGGCGCCGTCGGGCTCCTCACCGTACGCGTGCCCAAGGTCCTCGACCCGCACGGCGCGCTGTACGACGTGGACGTCCCGGAGCACGGGGTCCTGGTGTGGGACTGGACACACACGCCGGCCGCCTCCAAGTTCCTGGCGCACCACCACGCCGGTGACGACAACAAGGCCGACTCGGTACTCATCAACGGCAAGGGTGTCTCCCGGGTGTTCCGCTCGGCAGACGGCGCGGTCACGACCACCACGCCGAGAGAGGTGTTCCAAGTCAAGCAGGTGAGCTTTCGTCCATAGTATTCCGGCACTGAGGTGGTAGGACGGGGATTGACTCAAAATCGAATAAACATATCAATGCGTGAATAAATGGCGCAATATCTGAAGTAGGATAGAGAAAACGTGCACCGTACCATTGAACCAAAAAGGGACCGGTTTTTGACGATGACATTCCAAACACAGGGTCTTCGCTACCGCTTCCGACTCGTAAACGCCGGTTTCCTAAACTGCCCCCTCGAGCTCTCTGTCGACAACCACACCTTGCTGGTGATCGCCAGTGATGGGGCCGACGTGAAGCCTGTTCGAGGTAAGTCCCCACCCCTTTGAGCACCAGAGCTTAGCCCCCTGAGAGAACAACCCCGTTGCCGTTTCTTTCAACTCCCATCCGTCCTTCCAGTAAACACGCTCGTGAGCTACGCGGGTGAGCGCTGGGACGTCGTGGTGGAGGCTGACCAGCCCGTCGACAGCTACTGGATGCGGCTCCACGGCCTCCTGGACTGCGGCCCTCGCCGCGCCCACGAGGCTGCCATCCTGCGGTACGAGGGCGCCGACCCCACCCTGGACCCCGCAGGCGCACCGCCCAGCTACGACGTGCACCCCGGACTCTCGGGAGGCCTCCAGGTAAGGAACCCGGCGGCTTCAAACGGGGCGCCGAATGCTCTCGACGTCTTGCGAGTGGTTGTTCATTGAAGTCACGTATCGAACCTGCAGGTGAACCCGTTGAACCGAGGCTCGGACGACCCGAACACCATCACCGCGGCAGAGCTGCAGTCTCTGCCCGGTGGCCTGCTGCCCGCCCCGCTCGACGACCCCGCTCTGAAACCCGAGGCCGACGTGCAGCTCTTCGTCTCCTACGACTTCTACGCCGTCGACAACCCGCACATTCACCGCGCCGGCCTGTACGGCATAGCTCAAGGTAAGGGTAGGGGCAATCACAACTAAAATGTAAAAACTTGCCTAAAGGGAAGTTTATTGAAAACAATTGGAGCTCGCTCTCACCGTCGTGTGGTTGCAGTGCCCGCGTCGCCGCACCGCGTCTTCACGCCGCAGTTGAACCACATCTCGCTGAGCCTCCCCGCCTTCCCGCTGCTGTCCGGCCGCGACCGGCTGGACTCGCCGCTGCACTCGCCCGCGCTGTGCAACGAGACCTCGCTGAGCGCCCAGGGCCGCGACTGCGGCCGCGAGTACTGCGAGTGCACGCACGTGGTGCGGGTGCCGCTGGGGGGCGTCCTGGAGATCGTCCTCGTCGACCAAGGGGTCCGCTACGACGCCAACCACCCCTTCCACCTCCACGGGCATGCCTTCCGCGTCGTGGCGCTGGAGCGGCTCGGCAACAGCACGACAGTGAGCGAGGTGCAGCGCCTCGACGCGGAGGGCCTCATTGCCAAGAACCTGGTGGACCCGCCCACCAAGGACACCGTCACCGTTCCCGACGGCGGCTACACCGTCCTTAGAGTGCATGCCGACAATCCTGGTGAGTGTTGAGTTGCTTTTCTCCGCAGACAGGCCTCAACGCGCCTATTTTTCCTCGGTCTTTAAAAATGTCGCCTTTCGTCTGCAGGATACTGGCTGTTCCACTGCCACATCGAGTTCCACGTCGAACTGGGGATGGCCCTCGTCGTGAAGGTCGGCGAGCACGAGGACATGCCCCCCGTCCCGCGAGGGTTCCCTCAGTGTGGCGACTGGGGCAGCAACAGCTGGATGGGCGACTCTGGCGTGGACACCAACGAGGACGTGGACGTGGACATGACGGGTGGGAATCACATCGCCAGAGTGCTCGGGCCGCTTTCGAACGCCAAAAAGCCCACCGCGCCGTCCACCAACCCGTCGACAAGCACCACACCACCACCCATTTCGACAGCGGCTGCCTCCGCCACGGATGCCGACAGCGCCGATGAAGTGACTACGGTCGTGGAAGGCATTCAGGAGGACGCCACCACTGATCTGTTGCTCGTGCAGGACGACGAGGAGGCGGCGGCGATGGGCGACAAGTTCCGCTACGACAGCGCCGTCACCGCCCGGAATGGCGAGGATATCACCACGACCCAAAGCGACGCGGGTGACAAAGTGGAGCTTCCGAGCTCTCAGGCGACGGCCCCTTCCACCCCTGCTCCGCCCCCGCCTCCTCCCGTCGCCCCCGCGCGGCCCGGCACTCTGAGCGAGTTCATCATGCGGGTGTCGGCCCCAGCCTCGAGCCGCCGGCGCACCCCGGAGCCCCGGCAGGTGTGGGTGCTCTCGGACCCCGCGCGCCCCGACCTGCGCTACAACGTGCTGATCGAGCCGGCGCAGGCGGGCGCGCCCCTGCGCGGGCCGCGCACCGCGGCCTCGACGGCGACCTGGCCGGGGCTGCTCCGCGAGGAGCCGGCGCTCGCGCACGCCGCTGCGGCGACCCCCACGCCGTGGTGGCCGTCCCTGCTGTCGACGTTGGTTTGCCTGGCTCTAGCCCTGGCTTGAGGGGCAGTCACCGCCTAATCCCCCTTTGAAGTTGTCCACGCAATGACCTTCCCGTGGCGTGATGCGAGGGGACATTGGGCGCCAAACGTTCTGCTTGCTCGGAGCCTCTGGGTGGGCGGGCCACCGTCTCCGCACAGCTGCTTGGCGGGTTGGCCTACCCAGCGCTCAGCAGGCGCTCTCAATAGCCTTAGCCTTACCGCGTGGAACGTTCACTGTGGGGACACCTGTACGCCCACCTATCTCATCCCTGTGATACGAAAAACGATGCGCCCGTTCGCAAAGATTTCGCCAAATTGTAGTACCTACCTAGACCAAGAGAGTGTGTATGACGTATGACCATAAAAGTGTGCAAAGAACTCTGCAACACTTCTTGGAACCCAAAGACTTATTTTATTTTTAATGTCTATGTATAATTGTAAATATATTTGACGTATTTGTAAGTATGTATCTCACTGACAACTGATGGACTGTGATTTTTATTTTATTTTGATGAATAAATGCATTATTATGCCAATACTATATAGTATATTTCGAAATTGAGATCAACTCCTGTGTCGAGGCAGTACAATGCACGCGTGGGTTCATGTTTGCCGAGCTGACATTTTTTTCACCTATCGCACGACGCTGAAATTTCGCCAGAGGTCTTCCATGCACATGATTATTCAAAAAATGCACCGTTCGCGTGATTTTTTTCATGCCAAGCCAAGCCACAAAAGAAAGAAAAGAGTACAGTACAGGTTCGTTCGAAATCAGTAGACGTCAACAACCTGAAGTGAAATTTTAAGTAGAAATTCACTCGTGTTTTTCGACTCTGCTTGGTCTCTGGTTTTTTCGTTCCGAACCCCGAACCCTGGGTGCGAAAAGGGGAAAAGGTGGGGGGGGGGTACTTCTGCTCGTGACGTCACTGCTTCTGTTCTGTCTGTGCCTCCCTCTTCCTCGTCTCGTCTGAGTAACCTCCCCCTTGTTGTGCGGGACAAATAATAACAAATAAGGCCTCAATTTGTTATACGCCTCTCTACTGATGATACCATCGATGTTTGCTCAGAGGTTTTGAACGAGACGACAGTTCCTTTTCAATATTCTCGTAAGTATTGTCAACTTATGTGCGGTCCCTGTCTCTCACATTTACTTTATTTTTTTGTTTTTTTGGCACCTTACATTCTTAAAAATTGCGATATTTGTAACAACGTAGAGATTATTTGCAATTTTTCCTTTTCTTAACAGACACTAGATCTCCTTTCAGGCCTTTTTGACCTTTATTGTACAAGTTTTCCTGCCGTGTTCTTATCCTAACCTCAGTTGACTGTCGTATAGAAAAAATCAGCTGATATTAGGTCGTTTATGTCGTTTTTGCATTGTTTGCTTATTTGAACAGCGTTCACATTTAAATTTATCTCTTTGTTGTACAAATGTTGATCACATTTTCCTGTTTACTCACGAAATGCCACCACTTGTATGAGCACCATATATGTTCATCCCCATATCAATATTGTTATCTTTGATTGGGTTTGTGAGTTATCTGTTACCTGTCTATCTATCTTATCATCAGTTTCAGGCATGTCCCCTCAACCATGGATAAGAGCACCACTTTTCAAATTGATTATTTGCATAGGCCTGGTGCTTGTTGGTCTACAATATATGCTCAGCGGAACATTTCATGTTTATAGACATGAGACACTATTTTATATTCATGGTAATGGAGGTGCACATTTGGGACATCCAATTAGCTGGCACAGTGCACTCCGGAACAACTCATCTAACAGCTCCACTTCAGCATTGTTATTGATGAACCTTTCAGCAAATAATGCTGGGCCAACCTTGGGAACATTTATTTCTCAAAATTTGATCACAGATCCCAGCAATATGACAATTAAGAACAGAACTGAATCTAAAAACCCCACCATACCCACTCTTCCTCTTTGTCCTCTGATCCCAACTGATCTCAGAGGGCCTGTAGAGATTAGTGATGTTGCACATTCCATGGAACAGTTAGAACTTCTTTTTGATAATTTGGATCCAGGAGGACATTACAAACCTCCTAATTGCCAAGCTCGCAGCCGTGTTGCTCTTATCATACCTTATCGAGATAGAGCGTCTCAGCTGACTGCTTTTCTCTATCATATGCATCCATTTCTCCAAAAACAACAGCTAGAATATGGAATCATAATTGTGGAGCAAGCAGGTAATATTTTTAAAAGTTTACTTCTACTCTAAAAGTTTGAAAAGAGTTTCGTAATAAAACAAATTTGACTTTTAATTGACTTCAACTTTGTTTTGTTGTTTCAGGATATGGGCCCTTTAATCGTGCTATGCTCATGAATATAGGATTTGTTGAGGCCCAGAAATTACATCAGTATGACTGCTTTATTTTTCATGATGTGGATCTTTTACCTGAAGATGACCGCAACTTGTACACATGCCCAGAACAGCCTCGTCATATGTCTGTAGCTGTTAGCACTTTAAAGTATAAGTAAGTATAATAATGACTCCTTTCATTCATATCAAATGTACTATGTTCTGACTGTCTATTCTTTATTTTTGATGTATTAAGGTTACCGTATAAAGACATTTTTGGTGGAGTCAGTGCACTGACACTGGACCAATTTAAAACTGTGAATGGATTCAGCAACAAATTTTGGGGTTGGGGTGGTGAAGATGACGATATGGCAAATCGTCTGAAGTACCATGACTATCACATTTCCCGTTACGCAGCAAATATAGCTCGATATAAAATGCTCCCTCACAGACGACAACCTGCAAATCCTAAACGGTAATGGTAATTTTTTTCTTTCTTTCAATCAATTCTTTATTTAATGTTCTAGTTAATTTTTGAAACTTATTTACAGGCATGAATTCTTGTATAATGGCAATAAACGCTTCAATATCGATGGACTTAACAACTTACAGTATCAACGTCAAGATCTAAAACTGAACAAACTCTACACGTGGGTTCTAGTAGAAATATCAGAGTCTAGGTGATGGAGTCAGCTTGCCTCACTTGCTTGGTGGGGCAAGCGATAAGTTCACTTAGCCGTCTGAAAAGACTTCTTTGTCTTTTATCCATGGATAGTTTTATTGTCTGGTTTAGTGGACAATTCAAGCTAGTCCAGAAGACTTTCTCTAGAGTCAATCCTAAAACTTCTTAATGTACTTCTATGTTTAGAGATTCAGTGTCATTTAGTAAGATCTCATAATGTTTTCAACTGTAAATTATACTCTTATCATTAAGGAACCGCAGTATATGGTGATAATTGAGAACAATGTCAAGTATCTGTGATAGCCTGTAGGTTAGGACAGCTGTTTAATTCAAGTTATTATTGTTGTTATTAGGGCATATTCAAAGTTCAAATAGTTTTCAATTAATATTTATCTTCCTTGATCAACAAAGCCACAGAAATATCTTATGTGGTCGTGTAAATGTGCATGCCCGTTCCTTGTGATAATGTAAAGTGACTTAAAATAGTAAATTACGCTTTTGTGTGAATTCACGTTTGTGATTGTTATGTGACCGTGAAATGTGCTCAAATTGTTTCAGCTGAATGATCGTTCCATTTATCAGTGTTAATACTTGCCGTGGTGAAAAGGTGCAAATGAATACCTACTTTTTGGCAAACTATTCTATCTTGTTTCATTTTTATCCTTTTATATGTGTAAAATTTGTTAACAAGCACTTTCTTGAGTGTCATTGTTTTGTATAAGAACTCCCAAGCGTTTGTATCTGAAATTTTAGCATTCTTACTCTTTTTGCCTTCCAGCACAGTGTTATTGTTAAATATCAAATTAATCTTTCTCATCAGTATATAGCTGTGACATTGCTTCTGGATGTCCAATCCTGTTGGATCACTAGACGTGCCTTTCATTTCATTATTTGTTCTTTTTTTCTGCTCATTAGAATGAATGATGAATAGCTCTGTTTTATTTTCTGTTAGTGTAATTAATTATGGTGGTGCCATTATGAGGCGTCTCTGTGAAGTCAAATTGTGTTAACTAATTCATGCGTAACATTTCTTTGTAATACTTATGGTACTTAATAATTTCAAAGTGTTTGATGTCATGTTTTGTAAATTTTCAGCCATTACCCTTTGTTAGCAGAGTAACATAATCTGGTCTCAAGAACTAGACTTTTTCTTCTTTTTTTTTGTGCCAAACAAGTTTGTTTAAGATGGGTTAAGTTGGCTACAACTTTTTAGTGTCCTCAGTCTAATTCACATTATGCTCCCTATTTTTATGTCTTGCTCATTGGCCGTTTTGTTTGTTTTTTTTGTTCTTTTTTTTCTTAGATATTTTATATTAAACTAGTCTTGACTTGCATAATAATTAAAATCTATGTTGTTATTATTTTCTCTTTATTTTTTTCTGAATTAAAGTTTTTGCGGTATGTTTTTATCTCACTGCATTTGGAAACTGTAGATTTTGTTTAGCCCTTTGTAATCTAATCTACATTTTTTGTATTAAAGAAAATGAAAAAAATTGTTTGCAACCAGTTTTCATACTTTGCAATTCATTATGCTTCTAGTCCAGAAAGACTCATGGTATTGTGAACTAATGAAAGTATCGTCTGAGCGTATAGAAATTGATAAATTTCACTTGTGATTGATGTTATTTGTTTTCTTTGCTTGTTAAATCTTGTATTGTTACTTGTTTTATCTAGTGTTTCTAATTGACTGAACCAATAGCGGCAATTTGTTGGTACTGCTATGTTCTTTGACCATGAGTTACCTTTTCCCAATTGCAACCACTGCTCTGTTGTACAGTATCAGCACTGACATAGTAACTTGCTGACTGGAACTGTATGAAGATATCTACTTGGGTTCATTTTCATTTTATTTATCCTAACTTTCTTTTATCATAACTGTCTCTATTTCAATTTTTCAAAAATTCAATTTGGCGTGATTGTATTTCTGGTATATTTAAGTATTTGTAACTTACCCTCTTATGTCTTCTGGATCAGACGATTAATTATTCAGATAGATTTAATCAAAGTATTATCTGATATTGCTGCAGTGTTAGCGCTAGTATTTCTTTAACTATTGTAATTTGTACCTTGAATTATTGCCCATGTAGACAATACTTTAAAATTAAACTATTCAAGAGGGCATTTCATATTATATCTAAAAACAAACAAACTGAGAAGTCTTAAAAAAAGATTGATTGTCAAATGTTATCTGGCCTCTTTCTGCTAAAAACAAAATCAGTATGGACCACTACAGAAGCATCATGTCCTTAAACATTCTGTATCAAGAAAAAGTATACCTACTATAATAATATTCATAAGGACTACTACATAAGCTTGTACCAAATTTTTTAAATTAGTGTACCCCTAATATGTATTCCTATGCAAAATTTATGCAACAACAAGTCACTCAGTTCTTTCAGCATTTATTGTACCGTCATCCTTTGTTTACATTTGTTGGAAAGGATAAGTGAGTTCTGTCCCTCTCATTACATTCCTTCTTTTTCCGTTTCTGTGTATTAACTCTCCTAACGTACTCTCAACCATCACAGTATCATTTAGCAACTTACAAATGATAGATATCCTAGTTCAGCTGAAGGGTTAAAAAGTTGATCTGAGGAACAATGTGTGCAGAATATGTAATTTTTCATAGACAAACAAACTTCAATCTGAAATCCTTGTTTTTTTCGTGTTTGAGATTATAGTTTAAGACTCTATTTAGACAGTGAAGGTGATATTTGCAGTTGTGAAGGAATAAAGCCTTAAGAAACTTGTTCAGGTTCATTTTTTGCTTCCCTGTACTTCTACTTGTCAGCAAAAGTCAATGAGATGACCCATGCCTGTTGTAAGTAAAGTCAGAGATAGGAACTATAGTTATCTCTGGTAAAGGTAAAAGTGGTCGACAAGGTTCTAGCATCTACGAAAAAATGCTTGAGGAGCTGAGGAGCTCTGCTCTTGATTGGTCTCTCTATTAGAACTAGACTAGAATAGAACCCTATAGGACCTTCCAGAATCATCGGGAAAGGCATTCCCTCTCGACTCTCGACCTCTCATGGGTCCAGGCCTCAGCACGACAGCCTTGATATTTCACCGAAACGTTTCTTCAGTTTTGAGATGAAATTTCCTCTTTGACAAATGACTACTTCTAGTATTATTTATTCTTGATAAGACGCATATTTTTGTTGTCACCTTTGGCGCAGGCCAGATCGTTATTTGTGCATATGTTGTCAGCACTGGTATTCCCTTTTCTTTTTCACGTTGTTCTTCGTTTAATTGGGAGACAAGAGACAACCACAACCAATCCTGTTTCGGCAGACGAGTTTCAGAAAATACGCAAGTTTCTTTAGTTTGGTTTGGCTTTCAGATAGTTTCTTTCACAATTTTGCAGGGCGAAATTTGCTTTTGAGCAGCTCCAAAATGATGCCTGATGACGATCCTGTTTATGGGTAAGTTACGCAATGGAAATTCATGTTGATGTCAAGACGACTTTCCAGACTGTTCGTTTCCAGACATTCCATGTTTCTATTCCTATCGACTGTTTGATACCGCACTCACCTTATCCTATTGTTATCTTCGCATAAACTTTACCAATCTATACTTAAAAATGTATTCTATGACTGCTCCTATTTGTATCGTTTCCGCTCCTAACCTTGTATTTTTTGACTAAATGTTTTTGTTTTGGTTTTGTTCCTAGATCCATGCGTCAGATGGACAACATGATCAATTCTATGTTTAGTGATCCATTTGGTATGATGGGTGGCATGATGGGAGGTATGATGGGAGGTCATCGTGCCATCAACCAAGGCTCTAGAGTACGTTCAAATCAAGTCAGCCAAATGAATCAAATTTCACCCTTTGGAAACATGTTCGGAGGAGGACTCTTTGGTGGCGGAATGTTTGGCGGAGGAATGATGGGCTTTCCAAACATGAACCGCCTGTTTGACAACATGGTAAGCTCCAAAAATTAGTTTGTAACGTCTATATGATTTTTGTTTAGCTATAAATATGATTTTTGTTTAGCTATACTTATCTCTTGTATGTCTTTACAGTCTAGTGTTTCAAATGACCCTAATTGTCATTCATATAGTAGCAGCACTGTAATGACTATGAGCAATGGGCCTCATGGACAACCTCAAGTAAGTCATTGGCTTCCTTGTGGGAATACTGTTTTATATCTCAAAGTCTGGTTCAATCTTAAGTTTTATTGTTTTTAAAATTATATTTTTAAATTAACAGGTATATCAAGCATCATCGACTACTCGTTCTGGTCCTGGAGGCATTAAGGAGACAAAGAAAACTGTATGTGATTCTCGCACTGGGCTGAAGAAGATGGCTATTGGGCACCATATTGGTGACAGGGCACACATAGTTGAACGTGAGAAAAATGTCTACACTGGTGAGGAAGAACAACGAGAAGATCTTGTCAACCTGGATGAAGGTTTGTGTGATTTCTTTTCCTTTATCCCTTATCAGCTTTATTGTTCCAAGTTCACTTGCTATGTTTCTTCATTGCTGCAGAGGAAGCACCTATGTTCAACCGTGAATGGGAGCAAAAAACTGGTACTGTTGGTGTGGCTGCTGTGACTGGGAGATCAAATGGTAGATACCAGGAGCAGCTAGCATTGCCTTCAACAGCTGCTGTTTCACCAAGCACTACAAGGTATATATATAGAAATATATTTAGCAATTAAATAATTATCTGGTGGTGGAAACAAAACTCACTTTATCTGTATATAAATTCAGCTTTAATTCTTCCATCTTCATGTGCCTTAGATCTTAGATAGTTTACCCAGTCTTTTTCCCATTTATAAATTCCGTTTTACTTTCATAATAATGCACTATATTCCCAGTTCCTTACGGGCAAAAGCAAGAGCTGCTGCCCGAGCAAGGAGGTCTCAACTGTCATTATCATACCCCTCCTCATCCTCCTCTAGGTAAGATGGTAAAGATTCTTTGGCTTGGAAATTCTCTTTAACTGTGACCCACGCTGAACTTAACATAAGAATGTATTTGGTCAAGTTTCTTCCAGCCATACAGCTGAAGTCCCATTTACAAACTTAAATGAAATTTATCTTGTCTCTAACAATAAATTCCTCTGTTGAGCTTTCTTTTACCATGTGTCCTGCTTTTCCCCATCCTCCAAATCCCTCACAAATCTGTTGTGCTGCTAACATTTTACTCTATCTAATTTTTATGAATTGTTATTCTTAGAGGCTGCTTTTAAGTTAATATTGTATTGTGCGCAAATTGCAATAATTGGTGATTGTGTTTGGCTGAAAGTGTGACTGCAGTATTCGAAAGTATCTTTCAGTTATATTGAACCTCAGCCTTGTTTGAGAAGGTCTGTTTCTTTCAGGTACTCGAAGAAATACTGATGTGCATTAAAGTTTTAGAGGTGTTAAAGTCTAGCTGCCATGTAAGTACGAGTGTGGTAGCTGGCCAATGCCACACCCCTCGCACTGAAGCTGAATGCTTAGACTTTCTTTGTTCACCACTCATAATTTTCATATCCTAGCCATTTTTTCATTTAGTATCATTCTTCCCACTTATCTGATTGCATTGGCAATCAATTTTGCTTTGCTTTCTTGTAGGAGTAAAACAATTATCCGTTATATTTGTCGAATCTGCGGTATTTATCCAGTGTCTTCAATGTAAGCTTTGGTTAGCTATTCTAACAGGTTTTCAAAGCTGTTGCAGCCAGAAATTAAATCTAAAATTCATTTGATATTGCATAATTGCATACCAAATGTAGATAGAGAATGATTTGACTTGTTAGTTTGTGGCAAAGGGAATAATTTCCAAAAACTTAAACGATGTTTATTCATCTGCAATTGTTTTTTTTTCTTTTTTTACCTTTTTAAAAGTTCTTACTAACCAACAAAACTGATGTTCCACAATTTGAGTTGCTTTAATCAGGCTCCAATTTGCTTTAATCTTTTACAGAGTGGAAATCACAGAAGTAACTGATGACGATGAAGATAACGCTAATACTGCCTCACTAAGCGAAGAACGTAGTGCAAGCCCTATTATTGAGTACCCCTCTACAACTTCTCACTCTCAGAGAGAGCAACGGGAGCGTGAACGGTACCATCCTACACCTCGCACTCATATTCAAGAGCAACAGGAGGGCTCACGTAAACGGGATCACGAGGATGACTATGAAGAAAGACGTCGACACCATAAATCAAGGAAACCATATTAGACGTCCATATTACATGTACTCTAACTTATAACTGTCACGTTTGATGAAATGATATCTTTGTATCAAGGTTGTACTGTGCACCTTGTGTTTTAATTATATATGTACTAGATTTTTGTTAACTGTTGTTTGGGACCTTTGTCTGCACAGCTCTGGTATGGGAGAGCACAAGCAATAGTAAATGATTTTGCTATAAACTATTTAAGATAACTGGACAATAATGTTCAGCCTGCTTTTGTTTTAATTCCTCACAAGATCTCTTCTGTTGTGTGAACTGTTAATATGATCCCAGTATTTGGTAAAGACAAAACTGTAAATGAACTTTGAACTTTTAAGACGTCAGTGAATGTAAATTTGGACTTAAAGGGAACAGATTTGTATTATGCTACTGAAAAAAACCTTTGTAAATTATGGTAATTTAGGGAATGTGAGTGTTACAATTACTCAAGGTCATGATTGTGATAACTTCCCAATAGATAGTTATGCAATGTAATTAGAGCTAAGAACAGGAAGTACTGTGTTAGTATTTCGCCTTAATTATTTTCTTCTACATCCCTTTTCAAACATCAAATGAATCTGTGGAGTGTGATGAAGTTTATTGCTCGTGTTGAGCTGGTAATAATCTGCAAAGGGATTTAAGAGGTTTACAGGTCTCCTATGGATGACTTATTCCTATAGTTTATGGTCTCAATTAATAGGGTAAATGTGCTCTTACCAAGAATAATGGCCTCTCTTACAAAATTGAAACTCTAACTAAATGTCCAATTCTCTTTCTGTAAGATTTGTCGGGTACTAGCTAAAACTTGCCTCTTTAAATTTCAGCTCACGTTTTCTGTGTACAAACTATCTTTTTGAAAATTACCTCTTAAAAAGTGAGAGCAGCTTTTATTAACTGTGTTTAAAAATAATAATATGGAGTGAAATAAAATTGTCATTCTGTACTGATATTTTTTTTTATTACATCATGGAAAAACAGCATATCTCATGTGATGCTTTTCATTTCTGATCAAAATAGAGATTGCAAAGCATATTAGAAGCAGTTTAAAATAAGAACAGATACAAATTGTGCTCCACAAGCAAAATATAAAACAAGTATAATAATCTCACTCAATGCTTTGGTACCTCTTTGCCACTAAGTGTAATAATGAAAATAAGCAAATAAATTAAAAATACCCCAAGGAATGGAAAGATAAGTGACTACCGTTCACTGTGCTCATATTATTTCTAGTTACCAGGATACTTGAACCATATAAACCCGTGTTAAAATACTTATGCCCCAATTCCATTTTTTTGTGCCCTAGTTTTCTTCAGACATTTCTTCAATGGCGTTGTTTATGTCTAAGATTTGCTTCATGAATGTAGTATCAGCCATTACGGAGGCAACCTTTGTCAGGACTTGTTCAAGTTGATCATCATGCATCCCGAGCTGTTGGCTGCATAAAATGAGCGCCAGCTCTTGTTCGACACTCAGTTCCTGTGTGAGCATGACAGAAAGATTAGAACTGTGATTATACTTCCTGACCAAAACGATCGGCTGTGAAAGTACAAAGGAAATTATCATTTTTCGAGGGATTACTTGCCTGCGTTTGGTCAAGCAGATGACGGAAAGGAATCTTGACCCTGCGCTTGAGGCTGGCCCCTTCCTTCACCTCGGTGTAGAAGATGGTGCAAGCAGGGCCGTCCTCGGCAGTCACGATCGCCAGAGGGAAGTACACGCCCGCCGTGAGCTGGCCCTTGGTGTTCCTCGCCAGCAGGCTGCGGAAGTTGTAGGCGATGTTTCTGCGCTCGGTCACGTCTACGGCGGACAAGTACGCGCGCTCGATGTACACCAGGTTGACGGACACGCTCTGACGCTCGCCGCGCGTCTCCCGCACCGTCCACAGGACGTACTTGCCGTCGGGCGAGAGCGTGTACATGTACTCACGGCGCACCTCCGGCTCGTCGGACTGCGTGAACCATCCTGTGGGGAAGATTGGGTGGTGTAGGTTAGATGAAGTTTTTCAGGAAAATGTCACTATAACGCCAAGATGGGGTCTTTACTAACCGGTGTGCGGGTACATTCCGTCCTCCATGACAGTGACCACCCGGGCGACATGGTAGCCCGGGTCGAGGAGCAGCACGCCCTTTCGGCCTCCGATGTCCAGGCGGGCCGACACCAGGACGTGCTCCTTCTCAGCCGTGCTCGCGTCGGGCGCGGCGCTCAGGTAGGCGGCCGGGTTCTCGATGGCCTCCTCGCAGGACACGAGGTGCAGGGCGTCGCGCAGCCCGGCGCGGCCGAGTGCGCCAAGCTGGCGCACCAGGGTGAGGCCCAGCCCCACGCAGGTGTGGTGAGCCGCGGTGATGGGCGGCCGGTACTCGCGGAACAGGCGGTTCACGTCGCGGTCCTTGCGCTGCGAGTACGCCGAGTAGAACCTGCGGAAGTAAAGAGGGTGGCGTGAGGTCGGCGCCGAGGACACGGCACGACATGGGACGAGACAGGCCCATCGACCAGTGACGGCCCGATCACGCTCGGCGGATATGTCGCCAGGCGCCGCGACAGATCGATGCCCCGTGGGCGGGCACGACAAAGGTCAGGCCTGTGGCGTCCTGCGGAAGCAAGTAAAAGACTTACCTGAGGAAGTTGCCCACGGTGTTGTAGTTGTGGTCGCGCAGCAGCTGCTGGGTGGTGTGCTCGACGCGCGCCGCCAGGTCCTCATAGTCCACGACGTTCGCCACGCGCACCGGCGGTCTCCCCCGGCCGGTAGGCCCCGTCCCGAGCACCTGCCCGGGCCCCCGCCCGGCGCGCCCCTCAACGGGGTGCTCCGGGGTCGGAGAAGGGCCCCATCCGGGGTCGTCCCATTGGGGGAGCGGAAGAGGGTGGCCCGGGGGCCAGCCCCCTCCCGACTCCCCGATCAGCGGAGAGTCATTGCGCCATGTCGTCTCGAGTCAACTCGGCCACTCGTTGCCCCACCGGCCGACGAGAGGTACGTAGCCCGACTCATCCCTGTAGCTGCTGATAGGCTCCACAGGGGGCTCCGCTATGACGAGCTCCTCCAGATCTGTAAGGCAGACATAAAGTGGTTCGTCAGGAATCGGGTCGGCATACAGTCGCGGCAGAAACGGAGGGTCCGCCTCAGGGGGTGAAAGGGAGGAGCTGGAAGAAGCCTCGCTGAAGCTGAAGGGGGTGGGCCACGACGATGCCACTCAGCAGCGCCTCGGCACGCAGAGGGGAGCAGGCAACTTGCGCAAGCAGAGGCGGCGCCCTCGTCCGTTTGTGACATCCACCCCCACCCCCGGGCACAAACAAATAGTTTGGTGTTCCACAGCCCCTTGCTGACGAGCAATCCTCACCGCCACGCTCCACTAGTTCACGACGAACGCGGCCGGATGGTGATTCATCTACGTGTGATTCATTCATTCGCGGAGCGCGTGCCTTCCCCTCGCTCTCTCGCCTTCTCTCCCCCCCCCCTCCTCCCCCTCTCCTCTCCTTTCGTGGAGAAACCCGCGCTCGCCCTTCTGACGTTCTCGCGCCATGCACAATGTGACGTCGACGCGCAGCTGAGTTGCCGCACTTCCCTACAACGTCTCTCCTACATACTCCCCGACACAAACTGACGAGCGATCATCGCGGTTACGTTCGACGATACTACTACCCAGTACGCGGCGTTGGCGGCGCGGCCGCGGCGCTCTGACCCCCGCAACATTGAAGCCCCCGAGCGGAGGGGCAACAGACCCGAGGAAACAAAAGACCCCAAAACAAAAGAGTTGAGTCAGATCAATCATCATTGGCCGCGGTGCCTCTGGGGGTGCCCCGCGGCCGTTGACCGGTAGGGCCGCCGCCAGGTTCCAAGTCGCGGTCGGGGGGCGCCTCCTGCCCTGCAGCCCCCGCAGTGCAGAGGCCCGCGTCAAAGTTTCTCATCGCGCGGTCACGTGCAAAGGCGGTATCGGGATATCGCCGAGTTAAGCAACTCTCTCCCGACCCCCTGGGGAATTAAATCACGTGGCTAATAAAAAGCGGCAGTCATCGGGACGGGCGTTGTTGCTGCGCGGGCAACGATATCGAGGAGATTCGCGAGGCGTGGACGACAGATAACGCGCGGGCTCACGAGTCCGGCCGCGTGAGGCGCGACGCCGACCGTCACCACGCGGCTCCCGCGGCCTCAGGGGGAACAAAGGACGCGCGCTCCGGAGGGTCCACCGGAAGCAGAGGCGTCGGTGGGGAAGGCTGGACCAAAACACAAACACAAACAGAAGAGTACTCACCCATAAACAATATCCACTAGACGGGGAGGAAAAAGACGCCTGTCAGCTGTGGGAAGCTTGGGCGCTCTGCACCGGTCGGCTGCTCGCGGAGCAAGTCCGACCCGAAGTGACGACTCCGTGCGGCGCGCGCCTATTTATAAACGGGCGGGACGGGGTTGGGGTCCTGTACAGTGTACGGCTCGGCCGTACGGCTCGGCCGGCTGTCGGCCCGTCTGACGGCTGCCTGCCTGCCTGCTCGGCGGGCTGCCCGACTGCCTGGCTGCCTGCCTGCCTGCCTGCCTGTCCGCTCAGCTGGCTGTCTGGTGGTTTGACGGGTCCGCGGGGTCCGCGCGACGCTCGTCCCGGACTGGAGCTGCTGCTGCTGCTGCTGCTGCTGCTGGTGATGTTCACCCCGTTGTTGTTTGGGGCTCTGGCCGCGGCACTGGTTGCCGCTCCACGTGCATCGCGTGGCCGTCCGGCGCCTTGCGCTCCGCGGTCTCCGCGTCAACTGGCTCGGCTCGGGCCTCGGCCACCCCTTGAGCCCCCTCCGGAGCACCGCCGCCCTACCGGAGCCCCTCGCGAGCCTGACGTCACATCGATTCGCCCACGCCCCGCCGCCCCCTCGCCCTCGGCCGGCCGCCCCCGCCACCCCCTTCAGCCCCACCGGCCCAGCGCCGCCACCCACCCCTGCACCCAGGGGCCCTGCGCCCCGCCCCCGCGCCACCCCTCGTAGACGGTACCCATCTGCGCCCGGCCCGCTGCCCGGCCCTACCCGCACCCAGCGCTCCGGGTGCTTTTTGTCTCTTTCTTCTTCTCCCTCGCCACCCTCCCAACCCTCCGGCCGCTCCCGCCCCCGGCCCTCGGCGCCACACCCTCCACCCGGCGGTCACGTGGCCACTCGGCCCTTGGCGCGCAGGCGCGCGGCCCGTGCCGCGGCCAAGTACACACCCGCTGATAACCGCTCTGGACACAAAAGAACCAAGTTTTCGCTCCCACACAAGCCTCTCGTTCGAGCCCGATCACCCATGAGGAAAAATAGCGAGTATTGCGGTTTCGTCTTTTTGCGCGACGACTGCAGAGTCCGGCCCGCACAACATAACGGGGCGGGCAAATTAGACATAATCTAGCCGTCCTTGTCAGGGACTGTACCACACGGGCAGCGCAGCCTGCACGTACGGGAGCAGCTATCTGCCCTCGTCCCTCCCTCTCCCGCCCGATGGTCCCCTCTCTTTTATTTCCCCCGTCTCCGCGACTCTTTTGGCAGGATGTATGAGGGGGAATCGCAAGGGGTTGGTTTCCCGTCCTCTCCGCGGCGCAGCACTGCAGTGCAGCCACGCTGACGCTGCTGACGCCACTACTGCGGCCGCTGGAGGTGGAGGGGCTCCTCCTATGCAGACGGATAATCTCCTCTCGTCTCCAGGGGATGCCCCGCTCAAGGCCGGGCCAGTGCAGGGCAGGACCTGGCGTGGCCGCGCGGGATAACCTTTTGTCGGGGTCTTCCCTGAAGGGCCTCATCATTGTGGTGCTGCGGTCGTCGCTGTTCGCGGGCAGGGCGCCCGAGCCTCGTGACCCCGAACACGACAAGAGGACTTCCCCAACTTGATAAAGGACTTTTCTTATCAGAAACGAAACTTTTTAAAAAGGAGACTTTTAATGCGACATAGACAGCAAACGAAATTCTGCGAATCAGCAAAAGGCGCGTTACATCGTTAATAAGAGTAAAACCTGCCAATTGAGATTGCCGCTCTGTGCACGATAATTGATATCGTTATCGACCCGTGACAACAACGCGGGGGTGGAGCAGTGAGCAGTCCCACTGTTTACCCCTCTTTGTTTTTAAGTGAGGCCTCGAAGTGCGGAGCGTGCATAGGCTTATGTCGGCACATTTCGAGATAAGGTGGCTGGCTACCCGACCACCGCCTTCCCCCTTTCCTCCTCATGCCCTGGTCCTGCATGACTTCCTGTTAGTCACACAAAGTAATTCAATTCGTGTAGTACCCCCACCCCCTTTCCCCCTTATCTCTCTTGCTCGGGTCGCTCTGATCAAGGAATTCCCAGAGTAAGAAGAAAACACACCGAAGGCAGATGGAACAAAACACTGAGCAGGGATCACCAATAAATACCCTATCCTATACTTTGGAAGGGGGGAGGGGGCGACGATGAGTTAAAGAAAAGACGGTCGCGATTGGGCCACTCGCGAGACAACGCGACGCGTGGCGTCGCATCGCGTTGCTCTGCTGGTTGCGCAACTGAGGGTGTTTATCTAAATTAGCGGAAGACTCCGTAAGTCTTTCCAAAGATCGTCGTCGTCGTCAATAGTGTCCTGCGCCAACCTTCAGCTGATGCGCGGATACCAACGTGGTAATCAAACATGAGATCGGAATTCAGGCTGCTACCGGGCCTGCTGACACCGAGTTGTCATTGTTGTCAGCCGAAAACGACAGAAATGTAACTTCGACACCATTGACCTCAACATGTGTGTACATTCCCCTTTCGCCCTCGCACGTCTCGCAGACGCAACAAACATTAAGCGATCGACGAATAATAATCGCAAGATGTGTCGTTGTATTGGCTGGCGGGGCGGGGGAAGCGGCGCGATGGGGGGCAGCAGGCGCGCCAGCTGAGCAGCTCTTGCTGATACAGCAATGTCAAGGCGACTAGGCCATCAGGCCGCTCCGCGCTGCACGGCGCAGCGCGGCCGCCCCGGCGACAACTGCAGCCACCGCGTCAGCAGCGGCGGGTGGCCTAGGCTGCCTAGGCGGCACATAGAGAGGCCCCGACTGGCTGGCACGGCCCCAGGGCCCCACCTTAGACCCCATCGTAGGAGCTAGAGCAGGGCAGGGCCCTCGGCTACGTGACTCACTTTGTTGCCATTCGCACTCTCTCACTCGTATGAGTCGTTCTTAGTTAGATAGAGGAGTCTCCTGTCAGCCCTGCCCCTGCCTTACAGTTGGTTCATTACTCTAGGTATCCACTTTTTGTTCGTGTGAAAATTAACAGATTGTTGGCGGCGGGACGAAAAAGAGGCACAGTCGAGGAGAAGGTTGGCTGGGGTTGCCGTTGACCGAATCAGGCCTCGCCCGCCCCGCCTCACCTCACACCTCCTCGCGGGACGCCCAAGAGTGCCCTCTGCTGACGCCCTGCAGCGCTGCTGTCCGTCCGCCCGTTTGTCGCCTCCTTTGGCACCCTAGCTTTTCTTTCTCTCCCAGACGCGAGAATTGGGTATGTTGTGGTGGGGAAGGGCTGGCGGCATGCGGGTGCGGGGGGCCCTGTTTGGGGATGGGGGAGCCGTATGTGGGCCGACTGCCACAGCAGGGCCGGGCGGGCCGGCTGGCGGCCCGGGCTCGGCTAGCACCTGGAGGGTAGGCAACCCCGTCGAGCAGGGGTGTTGTTTTGTGGCCTATGCCGAGCTCGTCAGGCTGACGGGCGGCACTGGGCGGCACTGGGCGGAGCGCGGCCGGCAACGAGCGGCGAGCGGCAGAGCGCTGTATATTTTTGCGCTGTAGCGCTACCGGCGGGCTTCTGCCCGCATTTTCCTTGAGCAGGTCTTATGGTAAATCGATCGGGCTTTCCTTTGAGTTCTTTCCGAGAAAATGAAAGGTGTCATACTCGATAAAGTTTCGAATTTTATTTCGGTCAGTTCGAAAAGTTTGAAATCGGTTTGCTTATTTACAGGGAAAATGCTTGTGCACAAAGTCGGCACGCTAGTAAATGTTCATTTACTGTACCATAGTCGTACGTCAAAATAATCGGGGCTCCCTCTGAATTTCAGAGGGGGTCTATTCCCCGTCGAATCACCCGCAGGGCAGCAGAACCTAACCTCGTGGGGACTTGTTTGTTGACTCACCCTGCTGCTTACGCAGGTTCGCCGACGCACATGCCGCCGTTACTTCTTATGTACTTATCTGTTCTTCCTCTCCCTCTCTCTCTTTCTTCTCTTTCCGAACCACTTTGTATCACTTTCGTGTGTTCTCTCTTCTCTCCCATTGTCTATCCCTGTCTCTCCCGGTCACACACTCACACTCCAGGTTATGTGTTTGCTCGATTAAAACACTTTGCGATAGCGTTTTCTTCTTTTCCTCCGAATCTGTCCATTATCCATCTCTTTCTTTCCCTCTGTTTCTTGTGCCCTCTCCCTTTCTCTTTCTCTTTTTGTTTCCGCGTGACGTCCGCTCACGTCTCGGCGAGCAGAGTGGCAGTGTCCCGGAGTCCCCCTGGGAAGTAGACACGGTCAGTCACGCCTAAAGCCTCTCATCCCCAACCCACCCCACCACCACAACACTGCCTCACCCCGCCCCACCAGACCCCGCCCCTCCTCGTCCGACCAGACCCCTCCCACCCCCGCGCCGGTTCCACCGTATCCCGACAGCACCGGTGCGCACCGGATCGGAGTGCTCCCCCTTCCCGCCCTTTACCCTCCTCTTCCATTTCCTCCCCCTCCCC
>NW_026267160.1:1238637-1240076 GCF_000697945.3 Frankliniella occidentalis | reverse complement strand
ATTTTAAGTTAACATCACATTGAAAGTCAAAACTTACCAGATTCATTCCTGCGATCATGAGAAAAAGGAGCGATTCCTTCTGCTGTGTGCTGCGACGCCAACTCAGCATAGTGCAGGTGACACATAGGCTGCTTTGCTGATGTCCAAGTCAGGTCTCCTCCAGGCCGATCTTCCTGCGACAAACCAAAGACACAATTTTATAGTCGAAGAAACAGGATGGAAAAGAGGCAGGAAGCACGCACTTTCGACAGAGGAGGTCAAAGGCGACTCTGCTAGACCGATTCCAATCATTTCCAGCGATTTTTATTTTTTTTCATTTTTGGCCAAATTTACGAAGGCTATAGCCTTCCCATTTTTAGCAAAAAGGGGTGGGGCCGGATTTCGACGGAAAAGTAGTCGAACCGACAGGGGTGAACCAGGAAACCACAAAACTACTTTTGTTTCCGCCAGAAACCACCCGTGTCCAGACACGCTTGAGTTTTAAGAGGAGGTCTTTTGAATCTGGCGGGTAGCGTACGACGAGCTGCCTACCTCGCAGGCGAACCGGTCCAAGAAAAACAGGCGCAACTCACTTGCGGCGCAAAATTTCGACATTTCGACCATTTCCAGCGATTTTCAATTTTTTTCATTTTTGGCAAAATTTACAAAGGCTATAAATCGATGGGTCCACAGAAACTTGAGCTGGTCTCTCTAACTAAGGGCGGGTAGGCTACCTAAGCAAACTGGCTAAGAACTCTGCTGTAGTGGGTCGGCATCATGATATTTAGACAGAGCATGTGAAAAGGGAGTCTGCCCCACCAATCCAAACCAATTCCAGCAATTTTCCAAATTGCCAAGATTTTTAACAAACCAGCCTGGATTTTGACAGAGGAGGATTGAAATCGACAACAAAGAACTAAGGCACCATAAAAAAATCAAGAATCACCCTTTGATGCCCATGAAAGGAAGCTCCTCATAGTGTCTGTACAGAGACAAATTGGACCAGCGTTGGCCGTTACTGTCATGTCAACTCACCTATTCTTTTGGGTAAAATGACTCCATAGACTTCTCTTGCTCATGTCAAGAACATTTCTGCGCCGAGTTCCTGCAATCATATTAAACGGTACTTTGAGCACTAATCAACTGTTAATTACATATAATTTACTCATGCAATGCACTTTTAAATGCCTCTCCCCCCATGCGTCTCTAAATGACCATGGTCTTTCAAATAACTAATTTTGGCACTGGATTGAACATTAAGTGCGAAGGGGCAGCTGCAAATTATCTGCAACGCACATTGATTGATTGTTTGGGGGATTACGCAAATAGTACCACTCGGTTTGCACCCCAATCAGAAAGTAATAAAGTTTTCTGTTCAACGAGAATAAAATAGAGTAAAATATGTGATATGTGATAAAACACTGGCAGGTTCACCCATTTGCATAAGGACCTACAACAGT
>NW_026267160.1:1233839-1238587 GCF_000697945.3 Frankliniella occidentalis | reverse complement strand
CAGAATAACAATTTGAAACTCTGGGTTATTTTACTTATTCAGTTTGAACTCGTAGTCATTCCTGTGACTCCAAGGTCCAAAGTACAGTACTTCCAAGGGCCTCCTCTCTTTGGCGCCAACATGGCGCTAAATGGCCGAGTGTCCCTCCCGCGCCTCCACCCCCACAGACACCGTACACCCCTTCTCGTCACGCCGGCGTCGTATTCCGCCCCTCGCCACTCGGGCTGCGCTCGTAAAACCACCCCTCAGCCTTTTGCGTCGTTCGGGCATCGCTGCTGCATCCTCGTCCCGCGGCCCTGCCTGCCACCCCTGATCGTGCGTGCGCGAGAGAGAGAAGGAGAGGGACTCGGCGGGGGGGTGGAAGAGCAGGGGCCGAGGCGAGTCGGCGCCGGCCTGCACCCACCCTGCCGTGTGCCCGAGCCCTCCATGTTGGTGGTCGTATCGATCCACCCCCCGCTGCCGAGGCCCTGCCCGGTGCAGACCCGCCCTGGGGTAGCTTTTCCACCCCTTCGGTCTCGGTCGGCCATTGTGTTCGCCGTCTCCCCCAAGTAGGCCGTGTTTTTCACTGGGAACCCCTCTCTTCGGCCGGCGTCACTCCTGTCCGCCAGGTGCAGTTGTGTTGCGTGGATGACGGGTCAGATGGAGTTTTGCGCTTCGCGTTGCCCGCGGAGGTCCTCTGGCTGGTGCGGGTGCGGGAGGGAGGGCGCCCCGCTCCGTGCTGCGTGTTGTTGACAGTGAATGATCTGGATCGCCTGCACCCACTGCCGCAGACTCGGCCCCGAACCCTCTAGGCCTGGGGCGAGGCCTGTGGGCAGGTGGTTGTGCGGTGCGTCTGGTTCTCGATACTTGCTGGTGATTGCAGTGCGGCCGCGAGTTTTCCCTGACTCAGTGGACCGCACAGTCGTAGGTCGTCTGTTGCATCCCACGACCTGGCGCACAGTCGTGACGACCCGCACCGCCAGCAGGACTTATCCAATCGCATCATAGACTTCATCTGACACCGTCTCCATCAATTTCGTTTGCCACATACTGATTTAAGCCGCTCTCGGCTCTGCCTTAATGGATCCCCCCACCCCCCTTTCATGTCCAGCTCAGGACGGGCAGGTCCACCATTGAGGCGCTCAGGACCCGCAGGACTCGCCAGGTTCGGCCGGACCTTCTCGAGGGGGTGCCGGACTTGGCGGACGCGTGCTCTGCGCGACCCTGCCATGCGGTAGAGGCCCCGGTCCAGGACCGCGTCCAGGACCCCCAGGCCCAGGACACGATGCAGCCCATGGCGTTGGACGGCCCCACCAACGGCCAGCTCCCTCAGGGGCGCCCGGGTCAGGACGGGGGGCCGGGCGTGGCGGGGAGCGCGGGTGCGCAGGACACCATCTACCTCTGCAACTTCCGCGTCTCGGTGGACGGCGAGTGGCTGTGCCTCAAGGAGCTCGACCAGGACGGCATGGAGCTCGACCGGCTGGACCCCTCGGGCGCAGACAATCCCGCCCTGTCGCCAGCCTTCTCGACGCCCTCCCCCGACGACCCGGGGCCCATGCTGCTCAGCATGCTCAGTAAGGGGCTGCCCCTTATTGCCCTGCCCGCGGCACTTCCCTCTCGCCCCGCCCGTTAGCGCGCCCTTCCCTTGTCTGTTTCAGCGCGCGACCCCGCCGCCGTGGAGCGCAGCAACCTGCTCAACATCTCCAAGCTCATTGTCAAGGAGCTCATTGAGACGTCGCTCAAGTTTGGCCGCATGCTGGACTCGGACCACATGCCCTTGCAGCACTTCTTCATCGTGTTGGAGCACGTTCTACGCCACGGTTTGCGCCCAAAAAAGGTGCTCTTTCCCACCATGTTGATCTCAGTGTCTATTACACCTGTGAACGATTTTTAAGTGCTATCCTCTTTCTCTATTCAGGGTCTATTAGGTCCGAAGAAAGAACTATGGGACATATTACAGTTGGTGGAGAAGTATGCTCCTGAGGCTCACGACATTACAAGCAGCGTTCGTGACCTACCGACTGTTAGGTTGGTGTTTAATATACCATAAGCCGGTTCCCAACATTTTTAGGTGCCCCCCCCCCCTAGTAAATATGTGATTCTTTAATCTATGTTTTACAGGACTGCAATGGGTCGAGCTCGTGCATGGTTGAGATTAGCTTTGATGCAAAAGAAACTTGCTGATTATGTTAAAGTATTAATTGACCTTAAAGAAGATGTGCTAAGAGATTATTTTGAACCAGATGCTTTAATTATGTGTGACGAAGCTATTGTTATTATGGGACTACTTATGGGTCTGAATGTCATCGATTGTAATCTGTGTGTCAAGGTTGGTCAACAAAGAAGTATGTTAACACTTTACTGCAACACTGTGGCCTCTTATAACATTTTATTTTATTTCAGGAAGAAGATCTTGACTGCCAACAAGGTGTGATTGATTTCTCATTGTATTTAAGATCAACTCATCATTGCCCTGGTGAACAAGTAATAAATTCAAATGATCCTGATCAGTCTGATCCAAAACATTCCAATATGAGTGCTGTTCTTGACCAGAAAAATTATATTGAAGAATTGAATAGACATCTTAAGTATGCTATATAACAGATTAGCACTTACATAAAAAAATTGTTTGCCTTTTTGTTTGTTAATTTTTTATTAATTGAGTGTCTTAATATTTCAGTGCCACTGTCACCAACTTACAGGCGAAAGTTGAAACACTGACCACTACTAATGCTCTCATGAAAGAAGATTTAGCTATATCTAAAAATGGCCTTATGTCATTGTTTGAAGAAAACAATCGTTTGAAGCGTGAACTGGAATTAGCTCAATCTGGTTCTTCTACAAGACATGTTGATGATGTGAGATTTGCTCTTCTGATTTTAGATTTGGTTAAGTTTTAAAAAATTAGTCAGTTTTTTCAATTCATTCATTCATTCATTCTCTTCAGACCAACGCTGATGCAGTTTCCAAAAAATCTTCAGATAGCTCTAATGATGTAGACGAATTAAAACAACAACTTGCAGCTGAGCGGAAACAGAAAGGGGAGCTGCAGAAAGAACTAGATTTACAGGTGATTTTTTTTGTTTATTACATCTTAGCTTTATTTCATTCATTACCTAACTTAGTGAATACTTACTACTGTAAGATTTATTGTCATAATTATAGATCAGTTTACGGGCAGAAATGGAAGTAGCCATGAAATTGTTGGAAAAAGACATTCATGAAAAGCAAGACACTGTGATTTCTTTACGAAGGCAGTTGGAAGATATCAAACTGATCAATCTGGATATGTACAAAAAACTCCAGGTATGGTCTACAAGTATTCAACTGACCCAGTATTTCTATTGCTTTATCTAATTTTTGCTATTTTACCTAAGTTTCCCAACCACCTTTGATTTCTCTTATTTTATCTCTATGATAGATAGGTATTTTGGATTTATGTGTGTTGTTGGGTCTGCATAATGCATATAGTTTTATTTGACAAGCATACTTGTATCGCAGGAGTGTGAGCAAGAACTCACCCAAAAAGGTGAGATGGTGAGTCGTCTTCAAGCTAAGACCATACAGATAGGCAACCTTCTGAGCGGTCTGCAAAAGTACAACGGTGTGAAGGATGAGAAAGGACTGCCTCTAACACTTCCACTTATCTCTCCAAATTTACCACAAGCTACTCCAATGTCTAGCACTCCAACAGGTCCTAACAAAGCATACACTCCATCAAGCATCTACAAAGTTGCACCCATACCACCATTTGATGGCTCAAAGACACCATCTGGAAATACAAATGTTTCAGTTACATCTAAAGCTACCACTCCTGGTCAAACAGAGCCAAAGTAGCATATTTACTTGTGTGGCGTCGGTCAAAGCTATGAGTAAAGAGTTTTATGTCTCATAACTTACCGCATTTTTTATCTAATCTAAAAATGTTGAATGTGAATGCTTTATGTATTTGATGTCCCTTGTCTGACTGTCTTTTTTTCTTTCTATCATAATACTTGTCATATTTTTTCTTTATACCACTGGTGGTGGGAGGGTCTTTTAAATTGCCTTTAGATCTCAAATTTAAAAATGAAAAACATTTTAGTCAATTATTTTTAGCATTGTATTGCATTCACTCCAGTTATAACCATAATGTCAAAGTGGATGTAATGCTTGGAGAGTTTTTATTAATTTATAGATCTCATAGGCATCAATTTCATTTTTTGTTTTAGGAATGTGACAGTTCCCTTAAGCACAAAACTGAATTAATCTCTAAACTGGAGGCTAAAAGTGTAGAGATGACTGACACTGTGCAGAGACTGGATGAAAAGTATGTTTACTGTGTTAGAAACTTATTAATACTATGTTTTTGTTGAGAAGTCATGATATTTGAATTTTAATAAGGTTAACAATGAATCCCATCAAATGTTGCACCAATTCTAGTCGTACTCTATAACAATATATGAAGAATGGCATAACGGGGGTCTTTCATACTCAGTTTTGTTTCTCCTGCTTTTGATGTTAGCTGCCAAGGACTATCATTCATAATTGTTTACTTCAGCTTAAGTATTAACATTTAACTATTGTCTATGCTGCAGTATGCTTTGGTAGGTCATTCTACAAGGATAAGGTACATTGAGGCCAAATAAATCTCTTCAGCAAAGTAGTTGCTAGGTATAAGAACAAAGGAGGCACTTGAAAATTTTGAACTATAGAGAAGACTTTACTTTTAAATTAAAAGTGGTCATCACGCGTAGCAAAATTGCTTGAGTGTAATTATGCGTATACTA
>NW_026267160.1:1231297-1233129 GCF_000697945.3 Frankliniella occidentalis | reverse complement strand
TTTTTTTTATTGTGTCCTGTGGATTTGCAAAGTATTTCTGAGGATTTGTGGTTTTTGTTGTTATTATTGAGTACGATTGGGTTTGTGCGGCAGAATCAAAGAAAGGAGAGAAGAATATACATTCTTTCATCCTTTTAAATGATAGGTTTATCCATATCAATTCAATATCATGACTTTTCAGCATAGATAAGAAGGCTGTTGTTAAAATTCTTGAATTCTTTTATAAGGTATCAGGAATGCTTAAAAGAATGCAATGCTTTGGAACAGCAAGCAGCACAATTACAGCGAGAAGCAGCTGAAGCAGGAGAGGAACGAACCAGAGCAGAAGGAGAATTAGGAGTTGAAAGAGAATGGCGCACATCCTTGGAGCAAAGTGTGAACAAAGATCGTAATCGAATAGCTGAATTACAAAGGGAACTTGCTCAATTGCGTGATGTTTCTGTGGTAAGTACCACGTTGTCTTTTCAGACAAAATCCTCCTAAAAAATCTGAAAATATCAATCCTTTTTCCAGAAATTTGTGAGCTTGCAAGAAGATTATTATACTTTAAAAGAACAATGTAACCAACATGAGTTAACTTTAGAAGAATTAGGATCACAGCTTCGAGTATCAAAGCTTCAGGTTGCAGACTTGCAAGAAGAAGTTGAGAAAGCCAAACATGCTGGTGTTAGTGATGCCACTTGGATGCGTGATAAGGAAGTCACTCATTGCAAAGGTTGTGAAAAAGAATTTAACATGACAAGAAGAAAGGTAACCAAATAAACTTATTCCAGATCAATACATTTTATTAGATTTCTTGTATTACTGATTTTCTTCTGGTAACTTTTATATTCTTTTCACAGCATCATTGTCGAAACTGTGGCGATATTTTCTGCAATGCATGTTCGGACAATTCTATGCCGTTGCCATCACTTCCTAAGCCAGCTCGAGTTTGTGATAAGTGTCATGTTCTTCTTGTTGCTAGATACTCAGTTGTTCCTCAATGATGAATGAGCGCACTGCCAAATTTTTTGTCTTTTTTCTACCTAGTCTTTCTTAACTTAAGCTGGGTTCAGAGTTCAGCTTTTAAATTGAAAATAAGCAGTGTTCTATTTTTCATTTAAAAGATCTGTCAAGACTGTTACCTGCTCACTTCAAATATTAGTACAAAAATATGACCTTTGTCGCATTTTTCCAGTCTTTTGTCAATAACATTAGTTAAAGTTTTACTAGACCGTCGATCTATTGTAATACTTTGTTAAAACTTTATAGTCTTGTTATGTAGTTCTTCAAAAGTATTTTTGCATTAGTTTTACCATATTTTTCTTATTGTTATTAAAATTATATGTCCTTTTTGATGTGATGATATTTATATGAGCAAAATTTAGATAAATGTTAAGTGCCTTCAGAGAAGATAAATGTTGAATTTTATTATCCTGCCCTGTAGTGTAGAATCAGACAATTTGTATCTGTTTTCTATCTTTTCTAATGACTTTGTGATAATTAAATATTTTTTAAGGTCATTCTAAATGCAGAGAAACACAACCTGTTGATAGGCCAGTTGTTTCAGTCTCTTTTTATTATCATTCACCTGCATGAACTATTTTTTTACTGGATCATCTGTTGAATTGAGTAACTTCTCATGGAAATTTTGCCTTTTATGTACATGCTGTGCTTTATTATCTATTTTATCAGGTGTCTTATTTTAGGGTATTTGAAAGTTGAGTATTATACGTCTGTATCACAGAATAAAATTGATATTAAAAATGAGTCTTTCTGCAACAAATGCTGAGTGTTGAGATTACCGGGTGTCCGTAAGAATACGCGGCAGCTCGATGGGTTGCCTACGCACT
>NW_026267160.1:1212555-1225902 GCF_000697945.3 Frankliniella occidentalis | reverse complement strand
TAATTATATGAGTAGGTATTTGGCAGAAACGCTGATCGTGACACCGATTATTTTCACTGTTTGTTTACGTTTCCATAAAGGCGCGGGAAATGCGCGGTGGGGGTGGGGAGGAGGAGAGGGGTAGGAGACGCGGCACGGCAAAGGAGGAGAGCAATAATTACGACATACTCACCGACATATCGTGGTCACGGGATGTGATTCTTTCCTGGGGTGGGCAATCCCGCCTCGCTTGTCCAGGATGTGATCCTTTGGGGATGCTTCCCGTCCCACGCATCGTTGTGTGGCTCCAGGCGGCAACGCCGGGGAAGTGCCAAGTGACAATAGTGAAATGATCAGGATAATAAACTATTATGGGCTGGCCGGGAGTCGAACCCCATACAGTTTCAGACTGGTCACAATTGAGCAACCTCAGCTGCCACAGAGCGGGTAGGCGACAACCCTAGTCAACAGTTGATCGGATCTATCAGTCTGGCTGATGGCGTGGACACACCGGATCCCATCCGAACTCCGAAGTTAAGCACGCGGGGCCCCGTGTAAAAGCGGGGTGGGTACTCCCTCTTTTTCACATTCTTTGAAAAATAATTTGGTCCTAAACGGCCCCTCTATAGTCTGTTCGGAATTCGCTGGATGGTGCGCTGGATGGTGCGCACCTCCACCGCTCCCCCCTCGCCCTCCGCGCCTGCACGCTAGTGCGTAGGCAACCCATCGAGCTGCCGCGTATTCTTACGGACACCCGGTATTGTAAACGGGCCCAAGGTTGCGCTCCCACTTTTTTGTGTAGCATGATCATCTTGTCAGGTTGTATCAATCGCTTTGTGGTAGTCTTATGTTGTCAGCGCTGTTGCTTTTCAAGATAATTTTGTTTGATACACTCAATTGTAATGTTTTGTTATCAATAGCAATAAATTAGATGAGGAGGGTTCAAAATAGCAGTTATTTCTGGACATTTTGGAATCTATTTCCTTTTCAGTCAGTTACAAATCATACAGAATATTACTTCATTATTATTAACAAAAACATCTCTTGGCTGAATTTACATTTTCACAATATGACAATACATTTACAATATGTACACATAAGTTTCTTTTGGCTAGTGTCTCTCCATTCCAAGCAGAGGAAGGTTGGAGAAGTTGATTGGTACCAAACTACATATAGCTTGCATTCTTCAGGACTGGAAGAATAGAGTAAATTCCAAAACCAAAACCAGAAGTAAAATTGTTCCCAGCATGTCTCAAAGAAGACAATTTGGATTAAAGTTAACAATGTATTTACTTTTCACATTTTAGCATGCAGTCATGTGCCAGAAACCAATTTGGTACTGCATGGAAATGATAATTACAGTGGAAGGTACTCTGTCACATTTTGAAACTGTTGGTAACCTAACGCAGCCTTCCACAGAAAGGGAATAAAATTTTGGTTCTTTTGTACTGAAATCAGTAATAAGATGGCCAATGCCGCATTCATATTAAATAAAGGCAAACTTTTATAAATCTCTACAGGCTGGTATGGAAGTGTAGACTATGCATGATAATCATGCACACCCTATTTCTAATTCAATCTTAAAGAAAATGCAAGAGCAATGTAAATGTGGTTTGGAAATAAACCACTCTCAATCATGACACTTTCATACACACACTCATTCACACATTCACACAATTTGCAGACTCTAATTTCATCACAAATCACTTCTCAGTGTTTCAATTCATTTACACCTGGGTTGACCTTTAGGCAAGTAAAATTGAGCATATCTTTTTTAATTTCAGCTGCTTATAAATACTTGATTGTGCTCGTTTGAAGCACATTTTCAAATACATGACAGTTAAACTTGTAATTTAAAATGCACCCATTGCATTGTCTTACCAGAAATCAATAAATTTGGTTTTAAATGGAAAGGATTGACCAGAATATCTTTATTACTTAATCATGCACTTTTCAGTGCAAAACATCCAGGGACAACACATACAAAATGATTTGTGATTATTCCAAAAATGATTGCCAGGGTCTCACAGATTTTTCTTTATGGTCTGTCACAATGTGGTGCAAATGGAATGCTTATGAACACATACATACCGCAGAGTTGGTTACAGGGATAGTTTTAAAATACTATGAAAAGAATTGATAAAGTTGTCAATAATAACTTATTGGTTTCCTTACATTTGAAAGCTGATGGTATAAAAGAATTGGTTTCCTCCTCAGAAGACAGCAAAATTTTATTACGAAGCCCTTTTGTTCATATACTCAACCCTAAAGTCAGAGCAGTATTTTCTAATAAATGTATGAAAATGACAGAGCAAAAAAGAGTACTCCACTCAAAATCATGACAAAACATGGTCCAGAGCAGATTTCTTTTTAGGTATACAGCTTCTTTTGGATTGGCTCAATTTGTTGGGGGGAAATAATGAACATGAAAGCATGAAAAGATGACTCTAATTTAAACTTTTGTACAAGGTTGATATCAAAATAGAAAAGGAACAAGAGATGGCCATATAAGACACAAAAACTCTCTTTCCACCCACCACAAAGTGTGCAGATGAAAAGCAGAGGAGTCTCTGAACTAAATTTGATCCCTACATCTGCCTGTCAGGTACATAAAACAAATCTGTCCTTCACATGTATTGTGCTACACCACACTAGGACAAACCACAAATAAAATATAATATGCATACACAATAGACACATTGCTGTGAAGTTCTTTTGCTCATACAATACTAACAATGGCAACAAATATATCTGCAAACAGCACTCTTATGTTACTAAAATTTCACAAAACCAAAAGTATCACAGATAATTTCTTTAGAATTTGGCAATCATATGTCTTGCAAACCACAATGCAGATTACTTTTTAAAAAGATCTTGGAATAATTCAAAATGTGATCAGGACAGGGATACAATGAACCAACATGTCCTCATATTCCACAAATATGTAAACAACAAATTAAGTGCAGCTCTCCTGAGGTAAAATAACATGAGAATCATTAACTTATAAGGAAAATGAAAATTCTGTTTCCATGATAAAACAAATTGACAAATCTAAGCAGTTCGCGAAAGGTGATTCACTAACATGAACCCACTTGAACTGCTAAAGCATTAAAACACAATGGTTAAGCCAGGACGCTTCACTCAAGGCCCCTGTCAGTCTTCTGATGACAACCTTGCGTATGTCACTGCCAGATGTTACGTTTGTCTTTTAAAAATGAATAGATAATTTTTTGTTCTTTTTTAGATTTGGAAAGGAGAAGAGTGGGGTGACTCAAATGAATAAAATAAAATCAAATTTTTTTTACATTTCATGAGTTCAACTTAGGGTCAGTTCAGGGGTGGTCCAAGTGGGGAATAGATGTCATTATGACTGAATATTGCAAAGTGGAGAGCGAAAGATTTACCTCCATCACATTGACTTAAAATCTTTTGTGTGCCAAACTAAAATCTTGTATTTTCTTATGAATTCAGATTCCTGAATCACATGCGAGCAAAAGAACTTCATTGACATCACACTCCCTGACAGCTCTTTCCAAAAAATTTAACTATTCTGTAATGCAAGGCTATTGAATACTGATATCCAATCCACTAGTGTTCCAATGTATTTTTAAAGGAGAAGGAAACACTTGTCACATTAGCCTGAAATGCTACTGATTAATTTAAATGCAATGTAAAAGGCACTACAAACACTATGCCACACACTTGCTTTAAGGTGAAGTGTGATAATGTGGACCACTTAAAAACTTGTAGCACCATATTGATTTGAAAGTGCACTGATACTTCAATATTTAAAGCATAGATACTGAAACCATCTATATCATTATCAATTTTCTCATACAATAGGAAGTTATTGATGTCATCAAAGAAGCAGAAACTAATGGAGAGTGAAATGGTTGGTGCGGTTCCATTGGTCCGTAGGAGCAGGGGAGTGGCAAAGCTGTTAATGGTAATCTTCTGATAATTGTTGTAAGAGTCTGCCTCAGACCTCCCCAGTGAGAAACGGTGACGTCGGTCGAAAAGACGTCAGAAGTAGATTTTTAGACCAAAGATGTCTTATATAGACGTCTATTCGACATTGACAGTCAAATGCTTCTCACTGGGACTGCACCTATGAGAAAACTGGTCCGCAGTGTCCACATGATACAGAGTTGTTGGCACCCTTGATGTAGACCTAGTATTCATTTTGTCTTCTTCCACATTGGCAGTGACACCCACATACTGTACGGTTTGTTGTCTCAGTTGTCACATAGTCTTTGTATGAAGGAACACAGTCACTAAAACATATTTGAAGTTTGACAGTTGTTAACTCTCCATTTTTAAAATTAGTAACTTTATATTAAAACAAAAATGCAAGAACACTTATGTTCTGCTATCACTTTGTTCGCACACTAGCAATACATTGCAAAAGGAACTCTTTCATATAATAATAATTAATATTATTATTTTGATAATACATTCACCTATATTCATCTTAGCTTGATTTTGATTTCATAAAAGTTGCTCTTCTCTTTAAAAATTACTATTTAATAATAAATAAATACTCTCTTTGTTGTCTTTGCACTGGACACTCAATAACAAATTAGGTTTGCTCAAAGTTTTAATCTTTGGGCCAGAATGCCAGTGCATAGATGGTTTGAGAAAGGGTCCATAAGTCTATGATCACAGAATGCTGTCTAGGCTAGGAATCTGACATCTACTCAAATAGTGCCAGTATGTCATCAGAAGTGGTATTGACATTGTTGCCATTACTACTGGCACCAGATGAGGGTGGTGTTGCCAGGTCTGGCGGGTCCAGGTACGATAATAGCTCCATTGGGTCCACCATACTATCTGGGAGAAGCTGCAAAAGTAAAACAATGAAACATAGTTAATGGAACAATGCCTACTTAAAAAACTACATAATGAAATTGTCCAGAAACCTACATTCAGAGCTTCCTGGCCTGTTCCTTCTCCATCAATTACTGCGGCTGGATCAAAATTAAGATCTGACGGAATGTCAGCATCTGTGAGAGTAGTTGCTGAATTATTGGCACTATTATTTGCTGTGCTAGATGTGTTGTCTACTGAGCCAGGAGGAGGTACACTTGGAGGGCCATTTGGAGTATGAGGAGTGTGGGGAGTGTGTGGAGTGTGAGGTGTATGGGGCATCTGAAATGAAATATTTCATTAAAAATATTATTCCAATAGGCAAATGACAATTGTAGTTTTTGAGAGCTAAACTTACTTGTTCACTTAAGCTCTTTTCCATGGCATTTAAGGGATCTAATGAGTTTACAGATTCACTAAGATGTGACAATGGTCCTCCTGGGCTGTTGAACTCATTGCTACCTGGATTATTTGAGCCATTACCACTATAATCATAAGAGTTACTGCCAGGACCACTTCCACTTGTAGGACCTCCGGAACCTCTTTGCATATTATTATTGTTATTATTACTATTAAAAGAGGAATTATTGCTCATCATGGACCCACTGGCTATACCTAGAAGGAAGAGTCAAGTTATATTATTTGTACAAAATGAACACATCTTCCTTCGATTGAAAAATAATTACATAACACTAATTGAACTTACTATTCATGTCAGGTGGTAAGTAAGGTGACATTGCTTGTGTATTATCCCAGTTATTCATGGTTGGTAAGGTCATGCTGCCTGGAGACACAGCCTTACCCAGTCTCTTGGCTCCACAAGCATCACCTTCTCCTTCCTCAGCCTATGATAAAAACACACACACACACAAAACACAAATTAAATTTGAGGAAACTTATTAGTTTAATATATCTAAGAATCAACCTAAATCTAAAGGTACCTACCTTGATACCCGGTTGTAAGTTCTTTGTTGGTTTCCAGTTTGCTGCTGAATCTATTGTTACTTCATCAACTTCAGAGGAATTTAGTGTATTTAGAATGCCCCACATGTATTGATCAACTTCTAAGCCTTCAAGCTGGGCAGGTTTGCTGTAGTAAAAGAAAAATTCAATAAATTGTCGGCTCATTTGAAAAAAAATAAATTGAAATCTAACCAAAAATGAGACTTACTTGCAAACTGGACATCTCCAGGAGCCCCGTTCACAGTTCATTTGTAAATAAGATTCGAGATCAAAACACTGAATATGTTTGCAGTCATGGCCACGTGCTGGTAATGTGATACGTTTAAAAGTGATTGGACATTTTAATGATACCTGGATTTAAAAGAATAAATCAAAATAAATAGGAAATTTGATAGAATAACTGAAAAATTGAGCAAAACAGAGGACTTATCAGGATTTACAAGCACACTTAACATGGATGTAATTCATACCTTTAATGCAGTTTGTTCTACACCATCTCTATCTGAACACAAAGTGCCGGTGCCAGTACTTGGTGCACCTCCTCCATTTGTGAAATTGCGCTTTATTTTAGAAATACAATGTTCTGCTGTAAGGAGGCGTTTTCTTAACAGACCCTGGAGCACACTCCTAACACTTGGGCGGTGGACTAATTGAAGAACAAATAGGTGGGACTGTAAAGAGAACAGATATTTAGTACTTATTTCATGGCAATAGAAATATTACAAAAAACGAATCAAAACTTACACAACAACATGCTGACACAGTAATTTGAATTGTGTTTCTTCCTGGCTGGCAGACTTCTTTTAGGTATAATGGTTTATGACTTGTTTTATTTTCACCTCTGTCGATTGAAAGAGGGGTGGCATTGACAGAGACCTGCACGCTTGCTGGCCAATTTGTATTCATTTGCCGATCTTCATGATGGAAGCACTTTAATTGTAACTCTAAATCTGATCTGAAGTTGAACAAAGGAATTGATTATAATTTGAACAGAGTTGATCCTCCCGACCATACTAAGTAAGGCTATTTACCTCCACATAAGGGTTTGGTGAACGGTGGGTTTTAATTGGAAAACATGATTGCTAACAGCAAGGTTGTGCTCAAGACGGAATGGTGGAAGAATAATACCATCTCGAACAGGGAATGTAAGCCTAAGCTCATCATCTTCTGTGAAATAGATAACATTTTTCATTATAAGACACTATTATTTCGACAGATAATGTAGAATTTCATTTCTGAATCTTCGGAGCAACCCTACTTACTTTGAATGGGTAACGTTGGTTTCACATCGCCGCCGCCAGGGCTGGCGTAGGGCATGGAGCCCGGGTGTTGGGGTGTTAGTGGTGGGGTGGGATTGCCAGGTATTGGACTATGCTGGTAACTCATGGCCCCTGACCCTGACGTGTAAGGTCCTGGGCCTCCCGAGGCAGGGCCAGGCCCTGTCCCAGGCACGCCGCCGGGCCCCACGCCAGGCCCCACACCGGGTCCCACTCCGGGTGACGACCCCACGCTCGCCCCCACGCCGGGTCCTACCCCGGCACTAGATCCCACGCTGGGGTTGTTGCCGCCAGCATTCCCTTGGTAACTCATTGCGCCTGTCGCTACCCCACCAGAGTACGGCCCAGGCACGACCGTACTCGACCCAACTGTGGAACCACCCCCGACCGCCGCCGCGCCCGTGCCAGCACCACCGTAGCTGCCCGGCCCGCCGGGTCCTGGAAAATAAGTGTTTTGTTGTTTTAAAAAATACACTAAAAATCGCGTTTCAGAGATACAGTTTCGAGTACAGTCGACATACCTTGGAGGTGGTTGGAGAAGGGCTGCGCAGAGCTGCCGTTGTGGTGATTCATGTAGGGAAGGTTGTTGCTGCTACTGCTGAAGTACTGGTGGCCTCCTTGACTAGCTGCGGTGTAAGGCGGGGTGGCCTGCCTCATGGCGCGCACTCCCGCGTTGGGGAATGACCCATTGGGCCCCATGTTGGCGGTGGGTCCCATTCCAGCGTTGGGCCCCATACCGCCGTTGGGTCCCATGCTTGAGTTCGGTCCCATTCCAGCGTTCGGTCCCATGGCAGAGTTGGGCCCCATGCCGGAGTTAGGACCCATGGCAGAAGTGGGTCCCATACCAGCGTTAGGCCCCATCCCCGCGTTGGGACCCATGCCGGCGTTAGGTCCCATGGTGGTGTTGGGCCCCATTCCAGCATTCGGTCCCATAGCAGCGTTGGGCCCCATGCCAGCGTTGGGCCCCATGCCAGCGTTTGGTCCCATTCCAGAGTTAGGTCCCATTCCAGAGTTAGGTCCCATTCCAGAGTTAGGGCCCATACCAGAGTTGGGTCCCATTCCAGCGTTCGGTCCCATGCTAGCGTTGGGCACCATGTTTCCTGTTACGCCCATGTTGCCTCCAGGACCCATGGACTGCTGAGGGTATTGCCCCTGGAAGTTGGGCCTCCCCGTGTAGCCAGGATACTGCTGGCCTGAGGGGTATGCTGGGGCCTGCCTTTTCTGAGACATGTGCATGGCAGGGCTTGGGTAGGGCGCAAGTCGACGGGGATACATCTGGTTCTGAAACACGAGACACAAAAGTAAGACTCAACCCAAGTCCTCTGAGCACGACTGTCAAACAACAATCGACTAGAAACTTACCTGCATTCCCATCTTGTTCATTGCTCCAGGGCCCATATTGTTCATACTGTTCATGCTGTTCATACTGTTCATGTTATTCATGTTGCCCATATTTGGCGCCATGCCCATGTTGTTCATGTTGCCCATGCCCATGTGGTTCATGTTGCCGTTCGGCCCCATGCCCATGTGGCTCATGTTGTTCATGCCGGGCGCCATGTTGCCCATGCTGTTCATGTTGCCCATGTTGCCCATCATGTTGCCGTGCTGACCCATCATTCCCATCTGGGCCATGGAGTTCATGGGGCTCATGCCGTTCATGTTGCCCATGTTGCCCATGCCCATGTGACCGCGGGCGCCGTAGTACTGCTGCGGGCCTCCCGGGCCCGGTCCACCCTGCTGCATGCCGTGGCCCATCTGCAACACATAACACAAAGGGGTTAGTTGTGGTGAACTATACCCAGTCTGGACTGGACAGCCCCTCTGGCGGCGCTCCCCCGCCGCGCCCGGCGCCCCCAGGGCGTTCACTCCGCGTCCCTCAGCCAGCCAGGCCATGCATCACACGGCCCCGGCCAGCGCCCCGCCAGTGAGGGATTTGTCGTGAGAATGAAACGGTTCGAGTCATCGGTTGGGGCGTGGCGGGGAGTGCTTTGTCTATTTCTGCTCGAGCCTCGACCTCATCGCCGCGGTGTGGCACATGGCACCCCACACGACCTCGCCCCGCCCCGTCGCGACGAGCACTCTTTCCTTGCGCCCCTCTCCCCCGTACAGCGCGGGCGCGTCAGCACCCCCCCCCCCCGCCACACACACACACACACACACACATACACCGCGCACCGAGAGCACACTCACACCCAGCGTGCAGTAGTAATGCCCGGTTATTTTAGAGCGCTTGGCAAAGGAGGGTGACCAGGACCAAATTGAACTAAATCAGGCTGAGAGGTGAGAACGAGGGGCAGCGGCGGCGGCGGCGCGGGCAGCAGTGCCGCGTCGCGTCGCGTCGCGCGGGTCCCAGCGGCCGGGGAAAGGGAGGGGGAAGGGGGGGCGTCATCGCGCGGGCCTTATCAGCAAGGAGCACGGCGTGCACGTGCGCACCGCGGCGTCGCGACCGAGGCGGAAGGAGAGGAGCGGGGAAGGGAAGGACAATGAGGTCGCGACGGGCCGGGAGCAGCAGTCCGCTCCGATGGACCGCGCGGGCGAGCAGCGGGAGGCTGCCGTGGAACATTCCGCTACTCCGCCTCACTCGGGCGGGCATTATCATTTGTATGGATTTGCGGAGAGCGGCCGTAAACCGAACAGGCCAGCAGGACGGCCGAGCCGGGCAGCCGATCGCACGCGGCGGACCCGGGTATTCTAGTGTTCAGTGGAGCGTGGCGGGGCGGGGCGCAGAGGGGGCCGCTATAAGGCGCGCGTGTCGGCCGAGGCGCGCGTGCCAAGGGTACGGGACAGGGCACTCGGGGGAGGAGAGAGAGAGAGAGAGAGCCGAGTGGCTGGAGAGAAACTTGAACGTTTCGCGCCACTGACCTGCGAGAACTGGTTGGAGTTGTCGTGCTGCATGGCGGCTACGGTGGAGGTGGGCGTGGCGCTGGACACCATGCCCGCCGAGGAGTACGCCTGCTGGCCCTGCTGGCCGGGCTGCGAGGACTGCTGCTGTTGCTGCTGTTGTTGTTGCTGCTGCTGAACCCCCTGTTGCTGCTGCTGTGCCCCCTGTTGCTGCTGGCCTTGCTGCTGCTGCTGTTGCTGCTGTTGCTGCTGGGCGGATGTCATCTGCCCGGACGGCCCGCCCGGGCCCGCCTGCCCCTGGGCCGGGGGTTGCTGCGGGGAGTCGGCGTTCTGCGCGGAGGTTGGCTGGCCAGCGGCCCCCACCCCCGCGCTCATGGGCCCAACGCCCGCGGGGCCACCCTGGCCCCCCGGCCCGCCCGCGGTCCCCGCCGCGGGGACGCCGACGGAGTTTCCGGCAGAGGGACCATAGCCCCCCGCCGGCCCAGACGGCCCTGCCGCCCCAGCCCCTGCCGCCCTGCGGACAGAAGGCCGAGCTCTTGGTCGAGGAGCGCTACAACACAGAGAACACCGTGCTAATCATGCGCAAGCAAGGAACGAGGCTGTGCAAAATAATTGGTGAAAGGAAAAGGAACACGAAATGAAAAAAAAAGGGTTAAAAAATCTTAGCGTTGAGAAATAATCCCTGAAGCCCCTACGCCGGTCGCCCCCCACTGATTCCCTCTCTAGACACACGTCCACTTGTGCAATCTCATGCGTGCGGCTGTTAGGGGGAGGGGCCGGAGGGGCCGGAGGGGCCAGTGCAAAAGCTACTTGTCACTAAGCGCGCCCGAGCGAGCTGTCGAGCCGTCGGCGGGACGTGGACCCAGCCCTTGCGTCAACGTCACAGGGAGGTCGCGGGTTCGCGTCCCGCCAAAGGAACCGACGGCGGCACCCGCTACACCGAGAGCGAGAGATCGTGAAAGAGGTATTTACCCGCTGAACGGTGGCGTCTGTCGATACACGTTGTTGAACGGCGTCGAGCTAGTGGTGCTGCTGGTGGTGGTCGGCGCCGTGTTGGGGGCGGTGGTGCCCGACGCCTGCGACTGCTTGGGGCCAGGCGAGGACAGCCCCCCGCCCTGCTGCTGGTTCGCCTGCTGCTGGCCCCACACCGTCGTCACCACGGACAGCTGCTGCTGGCTGTGCTGGCCGCCCGCAGCGGGGCCCGTGGGGCCCGAGGGGCCCGATGGACCCACCCACTCCCTGCAACACGCAAGAAAAGCCCGCGTTAGAGTCTCCGCGGTAAACATTCAGTCCCGCTGGAAAAACATTCTAGCGATATAGCATGGCAATGCGATTGCTAAATGCAAGGCGTGGTCGTAGTCAAAATTATGGACGCCTGGTTACAGGGGAGTTCAATACTGTCTACGCAGACAGCGGCGCCGACCGCTCGCTGAGTGAGCAATCGACAAGTCCTTCATCCCTCTCCCCAACCTGTTGCAGTCGGCTCAGCGCGAGCGAGCAGGTCCCGCTGAGGTTGTGTTTGCAAATGGTGATGTAAATCTCGGGCGGACCCGACCCCGTCTGTCGCGCCGCCCGAGCCGCGCTGTGCGTGAGGCAGGCGAGCCACCGCCATCAGCGGTAAACAACAGCCGAGCGCCGTGCGAAAACTTTTTCTTCATTTCGGCTGATCGCGGCCGCCGAGGAGCCTTGTGTCCGCGACTTTGATTCGTCGGGCTGGCCGGGAGCACTTGCGGCCGCGAGAGCTCTCCCACACCCACCTGGCCTGGCTGCCACCCTGGCCAGTCGCGACCCACTTCCCACACATCTAATTTCATCGGATCGCCATCGGCCCGGCAGCCTGGCCGCCTGCCGGGCAGCGGGACGTGGTGGTGGTGGACGGCCTCCGGGAGGAGGACCGGGAGAGGGAGAGAGAGGGTCCTAGAGCCTGTCTAGGTCAGCGCTACAGCACGCGCTGTAACCAGGTTGTAACCGCCCCGCGACTGCCCTCCATTTCTCTCTCCCTCCCATTCGTGTTGACATCCACGGCCGCGCTTCTTCGGTCTGAAGTCATCCATGCTATGCCACGTCGCAGACGCCGCCCCGCGCCCCGCGCGCCCGCGACTGCAGCAGGCCTGCAAGTCCTTGTACGGCTGAGCTGAGCAGAGCTGCTCACTTGCAAATTGCACAGAGGGGGGCGGGGGGGGGGCGGAGGGGGAGAGCGGGGAGAGGGGGCACACTTCATGTCTAGCTGCGGGACGGGACGGCGCGACGGGCCGCGGCCTCTGCGCAGCAAGCAACAATCACCCGCACCACTGCGACACGGGCGGCCGGGTAATGCTTGTGATGGAAAACTTATCGGATTACTTTTATCACTGGTTGGGGTACACCGGCGGGGCGGTGGTGGCGGAGCCCCCGCTGTGGTGCCCACCTGCCGTTGCCCAACCTGGTCCACGCCGCGGTGCCCGCCCGGCCCCGCCTCGCGCCCCGCGCCACGAGGCTGCCAGTCTGCGCCGCCACACCGCAAGCGCCCCGCGGCAACACTAGCAGTAGGACCCGAGCCCGAGCGCGCGCGTTGCCCAACGAAGGTCTTGTATTATCCAAATTTCCCCGTAGAAGGTCGCAGCCGCCACCGCCACTCCAGGGAATTTCGTCCCTGAAGGGAGTCGTCGTCGTCATCGCGGTCGTGGGTAACGCGAGGGGGCGGGGGAAGGGCAGCAGCACGGAGACGCGTACAACAACAAGAGTCTTTTGCGTCATGCCCCCTCCCCACTCCTACCTCGCGGAACCGACTGTGCGCGGTGCTACACCGCGGGACGCACGTATACGTACGCATGCACGGGGGATCCTGGAGAGTAAGGCGCCGCCGCGCCGGCCCGGCCGCTGCTCGTGTAACGATCGGTCTGGGCGTGACGGGACGCGGCGGCGAGCGTGACATTGGCGTGACAAGGGCGTGACGCGGGCGCGCATATGATGTCACGCTCGGAGCCGGCCGCGCCTGCCGCCGCGCCCATGCAAGGTGCTTCCTTACTGGTGGCTTCTTGTGTAGTTTCGCAACGCGTTCGCCGCGCGCAGCGGGAGCAGCAGCAGCAGCAGTTCCAACGTTCCAACTCCGACCGCGCAAAAACGAAAAAGAAAAAGGCATTTTCCGCGGTATACCCTGTCGCGTCTTGCGTAACCCCCCGACAACAACTGACGTGTTGCGTCGGACAATTAGCGACCGGAAACAATCGCAGCGCAGGGTGGCGAAATAGATCAACGGGAAGAAAAGCACTGTGAACGCGCAACGCGCGCGGCCCCGGGGGATGAGCACCGCGAGCAGGGCCCGAGCGGCCTCCGCCGGGCGCGCAGCGACGCCTGAGATGGGCTCATCCCGCATCCAGGGCCGCGCCAGCGGGTATTTGAACCCTCCCGCCCCGCTCCACCCGCCGCCCGCCGCCGGCCC
>NW_026267160.1:1210205-1211308 GCF_000697945.3 Frankliniella occidentalis | reverse complement strand
CGCCGCGGCGCTCAATCTGTCGCGAGGCCGCCCGCCGGCGCCCGCCCGCGCGCCATTCAGGCGCCAGGGTGATCCGGGGACTGTAAGACACACTCGCCCAGGACGGACGACGCGAGCGTCGCACTTGTTGTGGGATTGGGCGGTGCGCGGCTGGGCAAGGGCATCGCCCCGCTGCTGTGGTGGCGGGCGGGGGCGCGCCGTTCCCTTTCACTTTCCCCTTCCCTCCCCCGCGGCGCGCCGGCGCGGGCCTGCTGGCCTCACGCGTCGAGCCGCGCCTCCTCCGTCGCCGCGCCCTCCTTCTCTCTCTCTATCTCGCCCGCTCACACACATAAAGCCAACAACAGGCAAGCTCGCGTCGCGGCCGAAACGGACTGCGCAGCGCGGACATTTAGTCGAAACAGTAATTTGGGAAAAACGACCGAAACTGGCGGCGGTCGCGGTCGGCCGGTCGAGGCGAGCCGTCGTTTTCCGTGTGGGTGGGTGTACACGTCTCTGCCATGGCGGCGCCGCCGCGCGTCGCTCCACGCGTGTCTTTTCAAACCAGAACCAACCAGTCAACCCATGTCCTTGTCCGCGCACGCGATTCGAGCCGAGTCGAGCCTGCCGCCGCCGCGGCGAAGGAGCCGAGCCGGAGGCCGTCGAAGGTATAGGAGCGGGGCGTATATCCGCCTGAGCCTGCCGACGGCTGCGCTACCAGTCCGGCACGCTCCCAAGAACGCAAACAAAGTCGTCCCGCCCGCGATGGCCAACCCGCCCAGCCCGCCCCAGCCCGCCCATCGGCGGCCCTTTCCTCGGCGCTGCACGGGCCGCGCTGCGCTGCTGTGGGCGCTGTTCACTGACACGTCGCTCCCCATCCTCTCTCTCTCTCTCTCTCTCTCTCTCTCTCTCTCTCTCTCTCTCTCTCTCCCTTTTCCCTTCCCGGTCGGACTAGCGTGAGGGCGTGCTAGTTTTAGGGCCGCTCGAACAGGACCCGTTTGGGAGCAGGAGGGGGGGGGGGCGGTAGGAAGGGGCGTCCACAACGAGTGTGCCATATGGTGATCTCATTCTGAGATTGGAATCGTATTTCCGGTCGCTGCTCACCGCGCGCTCATCACGCGATCGGG
>NW_026267160.1:1208839-1210155 GCF_000697945.3 Frankliniella occidentalis | reverse complement strand
ATGTTTCACTTTCACTAGTATGACGTTTGAATAAACTCTGTGATATATTTTGGGTAAATCTTTGGTAGGAAACTTGCTTTTCCTTGGCGCCCTTTAATTAGAAATTCAAAGTTGAACCCAGCCACTCTACCTGGCACGCTGAGCTGAGCCCCAGAGTTATGTCTCTTTTGGAAATATAGTTGGAAAAAATGTCAAAGTAACATTTTGGCGCCCAACGTGGGGCCTAATTTTATTGCTTTAGGGGTTCTGTTTGTACGGTTGCAATTTAATTCGATATGCTCTAATGTTTTTGTGCTATAGAGTCATGTGACATTTGACTATTGATTCAAGTAACGTACATCAGTTCTCTGTTTAGTTTTCTTAGTGGCCACGTAACTTTACCATCTAGGTTTTCATGTTGAATGGTGTCACATGTGTGGGTCTTTTAAGTTCGGCCCTTCAATCATTTCCTGTATATTCCTTGTTTCTATGTTAGACATTATGATTTATCTATCATCTATGACATGGACTTGTGTTTTGGACTCACCACTCTTTCGGTAATTAAGTTTTTCAATTATTGTTTGACTTGTTAAGAATGTAATACGTTTCATGCTTAGTGTTCTGTATGATGTAACTGTTCTGACTCGAGTGGTGATTGAGTTTCTTGCGTAAGCATTGCTTTTGTGTGTTCAGAGTAACTTATGGTGAGGCTATCATATTCAGATATGCAAGTGAGATGTTCTGTTACATTAGGTATTAACTTGACAATTAATAGTAGGGCTGGTTAGGTTAAATCACACATAAAAATATTTGTCCTTTGCTGTAGTGGTATGAGGTTGTTGTGATTTATAAATCCTATCCGCTACTGAATTGTATATCGGGGCATTTTGGACCATGGTTTATGTTCTACAGTGATGCAAACTTGTATTTGTCGTTCTGTATAGGATTTATTTGTCGACGTGAAGTTTGTGCTGTTGTTAGGCTTCTTGTGTTAGAGTGAGTCTGCCCATTTGAAGTTAATAGCCTATTTAGTTCTATCTGCGTAGTATTTTATCAATACAAATTATATAGTAATGTAATTTCTCAAGGCAAGCATGTCATACATTTGTGTCATGTTCTGAGGTAATTTCTTTCTATTGCTGTACTCACTTTGCATTGTTTTGTTTTGCTGGTACTTTGGTTCAGTGATTTTTGAGACAAATCTTTAGGATATGTTTAGCTATCAGATCTTGTCGTAACATCAACGTAAGAGTTTGTAGTGACTAGCAGTGGTGTGTACTTTCATATCTGGAGGGGACTTGAAGTTTATTTTGCAAATGCATTTTGCATTTTATTAT
>NW_026267160.1:1206925-1208339 GCF_000697945.3 Frankliniella occidentalis | reverse complement strand
GAAAATATGTCACGCGCCAATTTGACAGTGCTCAAACTCTGTTTCGCCTCGAGCCCATTCGCGAAAGCTCTTCGCCACCGTGCAGACGCCGGCCGCCGTTCGAAAGCAGGGCGCCCTTCCCCCTCCCGTCCCTCCCAGCCGCGCCCGAACAGCTGATACGGCGGGGAGGGGAGACGGGCGCCGCGCCGCGCCGAGCCGCGCGGGCTGCACGAGGGAACTCCCAAGCCGAGTCTGTCTCTCCGCTGATAAAAAACAACGTACCGGCCGAGATACACGCCGCGAACCAGCGCGTGTCTCGCGGTGAGACTCGGGTCGCTGCGCGCTCTGTCCTGCTGTCCTTCCCAAAGAGCAGATCACGCCATCATTCCAAATAAATGGAAGCTTTTGGGTGTGTGGGAGAGGGGGTAAAGGAGGAGTGGGAGGGTGTAGCACCGCCTCGCTCCGCGCTGCTTGCGCGTTTCACCGAGCGAGTGAGTACGTAAGTGAGGAGAGCGGCCGTCTCCCGAGTGCGTCACTTCGTTTACGACCTCTCTTTCTCTCTCCCTCTTCCTCCCCGGCCGAGTTTATGTCCCTCCGCTGAACGGTCTCGATAAGGCCGGGAGGGCGTGAGCGTGTGAGCCGCAGTGCGAGCAGCCTGTGAGGCGATAAGCGCGGCTCTCCTCCTCCGGCCTTTGGGGGGGACAGCCCAGGTCGCCACGGCTCCCCACGGGCCCCCGCCCGGTCCCCCTCGGGCCCCAACCGGATGGAGACGGATTCTTCTTCGGTTCGGCATAGCGTCCTGAGAAAAGAGGTTGACTGGGTGTACGGGCGCGTCCGCCCCTCCCCGCCCGCCCCGCCGGTCGGCCCGGGTCGTCTCCGTCTGGACCGTCGGAGGGGGAGGGGGAGGAGGAGGAGGTGGAGGTGCTGGGATGCATGAGGGCGGGGCGGGGTCCCGGCAGGCCGGGCTGGGCTGACACATCAGAACGCTCACAATACAAATAAAACGAAAAAGGGGTGTATAATACGAGCATCCCGCCGGCATCTTCCATCGCCCCCAACGCCACGCTCATTGTCGGGCCAAACAGGGACGAGTGTACCTAAACGCCCTTCATTAGTCGGTCGGTTGCGAGGGGCGCGTCCGTAATTCCTGGTCAAACGGCGCGCCGCGCGGGTCAATTTAAACGCCATTTGGACGGCGTTCGGCGGGCGCGCGCGCGCGCGAGGGTGTAGCAGGCCGCTCGGTCATCTCCGTCAGGATGATGTCTTCGGAATGCAGACGCACCACGCCCCGCCGCTCCGCGCCACGCCGCCGGACTATCTCGGTGCGGACTCTTTTACTCTACGAGGCCAAGACGGCCAGGGGACGTTCACCTAAGCGGGCCAGACGGGGCAGCCGGGCAGGCAGGCGGCTGCTTGCCGTGCCCCCCCCCCCCTC
>NW_026267160.1:1201943-1206875 GCF_000697945.3 Frankliniella occidentalis | reverse complement strand
ACTGGACGCGAGCGATACCAGCTCGCGGGGGCTCATTGCCGTCCCAGTCCGAGCGAGGAGGTGGGGCCATCACCGCTTCACTTCCGGTAAGGGCAGAGTCGGTCGCACACCACTTCCGGAAGTGATCGCTGGCGGAGGGGGGGGGGGGCGAGAGCCATGGGCCGGCCCGTGAGTGACAAGCCCCGGTGCTGCGCGCTGTGGCTCAGCGCGGTGTGGGCCCTTGGTGCGAAGGCAAGACGACAATATGGACGCATTAGGCGCGCTTTCACCATGCACTGTGCCCGCGTCGCTCGCTGCTCCACCCGCCCCGCCCCGCGCCGAGCGCATCCCGGCGCCGCTGCTGCGCCACGACGCCGCCCCACCTCCACGAGAAGGTGAGCGCGGCTCACAGGCAAGGCAGCACACACGAGCAGCAAAAGGAGGCTCAAATTCGTGTCGCACCGACCGACCGGCCGACGCCGCGCGCGGGGCTATATGGAAGGTGGGCGTACTCCTCCGTTGAGCGATTTCACACGAGTCTGAAAGTGAGTCAAGGAGGCGATCAGCATAAACAACAGGCCGGGATCCAACATAATGCACCGACTTACAGATGCAGTGTGTATGTGCGCGGACCTCCCCCTCCCTCTCCATCTGGACCAGCGCCGCGGTTCGCCACCTACATAGCCCGCTCCAGATTGGCGCCCCTCCCCCACCTCCCAGCACGCCGCCGCCGCCACCGCCGCGCAGTGTTGCGCCAGAAGACTAAAACTTTCGCGCTTCGCTCCTGCCTTGATCGAATACCCTCTCTGTGTGCGAGTGAGTGAACGGCAGCGACGGAGGAGAGGAGGGTTCGCGCGCGTGCGTGCGTGAGTGAGAGAGAGAGAGAGGGAGAGGGGGGGAGGGAGAGAGGCCGCCACACACGGCGGGGCACCACACGACGGCGCATGCATGCGGGTCGCCGCCGGGCTGACCATTGTAGCTGCAGTGTTGCCTAATAGGCTCGACAGGCGGCCGCCGGGCAAGGTGGAGTATAGGCAAACTAACACGTGACGGCGGCCGCGGGAGGTCGCGGCCCGGCGCGGGCACGCTTGCGCAGCTTGCGCCAACGAGTCCACGTCAAAACGTCCAGCAATGAGCTGAGCGGCATGAGCAGCCGCAGCGACCAGAGAGTGATTCGTGCGCAGCGCGGTCGGAGGTCCTAAACGAGGCCCTCACGCACGGCTGTGACGCCGGCCGGCCGGCCTGTGTGTGGGCCGGGCCGAGCTGACGCCGAGCTGACGCGGAGCTGACCGCAGCGAGCAGTATGCGTGCCCCCGATACCCGCCGCCGTCGTGCGGTGCTCCCCTTTCGGAGGACGAGGAGGAGGCGTCGCTTTTCACTCATCCTCTCTCGCTCCGCTCGCTCCGTTCCAGAATGCTCGCCGACGCGTCGCCGCCAGGAATGAGGACGGCGTCGTCGTGGTGGCGGTGGACGGGGACGGGACGGTGTGTCGCGGCCGCGCTGCCGACAGTGTAGACGGGGCCGGCGCGGCGCACTATATGTATTGGGTCAGAACGGGCCGCGGACCCGCTGACGCAACGCGCACTGTGCGTATGCGGCTGAGCCCGGCTGAGCCCGGCTGAGCCCGAGGCTGAGCGCTGAGCGGGCCTGTCAGCCGGCGCAGCATCCACCATCTGCAGCGCCTGGATTTGCATATACATACACGTCTATCTGCTCGCGCGCGCGCCTTTCATCAAATTTTCAATTTGCGCGCGAGTCAGGTGACGGGGCGCCTGAGCCGGGCGGCAGTGCAACGGCAGCCAGCAGCAGCCTTCGCCTCCCCGGCCGCGCTGAGCCGCGCCGCGCCGCGCCGCGCACGGCCTAGGACCGCGGGCGTAACGGCGCCGTGTGCTGAGCGAGTGGGGGCAGAGCCCGGGCAGGGCGAGCCGTACCGGAGGGGGCTCTGTCGCTGTGAACAGCCGCTCTGCCCCACCGCGGCTGGAGCTACATTCACCGCGAGCTGACCTCAACCGTTTCAATACAAGGAGAGAGAGAGAGGGACGGGGAGGCGGGCGGGATAGGAGGGGGACTGACGGACTGACAGAATGAGAGGGAGAGAGAGAGAGAGAGAGGGAGGGAGGGAAAGGTAGGCCGGCGGGCGGGCAGCGGGCCCACAAGAGAAAGGGCGTAGCAAGAGGCAGGATAGAGAGATGGGATGGTGGTGACCTGCGCGCCTGCCGTCGGCTGCCGAGGTGGGATGAGGCCTCCCGGTACCTCCCGGTACCTCCCGGCTGCAGCGGGCTGCGGCGAGTAGGACACGTGTACTCCAGACACAACCACGCCCGCGGAATGGAGCTGTTTGTCGTCAGCGGCAGCGCAGCGCCATAAGCGTCTCGCCAGTTGTGTCGCGGGTCCTAAAGCGGGGCGCGTCGCGTCCCCGGGGCACGGCCTGACCTGGGCGTGGTGTCGGCGGGGGGCGCGCGGCCCAGCAGCCCGGCGAGGCTTTCTTCCAGTTGTTGTTGCAACTGCAAAGTTTCTCGTTTCCAGCCGGACTCCGCGCCCCGCCCCATGCGCCCGTGGCGTCGTCCCCGTCGCTCGCGCCCGACGACCTCCCCCGCACCGCGCTACGCTCGCCTCCCCTCCAGCAGCACAAGCAGGCCCTTGCCGCGCCCAACCCGCGCGCTCATCGCCGTGCCCTAAGCGCGCGCGCGGTGGCTCTCGTCCGCCCTCCACCGACTATCTCTCTTTTCCCTCGTTGTTCTCGAACACCAAACAAATTAGCTTTCTCCTACTCGGGCGCGGGCCGGGCCCCGGTAGGGCCCCTACTACACTCTGTAGGAGGCCGCGCCGCTACGCCTGCCGGCCCCGCTGGTCCCGATTGGTTCCCGCGGCCTCGTCAAGGTAACCCATTGGCCGGCGGACGCATCGGCTCCAATTACAAGTGCACGGCGGCTGCGCCAGGCTGGCTGCACGGCGGTGGCGCCGCGCCCAGCCCAGAGCCCGCTCAAGGCCCGGCGCCCGGCCCGCCGCTGCACCTCTCTTCCTGCTCCGCTCGCTCAAATTTTATATTCACTGCCGGTGCCGGCGGCGGCGGTCAGACGGTAAGGGAAGCACACGAGTGCGCACAAAAAGAGGAGACAAGTGGAATAAGAAATACATTCCCCGGGCCAGGCGGGGCCGGGCCGGGCACGCGGTGACGGCGGCCTTGACGTGGACATTAGGATTCGCTCCGTCGTGGCCGGTTGCTGGCCGGGCCGGGCCGGGCGCTTTGGTCCGACTTTTCTCATCGCTCCGCGGCGGCAGTGGCGGTGCTGTGGGGGCCCCGCGGCCGGCCCCGCCCCAGCTGCTGGATCGGGATCGCATGCCGCCGTCTCTCTTCCTACTGGCAGAATCCGAGCCGAGGCCGTCGAGGAAAGTCAAGCCGAGCCTTGCTAGAAGGAACAGTAGTGTGGCGGCGGACGAGCCGAGCCGAGCACAGCGGAGCCGCAGCGCGGGCAGGTGAAATCGAGCGGTGACGTCACGTCACGTCTCGAGCCGAAACGCCTAGGCAGCTGCAGCAGCGGCAGGCGAGTTCCATCACGCGGCCACCGCCACGCACTTCTTGTAGTGGATGGGATATAGAGGTGACCCCCCACTCGCGCGCACGATCGCGCTCTCCGGGAGAAATCAGGGCTCGGCGGTGAGCTTCCTCCTCCCGTGTGTGAGTCACCCCGCTTTTGGTTAGCGGGCGCGGGACGCGCGGGCGGGGCGTCGCCACCGCCGCCGTGAGGCGACAGTTGGCATCGCTGGAGCTCAGCTCAGCCCAGCAGCGGCCCAGCTCATCGTCCCGTTGACTTGGTTGAATGACTCAGGACGGAGCCTTCCGTCCGTCCGTCTTCTGGTCTGGCGAGTCATCGCAATGCCTCTCCACCCGCCCGCAGCAGGAACAGCAGCGGCTCCAGGCTGCCAACAACGAGCCCTTCCCTTCCCTCGTCCGCCCGCCGTACGCAACCCGATCCCCGCCCGGCACTGGCGAGGCCGGGGAGCTCCCCCACGGCGGCGGCGGGCCCGCCCTGCCCTGCCCTGTTGTGCCCCCGACTGCGTGGCACCGGAAGTCTTACAACTCCTCCAGGCCGCACCGGAACACGGCCCCCGCCCCGCCCTCACCCCTCTCTTTGGAGGAGGTGTGCTGCGGGCGGCGCGTCGACCCAACCACGCTGCCGCTCCCCCTCGCGCACAACACGCCTTGTTGTGCGGCTCGCGGGGAGGGGACAGCCGAGGCACAGCGAGCGAGATAGCCTGCCTGGAGCGATCAAATACGAAGCCTTGAAAAAGGAGGGGGGAATGCATGTCGAACAAACATTGGACCAAATTTATACCTACGACGATTACGTACGCCCTTCGCCGTCACCGCCACCTCCACCGCGTCGAGTCGCCCGTCCTGCCCGCTCGCTGCACGCGCCCGACTGTTGCCAGGGCAGCGCGCAGCACATCACGAAGCAATCACAACATTATTTTCGGGGAGGGTGGATTTCTTAAAATTAGCTCGACGGGCGAGACGTCTGCGCGCGGGGCGAGTGTGAGTGAGGGCGGCGGCGCGGGGAGGGCGCGGGCGGCCCGTGCCGCTCGGCCAATCAGCGCCGAGAGCAGCGGCTTTTACCGCCGCCCCGGCCCCGCCAGGGCCCCGAGCCGCCAATGGCCCCCGTGCACCGATGCCAACTGAAATGCGGTGAGCTGTACGAACACCCCCCGCGCCCGCCCCTACCCCACTCGGCGGCCTGCCAGCCCGCCGCTCACACTCGCCCTGCCGGGACGGCCGCGCCGCCCCCTCACTACCCCCCTCCCCCCGCAGGCGAATATACCTAAAAGGTTTCCAGCGCGGCCAAGACGACGACGACGACCACACACACACGGCACTAACAACAACAGCATGCATGGCGTTATCCCGTAATGGGAGTCAAAGTCGGTCGCGTGGGGGCGGGGACGGTGCGGGGG
>NW_026267160.1:1197006-1198423 GCF_000697945.3 Frankliniella occidentalis | reverse complement strand
CCCCCCCTCTCCCCCCCTCCGGGCCGTGCCGGCCGTGCCGAGCCAGCCGGGGGCGGGTGGGCCCCCCGCCTCCCCCGGCCCCCGCTGCTTGCCTGCTGTGTGGTGCCCGTGGCCCGTGGTGCCTCTCGGCGTGACCGCTGTTGCCGCTGCTTTGGCTGAGAGATGGAGCACACACACACACATATACACTCGCTCACTGTGCGTCACATCAAACGCCCCACCCCACCGCCCCGCCAGACACAGGGCCCACCGACCGAGCCGACCGGCCCGCCCGAGCGAGCGACCTGCGCGACCGCGCCGACCCACACGATACATACCCGGCGGGCTCAACCTGTTACCTAAATCAAACAACGTCCTGACGAAAGGTCGTCACATCCATCCGACCTTTCCGTGTCTGCAGGGTCGGGCTGGGGGCCCCCGTGCCGTGGCGAGCAGCAGTGGAGGGACCGTCTGTCCGTTCGTCCGTCGGGCGTGCGCGGTGTGACAAGGAACAGGGGGGGCACCCTTTGTGTCAGTCCACAGTGAGGGGGTGTAGTGGCGGGCGGGGGACCGGCGGGGAGGATGAGGCTCTTCTCTACTGGTCTTGCGGCACGTTCGTTATGGGGAGCTACAGAAGCACAAACAAAAAACTTGAACGTTCGAGTACCAACCACCACGACCACGATATGTCTGTTTGAAATTGGTGCCTTGCACACAAGGTGGGTGATGGGTGATGCGCGCCGTCTGGCTATACCGGGCTATACTGTACCGCATTCTGGCGTGCGGGCGGGCTTGCCTACCGTCGCTGTTTATGGCGCCGTGCGAGTATGCAAGCCGCCCGCATACTCGAATCCGGTGCAGTATAACCGGAGAAAAGTACGGCGCAACGCAAACGCAAAACAAATTCTCCTTCTGCATATAATAGCCTCTCGCTGCCTGCCAGCCACGTCCGCCCCGCCTTAGGCTTCCTCCCCGTCGCAGTCGCCTCACCTCGCCAGGTTTGTCCCTCACCAGTCATTGATTCCCCCCCCCCCCCTCTCTCCCCTGGCCGAATGAGGAGCGATGCTGCCGTGTGTCTAGAGTCCATTCCCTAAATTTTGTCCACCGGCTCGGCCTTTGCTTTCCGAGGTCTATTGTGAGCGTCATTACGATGCGTGAAGACCTGCCGCTGGATGGGTCCCGGCCCTATGCTAGACCTGCCCATGCCAATAACAGCCGGGGACCGGCGTGGCGCGCCTCGCTGAGGCAGCGTGCGGAGGCGGACGGATGTCTTGGCAGGTCTAGGCAAGGGATTCGACCCTTTTAATGAGCGTAACCCTGCCGTTTATGACGGGGACAAAGCAAGCGGAGCGATTGTTTCCAATTCCTTTGCCGAGCCGGTGGACAAAATTTAGGGAATGGACTCTACCTGACGGCGGACCTGACGCTGCGCACGGGC
>NW_026267160.1:1196142-1196876 GCF_000697945.3 Frankliniella occidentalis | reverse complement strand
GGTCAGCGCGACGCCCGCAGTGTGGGCCGCCGGAGAGAAGGGGTGAGCCCGCGGCCGGGGGAATATTACAAAGTTGATGCTAATGCGCGCGCGAGTGAGCGCGGAGCGGAGGGGAGGAGGTTGGGCGGGCTCCGCGCCATGTGTGTGTGTGTGTGTGGGCGTGGTTGTGTGGGTTGCCCCAGGGGCGGTGGTGGTGAGCCGAGCACACACACACACACACACACACACACACACACTCACATGTGAGAACCTCACGGTGAGACCTGACCTGCAGCAGTGCCCGCCTGATCGCTCCTCTGCAGCGAGGGGATGCACGCGGGCGGGCGGGGCGCCCAACATCTGCTTCCTGCAGGAAGTGGCCCTGAGAGCGACCCTCCGCTCCGGTGAGGGGGCCGACACGGCTGTCGATGTGAGAAAATGCATCTCGGAAACGATGATACCCCGTTTCATTTCTTGAGGGGGAGGAAAAGTGTAGTATAACTTTTGGCTTGGCCGAGGCGAAAAAAAAATTCGTTCCGCCCGAGCGAGCGATCTGGCAAGTCCGCTCTAGAGGAAAGCAGTCGTGAGAGCTGCTAGTCATTCATTACGGACAATCATAACGCGCAACTCGCGAAAGAGGGAAAACAGTTCCGCCAAAATGGTGAGAGACAGCAGCAGGGGGAGCAAAGGGACGCCGGAGCTTTTGCTAACCGCACGGAGGAGGGAGGGAGGGAGGAAAGAAAGGAATTACGGCG
>NW_026267160.1:1194632-1196092 GCF_000697945.3 Frankliniella occidentalis | reverse complement strand
GCGCCCCACCCCGCCGCCGAACGGCCTGTGGCATTAGTCCATTAGGCTTATTAAATGTGGGAAGCGAGTAGCGTGACCGGTTTGACGAATAACTGCCGCGACGCTGTGTGTGTGTGTGTGTGTGAGCGCGCGCGCAGCGGCCGTCCCGGTCGGTCATCGCAGAAATGTGAAGCACGTGCCGTGCCGAGGTGAGGCGAGGTGAGAGGAGGGCGAGAACGCGGCGGCGGCGGCGGCCCAAGCACGGGCGACGACACGTGTAGTAAGGCGTATTGATTTCCAATGCCGGCGCCGCCCTCCCGCCGAGCAGTACACAGTACACGCCCAAGTGGCCCGGCCGCTCCCCCTTTCACCGGCAGAGGGCCGGGCCGGGCGCACGCCGTGCACTTGGAGCGATGCTGTCCCGCCGCGCACGCGTGCCGGCCGGTTGCCTACCCTCCCGGGGTCCGCCGGCGCTGCGGAGCGGAGGCGCCCGAGGAGGAGGGCGAGTGCCCCGACACAGCATCGCCCACCAGCCACCCCCACAGAGCACGTGCGCGGGGCACTGAGCTGAGCGGCTGCTGTAGAGGGTGAGGGTGATTCACCGCGCCATATGCGCCCCGGTGCTGCGGGTCTGCCTATGCTCGACTTGGCGGGCGCCCCGGCCCCCGGCTCCTCGACGCAGCGCGCCCGCCGAGTCGAGCGTAGGCAGGCCCGCAGCACCGGGACGGCGTCCACGGCGGCGGACCCCCCTGTATACCTGCTGGTTCTATCAACAGCCACCCCCGTCTAGTGTCGGTGTGCCGCCGTGTGCGGTGAGCTGTTTTCCATCTCGCGTGACCCACTGCCCTTTTTGTTTGACCCGCGCTCCGCGACCCCGACCGGGCCGCGGCGTGCGCGCGTGCGTGCCGCGCAATCATAATTGCGTGTCATCATCAAAGTGGATTCATTTATTTCCCATGGCCGCGGCGCGGGCGCCATGCGATACGCCGCGGCGGAGCGTGCCGCGCTGTGCCGACTTGTCGCTGAGTCACTTGCTGGGCCGGCGCCGAGCCGCCGCCGCCGCGGCCCGCCCCGCCGCCACGCCCCCCTCCGTCGAGGTGGCGTACGCGGCGCGAGCACGTGGCCCGGCCGCCGCGGCGGTGGGGCGCGCGGGCCTTCCCGTCCAACGGGCCAGCGACTGGCGCACCGGGGCGGCCCGCCGTGGACTGAGCGCCGCGCCGCCCGCCGCGCCGCCCGCCCCGCCACCGCGCCGGCTCGGCCCCCACCGCCGCGCCACACCGCGCCACGCACCGCGAGAGAACAGCCCGAGCGAGCCGAGCGCGCCGCGCCGCCGGCCGGCCGGTTCGCCCGAGCGAGCGGCAAGGCAGGCAGGCGAGGCGGGGGTCGTCGTCGACGTCGACGGGCGTCGCTCTGCTTTTCTGGAAGGGCTTTCTTTGGAAAACTTAAGAAAATATGTCACGCGCCAATTTGACAGTGCTCAA
>NW_026267160.1:1180841-1189997 GCF_000697945.3 Frankliniella occidentalis | reverse complement strand
GGGGGGTAGTAGCACTATATGTTGCAACGTCGCACCGCGTCAACCCCCTCCACCGCCACCCCCTTCGTCTCGCAGCAGCGCCCAGGCAGCGCCCCGCGGCAGGGCCGGCAGGGCGACAACAGGCAGGGCTGCACCGGGAGGCTGTCTGTCTGCCCGCCTGAGCCGTGTTGTCAATCAGCGCCAATTTACAGACGGGCGGATCGGCTGCTCTGGGAGCGCGGGATCGGCGTTTTTCAGCTCGACCGAAGCTTCGGCTGAGGAGAAGCCGGGTAACATATTGTTCAAGGTGTCTCTCTCTCACCCGACCGAGACCTGCTCCGGCGGACTCGGCTGGCCGTTGCCTGGCCCCCGCCGGCTTGGGGGACGCGAGGAGACGGACAGGTACGGCTTCCTTTCATACACAAACGTAGAGGAATTTGGAGGGAGGGGGTGGGTGGCGGCTCCGGCCTCGGCCCGCCGGCCTAATCCCTGGCCGGGTGCGGGCGAGACAGACACAACGACACCGTTCGCACCGGCATCACTGGAAGCATTCGCCGAGCCGTGTTCTATTGAGTGCTCGAGGCTCGGTGACCCGGCCGGCTCCTCCTGTGTCGGGGTCAGGTCGGCCCGCCACACATGCCCACCGCCGTGTCGGGCAGGTGAGGGTACTCCCCCGGCCCTGTCCTCCCCGAGGGCAGATGTGCAGCCCCACACACCCGCCCCCTGCAGCCGGGCCGTCGCCGCCGCCCGCCGCCGGCACCTGTCGCTCTGCGATCGGGCCGCGAGATTTTGTTGTGCCCGTCACACCGACTTGTCACTCGGTCCGGCTGTGCCCGTCACACCGACTGTCACTCGGTCTGGCTGTCGCCGATCGGTCAGCGCGACGCCCGCGGTGTGGGCCGCCGGAGAGAAGGGGTGAGCCCGCGGCCGGGGGAATATTACAAAGTTGATGCTAATGCGCGCGCGAGAGAGCGCTGAGCGGAGGGGAGGAGGTTGGGCGGGCTCCGCGCCATGTGTGTGTGTGTGCCTCGCCCGCCGGCCGGCTCGCCACCACCACCACCGCTTCCCCTCCGCACCCCAACAAGCAGCACCAGCACGGCGACGCCTCGGGACGGGCGGGACGCCTCTCCCCGCCACGCCACCTTCTCGTTCGACAATCGACAGTTGCCTCTCTGGACGAGGGCGTCATGCCCTACTTGAGGGGCGTGGGCGGCCACCAGCTGCCGGGCGCAAAGACACAACTGTTGATTGCAGCCCAAGGCCCGGCCCGGCCCGGCCAGCTCTGGGCGAGGCCGCCGCGGCCCGCCCGCCACTTGGAGCCCGTCGTCTTGATGTCGTGCACGACATGACAAGGGACCTCCCCCGCTGAACTCCAATCAGCCCGCCCCTTAGATGGCGCCTGACTGACCCCGAGGCGGGCTGTGCTGCCGTGGGCTCTCTGCCCGACAAGGTGTCGTCGCCGACGACTGGAATGCGGGCATCCCGGCTGCAGACCTGGGGCGCCACTACCGAGGTCGGGGACAGCCCTCCGGTCGGACCGGGACGTCGGCAACGTGCGTTTTCGACTGCAGATCTTTGCGCAACTGGGTTGACTTTGGCCGAGAGCGGCGTTGACATAGTCGCCAGTGCCCTCCTCACGCCAACGCCAGGCCCTCCGCAGGTGCTCCGGGGAGGCGACCACCAGGATGTCACCTGTTCGCCATGCCCGCCCCGGGGTGCCCGGTGCCCAGGATGCACTGGACGGCGTGCTCCGGCGTGGGCGGTGCGCGACGTTGAGCCGGTAAGCTGGCAGGGGGCGTGGGCCCGCCACCGCTGGTGTCCCGGAGCGCTGGAGGCTAAGTCCCGTTCGGGACTTCCCTGACGCGGCCACCGGCGGCAGGGCTCGGGGCTGCTCGCCGGTACCGCCCCCGCGACGAGCAGGTACCTGGCGGCGCCCCCGACGACATATCACTGACACCCGCCACCACGACGAGGCTTGACACCGGTTTGGTTGGCTTTTGTTTAGAGTTGGTGGTATCTACCTGTAAGACGTGCTGTATCCCAGCATTGGGGACTAATCTCATAGATCCTCCATGAATCCGCAGAGGGGTGAAGTGTAATCCATCCGGAGAGGCGAGGTTATCAGTTTGAGTTGCACTCAACAATCACTTAGTTGGCTGTTTTGCACACACACAACGGTCACTCACTCACTGCACTGCACACTGACTCGCGCGAAACACGCGTTTCGCTCAACGACGAAATATCCCAAGTGTCTTGCGGTGGCGTCAAAGCTCACTCGCTCGGTGCGTTTACGCGGAGGACACAATGTTTCTGTGTTTACGTGGATCGCATTGTGGATCGCGGCACGAGGCTCGCTGTGCGCCGCTGAGCGCGCTGAGCGGCGCGTCTGGTTCGGGCGCGCGACGAGCAGCGACTGTGGTGGGCACTGTGGGCCTCGCCTCGACTTGGCCGCTCCGGCTCGGCTCCGCCCGATCCTCATGCCCGGCGCGGATCGGCGCAGCCCTGCTCGGCTCGGCTCGAGAGTCGGGTCTCGCCTCGCCCGCAGCCTAGGCGAGGGCAGCCCCTGCCTGCTTGCGTTGCCGCCATCCTGCCATCCGCCCTGCCCCGCCCCGCCCGGACCGGCACCGTCCCTCCCCGCGCCACACCGCGCCGGCCACCCGGCCGAGGCCCGCGATGACACCGGCTCGGCACGGCTCGGCACGCTCCGGCTGCGCTCGGCGCGCCCACGACTCGGCTCGGCTCGACTTCGGCTGCGCTCGGCTTCGGCGGGGCGGCGAGGGGACCAGCACTGTTCATGCTCGATCGGGGCCGTCCCGGCCCGACCCGTCCGTCGCCATGCCTGCCTCCACCCCGCGGCTGGGCCGCCTCGCACCCCGTGCCTGCCGACCGCCCGCGCCCCGCCTCGGCTCGGCCCGGCGGCCCGTGGCTCGGCCTGGCGGCCCGCTCGGCTCGTCACGCACTCGCCTGGACTGGGCTGACCTCGGCTCGGCTCGGACCAGATGGCGCGCCGGGCCGGGTCGCTCTGCAGCCTGGATGTGTGTGTGTGTGTGTGCGTGTGTGAGTGTGTGCGGACGAGCGCGTGCGTGCGGGTGGGGGTGTGAGTGAGTGCCTGCCGCCCCGCCACAGGGCAGGCTGCTGCTCGTGTCAATGTGGGCAGTCCTGCTCGGCTCAGCTACCCATCCATCTAGCTGCCTATATATTCCTCTGTTGTCACGTTGTCACTGCTTGCTTACGCTTGTGCGATACCTTAATAAACTATGCATAATTAATCGCCTGCATAATGTGCCGATACGGATTTCAATGCTCATGTCAATCGCCATTGTTTCACGTACAGTATTCATCTCCACTGGACAAACACGGAACCATACACGATGCCGAGCTGCAAATAATTTCGCCAACTCTTGGTCATCGCGGGCGTGACTCGTCGTCGGGTGGCGTGTCCTGCGTTTTGCCTGACACTGATATCGATCGCACTACTGGCCGTGCTCAGGGCCGAAATGTGGATCGAAACACAGCAAACCCGACGGGCGGGTCAGCTGGCGGTGGAGCAAACACAGTGCCAGCCATTTCCGCACTGGGCGCTCTTAATCACGCGACGCCCGAGGCTGCAATCACGCGACGCCATCATCGATGACCAGCCGATCAGACAGGAGTACGGAGGGCCGCCTTGGGGCTGCGGGGGCTGATCTACGGCAGGTTGCCTACACAGACGGGCGGATGCGAATCCTTCTTAGAGGCGAAACATGACTCATTTTCGTAGGGGGAGGAGGCGGTATTTATGACAAATAACCCCGAGTTAATTTTTTCGGTTCCTTTATTTTTATCCGACCTCAATTAAAGGGCTTTGGACAAGCAGTATCTAACCCCTTAAAATGACGAGGCAGCCGGCACGCCACCGCCACCACCAGCAAGCAGCGCGCTCGATGGAAGAGATCTCCCTCCGCCACGCCGGGCCACGCTGCCACAGCCCCCTCCGAGACTGCTGCTGTTGCTTGGAGAGCACAAAAGATGTAAAACTCCACAAAGAGCCGGAGTAAAAGACCTATCCAAAGAACTCGACGACGCACGGGGGCAGCAGGGGGCGGCAGCCAAAGGGGCGGGGGAGCGGCCGTAAGCAGGCAGATGCAGGGCGCTGGTGGTTGCCGGCGTCTGACGACGGTGGGAGCTGCAAGGAGGGGCGGCTGCTGGAACGCCTGGAGGGATTCTCTCTCTCCCCGCGCGCGCGCGCGCCCCCGCAGGGGCGCCCTGCTCCGCCAGCTCCGCCCCGGCGCAGGCTTCCTGCCGCTGCCATGGCCATGCGCTGGAATGGGAGGAGAGGGTGATTATGACGTCCCTGGTTTATTTTCGTCCCCGACACGACATTGGGGGTCTGGATGGTCTGGGCTGCGCCCCGGCTGGGCGCTGGCTGCGCCTGGTGGTGAAGAGCTGCTGTCGGGGGGGACCGCCTAGCTTGGTCTATCTGGCCTAGCAGCGTCGCGCCCGCCTCCTGAGGAGGGGGAGTGTGGTCCCACAATGGGGGGCTGAGCACGAGCCGCAGTGTGGGGAGAAGTGTGGGTCCTGCAGCCACCGCGCTGAGGGGCCGTCCGTGACGCACCCACACGCAGCCAGCCAACAAAGCTTTTGGAATCAGATCGCTCAGCAATTACTAGTGTGCTAAAGCGGTTGACGAGGATCACGCGATGACGTTCCACACAAGTCACGGGTGGTTTTTGAGGGTCATGCGATGTGAACTGATGTCGTCGTTATAACGCTCGTTGAGGTTGAAGATCAGATGCATAGATAACGCCGCTGCGCCGGCGGCAAACAGTACCTCCGCTCTCTAGCAATGGATCGATAGCTAAAAGAGAAATCGGCAGATAAAGTGGGGGTGTGAGTAAGCGTGAATACCCAGAACCTGAATATCGCGCTGACGCCGCTCCGTGAGTGGACGAGGCTCTAGGCGAATCGCCTCGCAGCCCTGTCAAGTGTCAAGCAATAATGAAATTATAGCCTCAGCGATTTTCCCATAGAAGCTTGCCCCGCCCGTCTCCGCCCGGCTCGTGTCTCTCGCTGGGTCCTGCCGGACGGCAGCGCACGCCGTGCCTTCCGGCCAGGGACTTTATAATCGGCGAGCTCCCGCAAGGCCAGGTGTCACCGCCCACCTCGGCTGTACTGCTGGCGCCGCCCTGTCGCCTACTGCTGCTCCCGCGCGCCCGCCGCCACGCCGCAGGCCCGCCGGCCCGCCGGCCCCGGCGCAAGGACGATCGCAGACAATTTTCGAGACTTTTTCGCTGATCGTGTAGGATATACGTGGCGCGTAGCACACACACTACCTGTTCCGCCTTGTGTGTGCTCGCGTGCACGTGTACTTACTTACACTGTGAGCAAGTATACCGCGCCGCAGGCAAATGGTCTCCCCGCCGTTCCTCGCGCACGCCAACGGGGGCCACGGAAAATTCGGAATCGAGTGTAGGGACAAAGCGATGAAATTCGACTTAAAATAGGAAACGCCCTCTCTTCGAACCTCTCCTCTTCTCCTCTCGTGTGTGAGCTTGAGGAGCGCTGCGCCTGACACTGATGAACGACTCACTATTCCTCTCTTGCGCTCGCGCCCCCTTTTCCCTATCTCCCTCTCTGTCCCTCTCGCACGCGGGGCCCGCGCTCTCCTCACTACTTCCCCTCCCCAGCTATTTAAGGATTTCTTTTGAATTCGAGACTCTAACTCAACGGCATTTGTACGATTCCATTGCTACACAGCGCGGCCGGGGCGGCGGCGGGCCGGCGCCCGACCGAACGCCACTTAATTTTCTTTGTCCTTTCCTTTCCCCCCCCCAGCTGTGTACATACATTTATCCCGTCTCGCGGGGTGGCGCGCGGCCTGGCGTGGCGCGGGTTCTCCGACTGGGGCCGCCCGGCCCGGTGCCGTCGCTATCAGCCGGCTGCACTGATAAGCGTCCGCAGCGCGCGAGCGTCCGCAGCAGCCACCACCCCCCACTCCCCCCGCGGCCGCAGGTGAGCCGCGCACACGTCCGCGACCAACCGGGCGCATCCCGATCGGGGCGCCGCGGCGGTCGCGGGTCGCGCAACCCGCGAGCAGCAGCAGCAGCAAAAGCAGCAAAAGCAGCAGCAGCAGCAACAGCAGCAACAGCAGCAGCAGCAGCAGCACCAGCAGCACCATCATCACCACCAGCAGCAGTGCCACTAGTAGCAGCAGGTGCTCCCCCTCCTCGGCTAGCTCCAGCAAAAGCGTAGCAGAAAGCAGCGACAGCAAGCAGCAGCACCATACCACCAGCAGAAGCACCACCACCGGCAGAAGCCGCACCAGAGGCAACAGCAGCAGCAGTAGTAGCACGACCACCACCTAGCACGTGCAGCAGGTGCAGCGGCGGCAGACCGCTGGATAGATTTGGGCGCAGAGCTGCTTATCACGATAGCCCTGGGCCACACTGTCGGCTGCGCCGCCGCTGCGCCGCTGCACACGGTGGACAGGTAGCGGGCACGCAGCGGTCAGTAGAGCGGCCTTGCGCCGTGCATGGCCGTGCGCAGCTCGCGGGTCCGTAGGGACGCTGCGCCCGCTGCGCACTTAGGTGAGGTGCACGTGCAGCGTCCACGTGTGCGCGGCCGAGGAGAGGCTCCATTAAGGAAAACAACCACCCGATTTAGCCTTAGCGCGCCGCAAAGCGATCGGGCGCGCCGGCGGCGGCGAGAGCGCCACGAGCTCCGAAAAAAAATATATGACAGACGTGCGCAGCACACCACATAATAAACAGGTGACATTGGACTATGTTCGAATGTCGCTTAAGGTGCTCTCGAGACGCTGTGCTGGCGAAGACGAGGAGGAACCAGGCAGTCGTCGTCGAGGTGGTTCAAAGGTTACAACAGCGAGACAGCGGCGGCGGCGGCGGAGGGGGCCGCGGGCGGCACGGCCTGGTGTTGCGTAATTGACGGCTTGGTGACACTGCTCGTCCTCGGCGTGTCCAGGCTGCGCGGCGGGCTGCGCGGGCCCCGCGGGTCGGCACCATGGGCGCGGCGTGCCGGGCTCCGCCGGGCTTATGGTAAGGCGGTGTGCCTGCCATGCGCGACGTTGCCAGGCTAGCCATGAGGCACGCCATGAGGCCATAGTCCAATGCCTCTGTCCTGTCGCGCGGGCGAGCGCGGCGTGCGCACTCACTCCCACTCGCACGGGGACAGAGGGGTCGGCCGCGGGAGCGAGCGAGAAAGAGGAGAGGGAGAGAGAGAGAGAGAGAGAGAGAGAGAGAGAGAGAGAGAGAGAGAGAGAGAGAGAGAGAGAGTGTGTGTGAGCGGCGCGCCGCACTGTACACAGGCAGATCCACTGGATCGCGCTGCTTCGCTGCTTGCTTGGCTTTTGGCTTCCTGTGTTCGTTCGGGCACTCGGAGCCCGTGTATGTGCTTCACTTGCGCCGCCGCACCAACACTGCGCCACCTTCCTGACGTCACGTGACCAACCTGACGCGCGTTCACACACACACACACACACACACACACACACACGTTCAGAGAGGATGTGACGCCGGCGGGCCGGGCACTCCCCACCACCCTCTTTAGTTCAGATTAGACGCGTGGACGGTGTTTGTGTCGCGATAAGGAGAGCTCGGGCGCGCGTTTCCTCCTGTATCGGGGAGGTGCGCACGGGCGCGGCCCCGGCCGGGGGAAGTACCATGAGCGGGCCACCCCAACCCTGCCAGCCCCTGGGGGCAGCGCGCCCCCACCGGACTGTCCCGCCGCCCACGCGCCGCCCGCGCTGGACTTCCCCTCGACTATGCGGCTGTGGCGGTGGCGTGGCGGTGGCGAGGCGGTGACGCGGGAGAGGAGGCAAGTGGGGGCGGGGGCGGGATGGCTGCGGTGGCTGGAACGAGTGGGGGAAGCAGGATGCTTCGAGATGAGCAGGGAAAACTCCAACCTCATGCTCGTCAACGTCCTCCTTTTCGTCGTCAAACCTCCTCCTCGCGCGGCCGGCCCGCTTGGACCCGTTTGTCGGTCGTCCCGGATTGCCCCTCCCCTTCCTCCCACGCGCCGCCCCCTGATGAGCGTCACTATCTCAACTCGATCGGGGGGTGCTGCTGCTGCTGCTGGACGGACGATGCGGGCGTCGTGTTGAACGCGCCGCCGCCGCAGACGTGACGCGCTGGTCTCCTTTTGTCCTTCACAGTATCGCCACACCGCCGCCGCGGCGCCCCGCCCCGCCCCGCCCCGCCCCGCCCCGGTGTGCCCCGCGGCTCCGCGCCACGCCCCGCAATGAGTAGCCATGAGGCTTCGCGGGCTCGGCTCGGCTCGGCCGCGAAACAGCGCGGCGTGGCTTGGCGCTGTGGGGCGTTTGGCGACTAGCAGCTCGTGGTTCGGCCGCTTTGCGCTGCTTTGCGCTGCTTTGCGCGGGTGGGGGCGGCGGGGGAAGGACAGTAGGGGCGGAGGGGCTGGCGGGGGTAGAGCTGCGCGCCTGCCTGTGCCGCCCTGCCGGAGTGTTGGTTGGTTTTGCACTAAGCGCTGCAGTCAGCGCAAACTCCATCCACTGACGCTAATCATGGCGCAAGTGTCGCAACGCTCGACCGATGATGATCGCTGCTCGCCGGGCCGGGCCGGCCCCCGCCGCCGTTGGCGTCGCCCGCCGCTCTTGTCGCCCCCGGCTCGGCCGTCGGAGACTGATTCACCTCCGAATGATTGGAATGCAAAGGGGTCTCCGACGACGTGGGACCCCTCGGCCCCGGGTGGGTCCCCCCCTGTCCTGCCTCCTCCACCTCATTTTCTTTTCCCCACCTCCCCTCCTCCTCCTCCCCGTCCGCCGCGGCCCCGGCGGCGGGCTGGGCTATATGATGGAGAAGCACGCTGTTGCCGATTGTTCTTCTAACTCGGCTTCTCCTCCCCCTCCTCCGCGCCTCGCCTGCTTAGCAGCAGGCAGCAGCAACAGCAGCAAACGTTCGGTCGGTCGGCTCGAATAGCCCGATTCGGGCGCGCGCTCGGGCTCGGCTCAGAGCTCGGCTCCGCTCGGGCACCACTCGGCTCGGCCTTAGAACCAGACAGCCTTGCGGGTTGCGGGGCCCTCCTTGCGTGCTGCACAGCGATGCAGCGCGCTGCTGCAGCCCGGGAGGCGTGGCGGGGCGGTAACTGTACCGGCCGCCGAGTGAGCGGGGAGCGCGCCTAAAGCCCGAAGTGTCTCCCTTAGTCCTTCCTGCCCCCCCCCCC
>NW_026267160.1:1172907-1179589 GCF_000697945.3 Frankliniella occidentalis | reverse complement strand
CCTACCCCACCACCAGGCAGCAGTGCAGGGCCCAAGGAGCGCCCTACACTACAACCTCCCCGTCCCTCCCCCCAGTTTGGGGCCCCTCGAGGGTGTCGGAGGTGGTGGGTCCAGACAGCTATTTTGGAGAGGGGGCGAGTGACTACGCAGCTTCACACGTTTCCGCTGCAGCCATGGCTGCAGCAGCAGGACGAACACGCAATCGGCTGTTTGCGCCGAGTCGCTCTTGGTGGGCGATGATATCAGCGCGCGGATAATCAATTGCGTCGGTCTCTCTCTCTCTCTCCCTTGAGTACCACGCGCTTTCGGGCGGCGCTAAACGCCTTCTTGCAGTTTTGCGCTCTCTCGCCGGTCGGGCGAGGAGTTGTGGGCCCCGCACTAAATATACACATCTGGGAGTGGCGGGCCGGGAGAGGGGGGCGGAAGGCTAACTATGGGCCGTACGGTACGGGCGCGACCTCCTTCACCTCCGCCAGCACAGCGGCAGCACAGCGGCGACCGGAGCACGACCGCGGCGACCGTCACCGGTCGCCCCCGCCAAGTACAAACTGACCAATAAACCGAGCCGCCGCCCGGGACGCGCTTCGCTGAGGCTGACGGGCGAGCGTCGAGTCTTCGTCAACAATCTTCTCCTTGAATTATTTTCGGACGGGAACACGTTACGGGGGGCGCAGAGAGGGGAAGATGTTAGGGGGCGGGCGAGGAGCAAGGGGTGAAGTGGGGGGGCTGCAAGGGGTAAGGGGGGTAGAAGAGGGGGCAAGCCTTTGATTTGAATCTGACTCGCGCGTTGACGCAACGCAATGCTTTGCTACCCTTGGGGGAGGAATGGCACGGCGGGCGGGGTGTTGCTGGTGCTGCTTCTTTGACGCGCGCCCCTTTGCTGCGCTTTACTTCCTGCCCCGCGATAGTTTCGCCCAGAGTCGAGAAAGGGAGGGCGGGGGAGAGAGGGGAAGATGGCGTGATAAAGTGGGAGAGAGAGAGAGAGGGGGGGGGGGGCAATGATCGGGGGGTCGGGAGCAGCAGGCAGAGAGGGTTTAGCCGTGGCTGACCCGCCGACCGCACATCTCAAAACAAAAGATTCATCACGAAAATACACCGGCATCGTCGTCGCCTCGGCTCGACGCCGCTCGCTCGACGCTCGCTCGGGCGGCTCACTCGGCAGCCCTGGCGCGGCCCTCGCGGGCGCCCCTCTGGTCGTTCATCTCGCCTCTGGCCGGGGAGCCCCCGCCGCCCCACCGAATGGTTCACCTTATCACCCGCCACCGCCGCGGCCATTTGTCGTCGGCCGCGGGGCCGCCGGAGCGACCGCGGAGTCTTGGAGCAGCTTCTCGGGCGGCTATCCAAGCTACTCCTGGGGTCCAGCGGGTCCAGCGGCACGGCCGCGAGAGCGATGCGAGTGCCCGCTAACAGGCCGCAAGCAGCGCCTCCGCTCTGTGCCGGCGGCCAGGCCTCTCACCAGCTCTCGCTGCCCCGCCCGCGCCTCTGCTTTCATGTCAGAGTAACGATTGTTTTGGCTTGCGTATATCGATCTCTTTAGTATCGATAGCTCGATGCGCGTGGCGCATAGAGCGCGGCGCGCAGCACACCACGGCCGAGAATAGATTGGCCAAGTTGTGGTAACAGAGTGCGCCGCGGACTTGTAGTAGCAGTGCGCGAAGCCGCGAGGGGAGACCGCGAGGGCCGATGCGAACGGGCTGCCGAATAGACGAGAGACACCAGCAGGAAGTCTTTTTCTGTCTCCCCCTCCCACCCAGTCTGACCCGCCAACCGGCGCCCGCAGCAGCCGAATACGAATAACGAGTGTTACGCCCGTAACGCATTCGAGCGGCCTGAGAATATTTTGGTTTCGATGATGCCCTCCAACGTTGCCAATCATTTCGGCGGCCACCGCGGCGGGGCTTGCCTGGCAGCCTCTGCGGCCATTAATAGCTGCAGGTTGGGGCGTGGCGGGGCGTGGCGGGGCGTGGCGGGGCGTGGCGGGGCGTAGCCGTCATCGCCGGCGCCCTCAGTGAGCACGGGCCGAGGGCCGCGCGGTGCTGCGCTGCGATCGCGCGGTGAACCGCGGCGATAACTTGGTTATGGCGTGCGACCTTCCTGCGGGTCTCGTTTGTCGTTGATGGTGATCATGATCATGTCCGAGCTGCAGCCCAGCCCTGCGGCACGGCAGCCCAGCGCGGCCCACCCAATCGCCCCCCACCACTACACCGCCACTGCGCTGGTGGACACCATCACCCCGGCCCGCCCGGCCCCAGGCCGCTGAAGCACCAAATCAATGTTCCCCACGGTCGGTGCAGTGCAGTGAGCAAGAGCAGCAACCCGACCCCCACAGTAGGCCCTCCCGCCTGCAGTGGACTGGAGTCAAGTGGGCCGGGGGCGGGGCGGGGTGGGGCGTTGCGGGGCGGTGCGGGGGTGCATGCCGATCGGGCTCAGCGCGGCACCATACGCCCGCCCCGCCGCGCCCGCCGCGCCGCTTGGCCTTAGCAGCAGAGAGGCGCCGTCCCGCTGGGCGCGACGCCCCCACCACGCCCCACCACGTCTCGCCACTCCCCGCGCCGCCCCCCGCCACGCCACGCCCCGAGCCCGCTTCGGCAGGACTCGGGCGGCGGCCCTCGGGTCGCTCGGCTCGGCTCGGCAAGCACCGCACCGGCTAGCCAGTCAATAAGGTGCAATGTCCGCTCCGCTCTGGCCCCGGCCGCGCTTGTCGCTCTGTCTCGCTCTGTCTCGCTCTGGCGGCGAGCCGGGGGACGGAGCGTGACAAGGACGGAGACAAGCGTGTCCTTTCCGGACGCACGCCCCCCACCACGCGCGTGCGTCGCTCTCTGTGCGCGCCGTCTCTCTCTCTCTCACCTCCTTCTCCGTCGCTCTCGCTGTCGAGGCCTCTAAACCTCTCCCTCGCCGCCCGCTGTCTCTGTCCCCCGCGCGCCGTTGCCGGAGGTCTCTCTCTCTCTCTTTCTCTGTCTCGAGGAGAGGAGAACGCGTTGCGGAGCGACGAGAATGGGAAAGCTCTCTTTTGCTGCCGTTCGCAACAGGAGGGGAAGGAGAAGGAGAAGCACAAAGAGAAGTAGGAGGAGTCATTTACCGATGGAAACTTACCAGGCTCGCAGCCGTTTTATTAACCGTCGAAAAGGATAATTCCGCTCAGCGTTTGCCTGGAATCGGACCCAGAAGGATAACAATTATCAGCCATTCATCGCATACTAATTGTTTCGGCGGACACCATCGAGACATCGAGAGGTCATTTGAAACCGCGTCGTCGAGATTGAGAGGCTCTGAACCAGAACCAAGTGTGTGAATGTCACACACTTGTATGTGTGGTGTGTGGACGACATTCGTACACATGCAGGCACAAGTAAGTGTGGGAGTTTCAAATTAAAAATCGCACCTTTACTCAAACTGCATAAAAGTTTACGAATGGGAAATATGGTCACTCACAACCTACAAGTCCGCGACAATCACACACGTGCGTTACAATGTGGTCGAGTCGCGGGCGAGTAAAGTCCCACGGAACTCTACGGGCGGCGAGCCTGCGGATATCGGTAACCTGACTTGAATAACTGTACAGTCATGATGCTGATGATACGGCGGGCGACACAGCATAATTTGCAAAAGAGTGTCTGACAAAGCAGTAAAACAAAGAAAAAGGTTTCCCACTCTTTTCAGGTAAAGTATTGATATTAGATGAAATGCTTTCCAAGGACATAGATATAGACTTGAAAGAAGTTCTTCTAGCAGTACGAAATTCCTCTCAATGCTCTCAACCGTCATTGATATGCGTTGGCCGAGTCCAAGCGCGTGCTGTGAGATCGGGCCGAGCGTTGGTTGAACGCCAACAGCAGTGGATGAGTGGCTGGCTGAGCGCTGGCTGACGCTCTGAAGATGCCGGCTGAATGCTTGGCCAAAGCGCAGCAGGCCGAGCGCCGGCCCACCGTTGGCTGAGCGCTGGCACGGGCCCCGCCGGGCCGCCGCTGGGCCGCACGGAGTGAACGACCTGCCGCCCCCCTCCGCTCCGCTCCCCGCCGCTCCCCTCCCCTCGCCCGGAGACGGCGGCGGCGGCGCACTGCTGCGGAGCGCATCCTGCGCTGCTCATGGCCTCTAAGTTTACCCCGTTTTTTGCCCGTGTGGAAAAGAGGGATCGGGTAGGGAATCATCAGAATTTTATGAGCGATTAAACGGCGGATAAAATATGGGAGAGAGTTCAAGAGCACTGGAGCCATACGGCGCTCGTCGTCGGTCGGGTGTATAGCGCAGGAGGAGGAGGCAAGTTGAGGTTGGGGAGAGCGGGTTGAGTGGGCAGAGGGGGTGGACTCGGATAGCTGCTTTTCATACGTCCGCCCACGGAAGCCCACGGCCCACGGGCCCAGAGGGTGCGCGCGGGGCGGGCGGCGGGCGGTGGCGGGGGGTCGGCTTGCTCCGGCTTGCCTCCCTCCAGCGCCGCTGGAGAGCCCAGGCAGCCAGCCCCCTTCCACACAGCCCTGCTGCCGCGTGACGCGGGCGGTATGACGACACTCCAGCCCCGTGACGCCACGGGCCGCGCTCGCCCACGCCGCGCTCACGCGCACGCCGCCCACGTCAGAAGGGGGGCCTCGACACACGCCTACACCTGGACGACGACGCAGCACCCGCAGACTTTCAAACCCTCTCCTCGCACACCCTCGGGAAACCCCCGCGGCGCAATTATTGCTCAAAACTTGGAGCCAACCCATCACACCACGCCATCTTGCTGTGAAGCGAAAGCTACCCCTCGAGCGAGACCTGCTCCTTGTCGCCAAAGTTATTCGCGCGGACAAACAAAACAACGCCTTTTTACAGACGACTCAAAAACAAGATCAAAAATTCCACACCTAATCCCCGTCGCCCACGGGCGGCTGGCGCGGCGCTCTCGTGCCTGCTTGAACGTATCGCCGTGGAATCTACCAAGCGGTTTGCAATATGGATGGCGCCGGTCGCGACGCGTCGCAATCAGAGGCGTTGTGATTGTAATCTTTTGGCCTCGATAGTCATCCCCGCGGCGTCGCCGGCATCGTCGGGATTAGCAATAATCCCGGCGCTTTGCTTATATCACGCCACTTTGCGATTGATGACTCTTTGAACGGAGCTGCGCGGGGAACGGGCATGCGACACGTTTGTGAGCCATCCCGACGGGGTGCCACAAAAAAAACTTTGCCGCCGTACTTGTGGACGTTTCACCACCACATAAACAACTAGCTCGAAATGAGCAAATTGTACAATGTGTGTATGTGCGAGTGTGTGAGAGAGAGAGGGAGCGAGCGAGAGAGAGAGGGGGAGGGAGAGAGGAAGTATCCAATCCGGTGGAATCTGCCCCTCCCCCTCTTCCAGCCGCGTTACCCCGTCACCCGCCTCTCCGCAGGACGACAGTAGCGCTGTATTGATTGCGGCGGGTGGGGAAAGTTCCGGGGCTCCATCCCGCTCCGGGCGGGAGCTCCAGAGGCAGCGGCGGCGGCAGCGGCGGCGCGGAGCAGAGCGGAGCAGCAGAGCGCGGGGGTCCTCCAGAAGATCCCTCCGCTCGTCCCCCCTCGGCTACTTAGCTCCCCCCGGCAGGCGCAGACCTCCTGCAGCCAGCAAACTCAAAGCGGGGGCGGGGGGCAGGGGGTCCCACCCCTAGTGAGTGGTGGGGGGCGGGCAGGGAGAGAGAGAGAGGCGTATTGATAGATGGCGGTGTCAGCAACTGTGATTACTACACCGATGCAAGATGCACCACTGCGGCAGAGCGGAGGGGGCAGCCAGAGCACGGGCCGGACAGGCGGGGCTCATTGCAAGCGAGACAGAGACAGAGGGGAGGGTGGGGGAGGGAGGGGCGGAGAAGAGAGATCGGCAGCATACGGCGCGGCGAAGGGGAACAAGGAGAGAGAGAGAAGCAGCGGCGAAAAAAAGACAGCAGAAGCACTGCAAGCAGGCTGTGTGCTGTGAGGGAGGGGGAATCTTCTATCGATCGAGGGGACACAGGGCCTGGCGGGGCGCGGCAGAGGGTGGGGCGGGGTCGGGCGGGGTGCGCTGGGGTGGGTACGGCTCGCTGGGGCGGCCTACATCGCTCTGCCCCCGCCCCGCCCCGGGCAACCACCCTGCCGCCACCCCGCCGCCGCACCTCCCCGCCACACCCCCGCGAGCCCTCACTTCCTTGCTTAGATTTCACGACGGTGCGGTAAGCAGCGCTGCACTCCCCTGTGGAACAGGGCAGGCTCCGCCCCTCACTCCCTTCTCCCGCCCGTTGCGCCCTCACCACCGTGTGGACGTTTGTACCGGATTGTGCACAACAGAGCAGACGACTCCACCTCCACGACAAGAAATTATCGCTGTGCTATTTATTTCGCAGAATTACGTTGTTTCCACCAAAATTCGAAATAAAATTGCACCGAAAACTCAAGTGTGTGAATGTAACATACTTGTGTGTGTGTGTGTGTGTGTGTGTGTGAACAACATTCGTAAGGCACAAGTCAGATAATTTCAATAGAAAATTCACTCATTTTACTCTCTTTAGTGCACGAAAGGGCATTCACACACCTACAAGCGTGTAACTTCCATACACTTGCGTTTCTAAAGTGGACGTGAGCTCACGCATGAGGTGCATTACGCAGAGCTTCGTCCGCGGGTTCCTTCTTCACTTGACTCGCCACGAGGCAAGGTCAGCAGAGGACAAGTCCCAGGCAGTGCCCTCCTCCCCTCT
>NW_026267160.1:1165704-1167456 GCF_000697945.3 Frankliniella occidentalis | reverse complement strand
AAATTGAGTTTAACACCTTTGTCGCACCTTTGTTTCTCCAAGGACTCAAGTGACCCGCGTTGTGATCCTCATATGTCATTTTATCATGGCTCTGCCTAGGACCAGCAACAAGAGGACGGAGGATTTTGATCCCTCACGGGTCACTTTATCCTGGCCTGTTGGAGAGGACTAAGATCAGGACGGAGCAGGGATTTTGATCCCCCCACGGATCCTGGCGTTGCCTGCTGAAGATGACCAGGATCAGAGGGACGCGGGGATTGTGATCCCGCACGGGTCACTTTATCGCGGGGCTCTGCTGGAAATGGACAAGAATGCGTTGAGCGCGCTCCTTTAGCATTATTGCGAAGGACCTCACAGAGAGACGCAGAGAGAAAGAGAAGTGGCGATACAGATACACACAAGAGAGCCGCACCGAGAGAAGGGGGGAGAGAGCGCAGAGAGAAAGGAAAAGAGAGCTTTGGATTAAACTTGTGAGCTGCACAGGAGGTAAACTCATTGGGGCCGCAGACAACGCCCCAGCACAGCGTACCACACACACACATACACACATGTGCACGACCAGCGCCAGAACCTTGACATGTTTTGAGCGATAAACGCCGCTGGGCGGAGTGCTGCGCCGAGTTCGCCGAGTGCGCCGCCGCCGCCGCCACCAGCAGCCCCACCCCACCAGCAACAGCTCCACCACCAAGAGCAGCACCAGCAGCAGCACTAGCACCAGCACCACCACCACAGGCACCACAACCACTAGAAGCACCACCACCAGGCTACGCACCGCCACGCTTAGCTAGAGACGCCGCCACTGCGCGCCACGCCACACACCCGCATCAATCTTTTCCTTCCAGTCGGGTGTCGCTCGCAGATATGACGACGTTTCACACTTTCCTCTCGGGGGCCCGCGGCGGGGCGGGGCGCTGCGGGGCGCGGCGGCCTAGCCGGCCTGTAAAAGTTACCGGTGCACCTCGCCTCTATCCGGAAGTGGGTGGGAGTGGTTGCTGCCGTGGTCATCGAATTTCCGTCATATTTTTGACCGGTTTTGACTTATTTTGGGTTTGCTTACCATGGGAATCGTCACCACTAGGCACTCGCTAGGCACTAACAAGGGAACCTTTTCAGGTGTAAGTCTCCGAATACGTTGAAACTCAGAAAATTTGATACTCATTGTAATAGAAGTCGGATGGCACTTGAAATTTTTCCTAAACCTCACAGAAATTAACATTAGCAGCATAGGGAGGCACAGAGGACGCTACTTTGACAAATTACCTTTTAGAACATTGCTTTAAATTTTTCAAATAACAACTACACCCTCTTTAGGCGAAGATTCACCGTGAGGTATAGGAAAACTCGGGAAAAATGTCAAGTGCCATCCGATTTTTACATAAATAACCTTTAAATTTTTCAAGTTTCAACGAAATCAGAGAAGGTGAAAAGGTTCCCTTGTTAGTCGCTGACAGCTATGGTTAAGAAGCATCGAAAGGTTTCAGCGACCACACAGAACGAGAGGGGGTTGATTCTGTATTTGGATCGGAATCAGTGACCCCTCGAGAATTTCGTCAAACCACGGCCACAGCTTCGCGACCATTTTGTGTTCCTTGGTGCTGCAGGCAGGGCCTCCTTGCTTCGTTGGTGAAACCTGTGTGAGGTGAAGCTTATTTCCCCACTCGCTCACTCCTCCTGATGACACAATGCAGCTCTCCTTTGGCCTGCCGCTGCTCGTGGCGCGGTGGGGCGCGGCGGGGCGGGGCGCGGCGGGGC
>NW_026267160.1:1156528-1157218 GCF_000697945.3 Frankliniella occidentalis | reverse complement strand
AGCGGATGGCAGAACATGAAGGTCATTGATGATTGCCTTGGGTCGCGAGCGGTTATTACTCTTCACGCTGTATTTTAAATGTGCAACATCGGCAAGGTCATCCACCTATCCAGGCGAAGGCGCAGGGAGCAGTGCGGGACGGGCGGGACGCGAACGTTCCAGGCCGAGACAACTAGCTGAAAGGGGGGGGGGGGCGAAAATGGACCGTGGAGGGAAAGAGAGAGGGGGGTTGGAGGGGGAGGGGAATGTAGAGGAGCAGATTGACCAAACCATGGCGGCGCCATAGCCATCGGGTACCCGCGCGCCGAGCATTGGGGGCCCGGGCCGCGGGTACTGAAGGCGCTGGTGTTGGTGTTGCCGCCGTGCTCCAGAGCCCTGCTCCCCGCTTTGGGACCCTTGCTGCCGCTTGCTGCCTCCAGTGGGTAATTAAAGGTGCGGAGAGGTGGCCGGCCGGTGGCGGCGCGGGGGGCCCCGGGGCGCTAACTGTGCTTCAAAGTTTACCCATTGACATCCCCGTGGCGTGCGCACGAGCTCATTCAATACCCAGCAGCACAACGCGTGGCGAGAAATGTTGCACATCCTGTGCTCAAGTACATACAATGCATGTTTTAACTATCCAATCCTTGTCTACCTGGTGCCCCCCCCCCCCCCCCCCCGCGCTCTCCCCGCATCTTTATCGAGGCCGAAAAT
>NW_026267160.1:1152109-1156478 GCF_000697945.3 Frankliniella occidentalis | reverse complement strand
TCGCAGCGCGCCAGCTTACCTCCTCATTGTTGTTATTCAGATCGTTCCATTTGTTTTTGCTCTTATTCTCATTCCAGAATTCTACTTGCTGCCTCGCTTTGCTTACCGTGCCTATCCACGCCCCTGCACGCAGCAGCGCGAGCGCGCCGCGGAGAAGGATGGGAGAGGCGGACGACGCGACAGAGGAGAGGGAGAGAGAGAGAGGTAGTGGGGATCTGAGAAAGAGAAGAGGAGAAAGGGAGACGGACGGGCGAAAAGGAGGGCGGGCCGCGCGGGTGAGAGAAGAGTGCGAAGGACTCTTCGCTCTCCGTTTCTTTTCTATTCGCCTTGTGGACTTCCCTTTTTGGCCGCTGTACGTGTCTCTTCTTCTCTGCCTTTCTCCCCCTTATTCTCCCCTTCTTTCTGCTCTGCCTCTTCGTCTCTCCTTTTCACTCCGGGAAGAGGACGTCACGCTTTGGACTATTTTAACTCACCCCGTCATACCACACACTGGTGTCGTATGGAAAAGAGGGGCACTCAAGGCGGCAGAACTTCTTACCCCAAAACGTCCCCTATGATTGCCCGTCAGACACAAGCAGACACATTTGACTCCATCATCAGTTAGTTTTAAATTTAAATGCGTGTTGTACCATTCGCCAAAAAGATGACCACGACATCTTTCATTTAACGATGAGAACCTTACGTATACCTACACGGTATTTGTGAGGTGCTGGCCGTGCCCGTGCCCGCTGGTCTGTGGTGCCCCCTCGCCGGTCGAGGGGTCCGCGGGTCCTCGGGCCCGGCCCGACCTTGGCATATAAGAACTCACTCTATTCCCGGCCGGGCCCCGGCATTGCCCCGGCTCGAGCCGCACTCGCCATGGAATTGTGCGCGGTGTGTTCTATTGATAACGGTTTCTTCGGGAGGAGATTTTTCTCTCCTCTTGGTCGTGTTGCGCGGCCGCCGCCGCCGCCTTGGTTTTCCCTCCCCCTCCTCCTCCTCGTCTCGAAGCAGCGCCGACGGCAGCACCGCAGCCGGGCAGAGGAGGGCCACCTCACGGCCGCTGCTGCTTGATGCTCATCGTTGCCGCTCCGTCCGCGAGTTTGGGAAATTGGCTAATATAAATGGAGTAGCAAAGGGTCCATAACTCGTGAATAAGGCCCTCCTCCATCATCAAGCGGGTGGCGCGGCACCCGCCAGTAATTTGCACCTCACGGGGGAGGGTAGTAGTCGGGCCGGGGGGCGGCAGGGGGCGAGTTAATTTAATTTAATAATTCTCCGTCCACAGGCACGCAGCGAGCGGCGGCGCCAGCGTGATGCGCGCTGCCGGAGCAGCAACTTCTAAACGGATCAGGCTCGGGACGGGCTGCTGCGGGTTGCGCGTCTGGAGAGGAGCAGGACAAGGTGCAGGTCGCTCAGGAGTGATATTGCTGATCATCCCGGCGCGGGTCACAGGGTCATTGCAGGTCATCAGGGCTCCGCTGGGGCTGGGGACTCCCCCCACGCAGGTAACTTGAGTCCTCACTGGAGAAACAAAGGTGCGATGAGGGTGTTAAACTCGTTTTAGGGGTGTTAAAGGGCGGATTTTCAGAAATATTTTTACAAAATATTTGCTGGATGAGCAAACCAAAGACATTTTGGGATATATTATTGCATTCCTAGTAAAGTCCACCCACTGCTGGAAAAATGCACAAAATTAATTTGATTTGCTTACCGTAAATTCGAACCACTTAGCTTACTTAGGCTAATTTGACGTGGAATTCACTAGGAATACAATATTACAGGGTGGTCCACGAGCCCCTTCCTTTATTATGCTTACACTGAACCGCATGCAGGCGTGCGGACAGGTTGCATACTAACACGGGGCCGTGAGGCGTGTGATGCACCCAGAAAACCATTTGATCCGCGGAACAAACACGAAAGCCAAGGAAATTTTACTTCTAAAATAAATTTTGATCACTTTCATTACATCATTTAGTCATGTTGATAGAGCTGTGGTCGGCTCGGCTAGATGATATTTTCACTCTAAAAAGATTAGTACAGAATTCTGTAAATTTGTTACGCAGTAATTTGCGTATCACTTTTAAAACAAATTTCTGTGAAAGAACGATACTCACTTTTATATATATTATAAAATTTGTTATCTTTACAGATTTCTGAATATGTTAAAGAAATCTGTATCATTTTTGATACAGAAATTTGCATCAAAAGTAAAATGCAAATTAATGCGTAAAAACGATGGAATGTTGTATTTTTTTAGAGTGATGGTATGGCTCATCCTGATCATATTTTGTTTAAAGATTTCAAAGATTGTAATGATTCAAAATGATTGGGAATGTGATTCTTTTGGAAAGTGTACATCGATTCTTCTAAGTGGTGGACCCAGCGACACACACCTATTCTTAAATTTCTATCATCTGCTTTCAAGATCGAGTCTTGATTGAGATTTTTCGAAATATTTCGTTCCTATGCAATGAAATTGGATTCTAAGAACTATTTTCATAACCTACACAAAATTCCGCGTCAAACAAGACTACATGTGATTGGGTTCTGTTCAAAAATGGCACAAATTGATAGAATTTTTATACTTTTTGTCTTGCTTTTCATTTGCTGACTGCTTATCAGAACCCTATCACATGTCGGCTCGTTTGACGCGGAATTTTTCGAGGAATGCGACAATGCATCCCAAAATGTGATCGGTTTGCTCAATCAGAAAATATTTGAGAAAATCTGAAAATACGCACTTTAGCACCTCTAAAACGGGTTTAGCACCCCTGGAGAGAGGTGTGCGAACAGTTCAAATTCGAATCGAATCTGTCTCGAAACAAGGCACTTCGAACTCGAACAATTCGGACCTATCAAAATTTTGAAGTTTGAAATCGAAACGACATGTGCACATGGAGCGCAGGGCTGGGTAACTTATACTTCAAGGGAAAAAAAATGTTTTGTACTTCAAAAACAAAAAAAAAGAAGGTTTTTCATTGGATAAGAGCGTTTGCCAATCTCTTTGTTTTTAGAGAGAATATGAGCTCCAACACTTATTGGCTGCCTCATTTTAATGGTTTATAGCATCTCCTAGAATGTTAGGAAATGATTCGATTCGAGGTAAAATATTAAGATTCGATTCGAGGAAAAAAAAAATCCAGATTCGATTCATTCGACTCTGAAAAAGGGTGATTCACATACCTCTACCCCTGGAAAGATAGGATAACGCACCTTTGTTTTTACAGTGAACCTTTTTAGACAGTCCCTTGTGGTGTGTCTCCATGCGAAGGTAAAAGTTTTCCGTTTTGATAAATATTGCCGGTTCTCGTTATCCAGTTTTGATAAAGATTGTCGATTGACGTTCCAGTTTTGATAAGCCGATTGACGTTGTTTTTGGTTATTACGACAAATCGCTGCTCTCAGTGTGATAACAGGGATTACACATAAATTTGGTTGAATTCCTGGGGCTAAAACGATTAAATTTTGGATAAACGTAGAATTTAGTGATAATCTTGCAAAATTTGGTTACGGGGCAGTAGAACTGCGAGACGGGATTTTAACAAATTTAAGGTGGGTTATTGATGTAAAATTCGTAGTTCGTATCGGAAATTTGTTATCCTAGTTTATTATAAAGAGTCTGACGATCTGTCAAGTACTGTATACTCGACTGTAGATTAAATTGCGCGAGCAGGCTATCTTAAAAACTTCCCTGTTTGCGCGCACGATTTAAGGTACAGTAGTTGACAGGTTTTCTTCATAAGTATATCATACTCACTAGAATGAACTAGGATAACAATTTTTCGTTAAGAACTACAAATTTTGGAGCAATAACCCGACGCAAAAAGATTTGTTTGCTTTTAGTATGCTTTCGGTACGCTATCGGTTCGCGGAGGGTCGCGCTCGGTGCGCCGATGGGTCGCCGAGGTTCGTCAGGCTCCTGGGCGACGTATCGCCAACATTCGCCGGAGGTTCGCGCCGGAGCGACCTTTGTCCGTCATCGAGTCGCTCCATGCGCGGACAGAGCGACCTGCGTATGTTTTCAAGTCGCTCCGAGACGAAGAGAGCGACCCCAGTACGCTTTCGGTTCACCTGGAGAGCCCCGGGTAGTCGGGGTATTTTCCTTCCCAGGAAACCCCGGCCGGGGGCTAGCGCTAATCCCTAGACCGGCGCACTTGAGAGCAGAAGAGGACGGGGGACGGTCGATTGCGGACATCTATGGATCCGGAGGGTCAGAACGGTCGATTGCGGACAAAGTCTTTTTGACAGGGGATTACCGGGTCCCGAGGGTTCACGGGTCTGCCCGCAATCGACCAGGGCTCACCGCGGGCGGCCGTAGCGTGCCGCGTCCAGGTGGACGCACAGCGTCCGTGCCCCATGCCACCCCATGCCTAAGCGTTGGTTTGCT
>NW_026267160.1:1139827-1144359 GCF_000697945.3 Frankliniella occidentalis | reverse complement strand
GCCTGTCACTACGCCCCGCTGCCCCGGCGGGTACATACTCTTTCGGGCGCGGGGTATCGCTGCGACGGGGAGGTGGGTGATGCTGGTGGTGAGCAAGGAGGCCGCCGGGGCCGGGCCGCCCATGTGAGGCGTCGGCACGGGTGGCGTCACCCCGGACGAGGCGGCCCCGCCCGGCCCTGACAAAGCCCTTTTATTATTAAAGTATCGCCCGCGGGGCCTGCTACTTACAGTACTTTCTACACCGAGTACCCAAGTACCATACACTTCACCGACCCAAATACGCACCACCGGCCGCGCGCGCTGCCCTCCCGCTTACCGCTCGACGGACGATTCCCAATCCATTCCATCATTTTACATGAGGCAGGTAGTACCTGCCGTGCAGGGGCAGGGCACCTCCGGGTACCTCCAGCAAGTCTAGTAGTTCGCACCGGGCGGAGGGCGTGCCGTGGCCTCCGACCCCAATCATCGGCCGTATCCAGAACCCATCTCAGTACTACACACACACACGTGTGCATGAGAAACAGTCTCCCATGCGCGGCGGCGTCGCCGAGTCGCTGCTGCCCATTTTTCCTCATATCCACCTAGCACTAGCGCTCCCTTTTACTCTACCACATCTATTCTTCGAAAAATAATGAAGGAAAAAAGAAACAACAAAAACCTTGACATCTTGTTTCAGCAACAAGTATAACGGTCGCGTAGTTTGCCGCCGCCCGCGGTCGGTCTATCCACGATGCAGATTAGATTCGCCTGGGCGCGGCAGTCGTGGCGCCGCCCGGCCCCGCCGCGGCCCCGCCGGGGCACGGCCCGCACTGGACCGCAAAGGACCGCATCGCATAGGACGGCATCGAGCACCGGACCACGGCGCGGCAGGAGCGGCGCTCTCGCGGGGCGGGGCAGGGCGGAGCTCTTTGCGGGACTTGGGCTGGCCGAACCGGGACCTGTGTACCGCCGCCGCTGCCGCCGCTGCTGCTCCCAGGACAGCACTGCGCATCGCCCTGCTGCCAGGGCCAGTGGCCGACGCCCTACGACGGCGCCATCATAGAAGAGGCACGCCAAATCAGCTCATATTTTTTGGGGGCCGCTCGCTCGGCCCTAGACTCAACTCAACGCTGCTGCTGGTATACGATCTGGGAGGCTACGCCGCTGGCTACAGGAAAGTTCATGTGGCTCAAAAGTAATCGCTCTTCCAAAGAAAGCCCGAATGCTACCTCAGGTTGTTGAGGTAGGGGCCTCACTGTTGAGGGTACGCGACAATACCTTCGGCTCCGACACTTTTTGTTTCTCTGTGTGGCGCCCAAATCGTCGGCCGGAATGCAACACGGTTCAGCAAACAGAGGAGGAAGAATAGCGGGGAGTAGAACATGAAGGTTATTGATTGATTAGCGGCGGGCCTCTACCACCGACCAGCCAAGAACCGCTACTCTTCTTCCTCTGGAAACTGAACCACACTAGAGGAACTAAGGTTCTGCCCTCAACAAGATAGCGGATGGCAGAACATGAAGGTCATTGATGATTAGCCGCGTGCCTCTACCAGCACCCACCACCGACCCACCAGTGACCAACCAACTCTGGAAACTGAACCACACTAATGGTACTAAGATTCTGCCCTTAACAAGTAGACCGTCGGTAGCAAGAGCGGTTTGCGTCTCCTGCCACCTTCCGCTCCGGCGAGCCGCTCTATAACGGCCACCAAATCTCGCCCCCACACCTGCAACGCGTTTGCGTCAGTGATAAGCCAGGACCTGAACTCCGTCCCAAAATACCCCCGTGCACCCTCTCCTCTTACCTGTGGTGTGTGCCCTCCCGGACCTCCCCGTGAGCTTCGGAAGATAACGACGTGGACGCGTGTGGGAGAGAAGAAGGGGATGAGGTGTCAGTAATTTCGGAGAGGGAGAGAGAGGAGCGAGAAAGGGGAGGGGGGGAGAGAGAGAGGAGAGAGCGAGGAGAGAGGAGAGAGAGAGGAGAGAGAGAGGAGAGAGAGAGGAGAGAGAGGAGAGAGGAGAGAGAGGAGAGAGGAGAGAGGAGAGAGGAGAGAGGAGAGAGAGAGAGAGAGAGAGAGAGAGAGAGAGAGAGAGAGAGAGAGAGAGAGACTAGCACAAAAGGTGTAGCAGCACAGGTGTGTCTCCCCGCGATAAGCCGCGCTGCGTTGATAAACCCCACCCTAGTTATAGTAATCGTTCATACAGCTTGCTCCGCTTTTCCTCCGCTTTGCTCCCGCCACGCTCCGCTTGCGGGCGCGGGGCTTCGTACCTCGCCCCCGTCGCACGTACGGGTCGAGGCACGGGCCTCCCGCACGTGCGCTGGTTATCCGTTTTGTCCTGGCGCGACCGGGCGGCTGTATATACAGTGTAGTGCCCCCGCCGCGGCGCGCCGCATTCCGAGAACACTATAAGGGGCCGTACACAAGTCGGATCACTTTAGGAGGCGAGGTGTGGTGCTAACAGGAGTGTCCCCCCAGAACCCTTCCTTTGTACTGTACCGAGTGTAAAAGATAATACTCCCCAGTGTTATTGCGAGCCCCAAGAGGCTATGGCGCCTTACGGGCAGATTGGGTAGGCAAACCCGTAACACTGTGGTGTATTGCCTTTACAGACGGTACGGTAAAAGTGCAGTGCCGGATGCAGACGTGCGGGTGAGTTGCATACCCGAACGGCGCTGTCAGGCGCCACCGCCACCCCCCGGCAAGCGCGGTTAGGCAAGCCCGCCCGCACTCCTGCATCCTGAACAGAATCGGCAAAACAAAGGGAAGAGTCTGTGGACCACCCTGCTCGGTCCATATTGTTCCTGCTTTGGCATTTGGAATTTACTCACAATCAGGTTGTGTCAGTCAGTTTGGATTGATTTTTTTTCGAATTTTGGGGTTTGGAGGGATATTTTTTAAAATAAAATAAGGCAGGATCAAAGTGTCGCACTACAAGTTTGACTTGATAGGCCAGCTTTCTAAATCTGGGGCCGCCAGCCAACTTAACTCTTTTCAGCGTCCAAAATCGGATTGCCGTGAAGGGAGAGGGTCGAACTGGAGTATCGTTGGAGTTACTTCGACTGGGTGGAGGCGCCGCCGCCGTGCAGACAGGCTGTGCAGGTGGCTGCGCGCCCCGCACCCACCCCGCCCCGATCGCCTGCGCCCACCTGGACCTACCTTGACTCGACCCACACCCGCCCGCCCTCGTGCCTGTGTGCCCCGTGCCGCCCTTCAATCCACAAAACGAAACAAAACTTGCCGGTCCAACAGAAGTGGAGAAGTGGAGGGGAGTGTGAGGGGGGGGGGGGGGAGGCGTCGGGTACTCCTGCGGCATCCTGCAGAGTATCGCCCCGTCTCTCTCGCCCCGGCCGGCGGCCTCCCCTGCGAGCGAGAGGGACAGCGATATCCGTCGGACACTCCTCCAGGGCCGGCGGCAGGGCCATCGGGGCACGCTCGGCCCGGCCCGGCCCCGGCCACACAGACAGCAGGTGCAATATATGGTCGGACAGAAGTCGTCTTTGTTCCAGAACCCTTCTCCTCGCCTCCCAACAAGCTTGGGTGCGTCCCCCCGCCACGCGCCAAAGGCGATCGCGCCAAGCATCTGCTGGTCCAGTTCATAAACAGGACGCTGACGGCCGTGCTGCCGCACGAAACAGCCGAAAAACAATGATAAAAACGAGGCTTCTGACCCCATACGGCCGACGGCGGCTGAGGGCGGTCGGGCCCGCGCGCGGCAGTCGTATGCCTGCCCGGGGCCTCCCGTCACCTGCCGTGACTCGTCGCGATGATTGAACCCGCTTCTAGAGAATTCAGCCGTGTGGTCGGACATGAGAGATCGATCTGACGGCGAGCAAGCAAGGGGTGCGGTGAGAGAGGGAGGGAGAGCAGAGGGAGAGAGGGAGAGAGGGAGAGAGCGCCACCGCGACCCTTGCGGAGGACACGCCCGCCAGGACACGCCAGGAGGAGCCGCCAGGGCCAGAGGAGCCGCGGTACGGGGGCGGGTTTGACTTTATTATTCTAGGGGCGCTTGGGCGGGAGAGGACAGAGGGTCCTCGACCACCCCAAGGCCGGCAGCGCCCAGCATCGCAGCGCGCGGCGAAGGGGCGCAGAGCTTTCAGCGAATAACGCAAAGGCGAGAGTAAAATAGCGTTCACAGCCGCGAGCGGCGGTTTGAGCAACGGTTATGTATTTTTATTGAATTTTAATGCTACCGAAAAAGTGTCTCGGTAAACTATATTGAAGGGCAAAAATAGCTGCGGTGCAAACGGTATTAGCTAGCTGCACAGTTCGATAACTATAGACAATTGGCACACCTGCTAAAATTAAATTACCGGGCGTAAACATTTAGAACCGATGATAGTTCTTTTTATTTTATTTTTTTGGCGCGCGCAGAAAATGAAGTTAAGCGCTCGCCGTCCGTGAAGGCATATTGCCTCATAGCATAGCAGCAGGCAGCGGGCTATTGCGTGGCTAGAGGCTCTTCAACACCATCCAGAGTACATACAGGACTGGCGGGTGCGAGCGGTCAGGAGTGCACAACGCTGGAGGCGGGCATGTCGGTCAGGGCCTT
>NW_026267160.1:1137222-1139287 GCF_000697945.3 Frankliniella occidentalis | reverse complement strand
CCCCCCCACTTCGCCCGCGCATTGCAGCGTGCCGAGCTGGTCACTCCCACCGGAGCAGAGGGTCCGACCGCCTCCACCTCCTCGCCGCGCATGTCCTCATCAGCCTACCTACGGCCCTCCCTCCCCCTTCCGCTCAACGTCTCCTTACCCTTCATTACAGGACACAGTCGAGGCGCGATCGTGTGACAACAGCGTACCCCTTCCCTCCAATAGACAATCGCTAATCGATTAGATGCTCGGGTGCCGATCGAACTCCACTTGACCACGCATACAGAAATCAAAACCTTTCTGTGTTCCAACTCCGTTCGCCCACCGCGGATGCTGTCGGCAAAAAGAAGTGCGCTAGTGCGCTGTACGCCGTCTTCACACGGGGCCGGTGTCCTGCGGTGTGTTGATCGCCTGTTTGTTTTGTCCCGCCGCCCGGTGCATTGAGATCCCGCTACGGATGGGCTGGCCGCGCACGCCCTGGCGTTGCTGGCTGGGCCCGCACTTGGGCTGCTTCAGCTCCTCCTCCTCCTCCTTCGCGGTTCCGTTCGGCTCAACGCCCGCCTCGCTCGGCCCTCCCCGCCGGCCCCGGAGGACCCGGAGGAGCCCCGGCTCGGCTCACGGATCCGGCTCAACTCCTTGTCCGCGGCCCGCCCGCCCCGGCTGAGCTCGGCTCGGGAGCTCGGCTCGGCTCCGCGGATTTCCAGTAGTGGCAGCTCTAGGAGCAAGGACCTGTCCTGCCCGGTGCCGTGGGTTGCCGTGGGACCTCACGATTCTGCACTGGACGCTGCTGCCCATCGCCTAGCTATTTCTCCTCCGCCTCTGATCAAACGGAATGCGACGAGGAGGACACCTCCCGCCCCACTCCTCCTCTCCTCCCACAAGGGCCGTACCGGGGCCGACCGGAGCCCCCGCGGCCGGGCCTAAGAGTACAGTGTTGCCATCACCTGCTTTACGTTTCGCCGGTTGCCTATCATCTAATTTGGAATGTGTTGGTGGGCAGCAGCCGACACGTCGCCAGCAGGAGGCGGCTAGCTCGTCACCGCGGGGCAACAGGTTTGGCAAGTTCTCTCTCTCTCTCTCTCTCTCTCTCTCTCTCTCTCTCTCTCTCTCTCTCTCTCTCTCTCTCTGCCACCGGGCCGGCTAGCGCCTTCCACCACCACACTGTATGAATGAATGAATTTTTTCAGGGGGTGCCCGGTTTGGTGTTTATAGTTTGGGCTTGCTCAGTCAAGTGTTCGAACCTGTCGCAAAGCCCATTGATCTAGTCTCCAGTTGTTTTGTTGTCATCGGGTCGCGCTCGCAGTGTGGTATGCCGGCGCTGCTACGCCGCTGCCCGTGTGCATAGTGGAACGCTACCTTTAGCACCGCGGTGCTCCAGGCTTGCCCCCAGCGATCTGTCCGTCGTCGTGCGCGCCCCGCCCCGCCCCGAGCCCATAGGAGAGCTGTGCGCGAGACCTCCTCTTTTCCAGTTCGCTCGACTGCCCTGCCCCCCTCCCCCCTTGCCCGTGCGGCCGTACACCGCGGACTATCCACCGCGCCCGCCCCGCCCCGCCCCGCCCCGCCCGGTGAGGTGTTCGCGCTGCCTGCCTGCCCATACCCGTACCCATGCGCGGCGTGGAGGTGTGAGACGCTACGCGGGGCATCGCGAGTCAACAACCTAGGCAGGCAGGCACACAGGCACGGCGGCGGCCGGAGCTGGCGGCGCCGTGGCCGCTAGGGGACCCCCACCAGTCCCCACCACTGGCTATATGCCCCCGCCGCCGACCTCTCACCCGACTCCGCTGCCTCCGACCCCCTTGCGACCCTTATACCGACACCTCCGGCCCCCACCCCCCAAGGTACGGTACGCCCCGCTCCCCGACATCAACCCTCAGCCGACCCGCCCTCTCCTCCACCACCACCATCGACACCATCCACAACCCACACCCATCAACCTCGATTCGCCGGGCCGCCCGCTCCGCACTGTATCCACCCCGTGGAGCCGAGCCGGGGTGGGCCCGGGTGGGCCGCACTTGGGACTCCCACCACCTCTCCATCTGCCGCACCCGCCCCCCTTACCCCCTTTTCCGCCATCCAC
>NW_026267160.1:1134357-1136062 GCF_000697945.3 Frankliniella occidentalis | reverse complement strand
GTATAGTTGGTTCACGAAATTCTGACACACCGGCAGGCCTTTGGACCCCTGGTCTTATTGTAAGCGTCATTACGATGCGTGAAGGCCTGCTGCCGAAGGGTCCCCGGCCCTCGCCGGGCCCAGTGATACGGCTGCCAAACATCTTCGCGTCTTTTTTATGGGGGTCCACTACCTTCGGGGGAGTGCGAAGTACGGCTTGGTAGCTCTAGCCTAGCGATCCGACCCTTATAATGAGTGTGACCATACTGCTTACGACGCCAACAAAGAAGGAGGGAGTGATTGTCTCCAAGTCCTTTGCGTGCCGGTGTGTCAGAATTTCGTGAACCAACTATAGTCGTGATGGTAGTCTCGATGGTCGTTGCGTGTTTTCCGTGATGTCGGTGTATGGAGGGGGTTAAAGGAGGAAACCAAATCTGCATTGTGAAAATCAGCACCATACCGTAGCTGCTATACGAATATGGTAGAAGCGCCTGGTTGACATCAAGTGGCTCCAAACAGCCTGTATGGAGGTCGCGAAGGTTCCCTCCCAGGAGCTCTCCAGCGGGAGGTCATGTAAGGGTGGCAGCGGGCAGCGGGGGTGGACTTGGCTCGCGGTGCGGGCCGGGGGCGGGCCGGGGGCGGGCCGGGGGTGAGGTGGGATGGGGGCGGTGCCATCGCACTTCCGCAGCCCTCCAATGGTGTGCCGGCGGGCCAGCAGCGCTGCGGGGGCGCCGGAGAGTGGCAGTGGTGGTGGGGGCGGCGCGGGGGCGGCGCGGGGGCGTACAGCGGTGGCGTCGGCGAGGGCGTAACGTGGGACGGAGCGACAGAGACGGAGCGACAGAGACGGGGCGAGGGGGGAGGAGGGGGCGCGCGCTCTCCCTCCCACTCGCACGGCTCGCGACGGCGCAGGCGGCCCAAGTAGGACCTGAACCCGCTAGCGGCCTGCCCCCCCCCTTCCCCCCGCCGGGCCCGGAGGAAGTGAAGTGGTAGCGGTACACGGAGCCGTGGAGGATGAGCTCCGGCGGGATTGGCCAACAAAGCGGTCGAGTCGAACGCGGTCTATGGAGACCTACGGTCTCGAAGTGAAGTTGAAGTGCATTACTGCAGCGGCGCGGGCGGCGTTCTACACGCGTGCGTGCGCCGCTGCGAGTGGCTCGCCTTCCCCAACCTTTCTCTCTATCGCGTCAGTTTTCCTTTGGGGCCGCAAGGCGAGCGGGGGAGGAGGAGGGGGGGGCATCTTAACGTGTCAATAAGATCCGTTCTCGAGTGGGATCGGAACCATGTTCGAGAGTCGGGTCTAGTCACGGCGTGGGCAGCGGCCAGCGGCCCCAAGGCTGGAGCCTCGGCTGAAGCGATTGGTGGTGTGACTTGTTGTGTGGCGTCCCGCCGGCCGCCGCGCCCCGCCCAGCCACGTTACTGACGGGTCACTCCATCAACGACTCGGTGTGGGGCTCATTTCGAAAGTAGGAGGCCGGACCCAGTGGCGTAGCTATCTGTCTGTCTCTCTCTTTCTCTTGCCCAAATCTCGACGTTGTATGTACAATGTTGACGCCACCAGTGGGACTACGCAGCATGAGCACCGAAGGAGAGAGAGAGAGAGAACACGACGAAGTGGGTCTGAGAGTCGTCGTCGCATGAGCCCCAGCAGGATCCGCCAGGCAGGCAAGTGGGAAGGGAAAACTGAGTGAAGGGGGGAAAGGAAGGGGGGCAGAGGGGCAAGGAGATG
>NW_026267160.1:1133543-1134076 GCF_000697945.3 Frankliniella occidentalis | reverse complement strand
AGCCGCGCGGGGGACAATGGACTAGCGCTACGCGTTAGTTTTGAGACGCCTAGTGCTGTGGAGCGGCGCGGCGCGCCGAAGGCAGGAGGCGCCATCGTACCCTCGCGGCTCGCGCTTTGGCGGCGACGCCGTCAGGCGCCGCGTCGCACAAATTTTTCAAATAATTCCCGCTCAGCGCGCGTGGCGCGGAAAAGGCGTTCAAATTTAAATCTGTCGCCCGCGCTCTCATTCCCTCTCTCGCACATTCTAGGAAGGCAGCGGCGGCGGCCGGGGCTGCGCAGCCGAGCAACAGGGAGCCGGGAGGGAGCCTTGTTGGGTAGAATCCTTTGTCCTTCCCCCGTTGTATTTATATCCCCCGCCACCGCCGCCGCATTCTGGGGAAGGACCAGCCTATCTCGGGCATCGCAGCCAGCGAGCGTCGGCGGCAAGCGGCGGCGGCGGGGCGAGCGAGGGCGCTGAGGGCGTAATGGGAAGTGCCAGCCAGGCCGGCCGTGTCGCTGGCCCCAGGCCGGGCCCAGGCCGGGCCCAGGCCG
>NW_026267160.1:1131807-1133047 GCF_000697945.3 Frankliniella occidentalis | reverse complement strand
TGGTACAAGAGGTGGACTACAAGGACCGAGAAGACGTCGGAGAGCATAAGAAACAGAACGCGACCGAGGCCCGTGCGTCATCGCCGTGCTCCCGGCGGCAAGCGCGTTGAGCAGATTTGTCTCGCTCGCGTCATACTACACGGCGACATCACGGGTCATTTCCTACATTGGGCCTCAATGACGCTCTGCCTCGCCGAGCACTCTGCTTTGAGCGCTAAGCAGTTCAGCCCATTTGATTCCAACGCATACTACTCTAATAACGCGAGCCCGCGGACAGGACGGGCCTCCTCTCTCCGCGGCTCCCCCACCTTTACTCTTTTGCGCTGGTCGGACCGGGGCGTAGCGAGCCGCGCTGTTGTTGACGGCTGCGTCCACAGGGTCCACGGTGCCGCCGTCCTCGTCGCGCCGGGGGAGCGAGAGAAAGAGAGAGGCGAGGGTGGGGGGCAAAGAGTGGGTGCAAGAGGGAGAGCGGCAAAGAGAGTCAGTGAAAGAGAGGAAGAGAATAATCCAAGGCAGGGCCTTGCCGCGTACAGGACTCTACTCAATACCCGTGTTGCCAGTTAGGCTGAGCCTCTCCGTCGTTGTCTGCACATCGCAAAAGTCGCTGCGAGAGCAGGGGAACGGCAGCGGGGAAGTGGGGTCCAGGAGGGGGGCGGGGGGTGCGGATCGGGCCGCGAGTAAGAGAGATGGATAAGAAGCGGCAAAAGAGGGAGACAAAGAGAGGGCTAGAGAGCCAAAGAGGAGGGACTGCGAGGGAGAGGGGGGAAAGTAGGGGGATAAGAGGGGGGCAAAGCCCACAGTGGCACCGCGGCCTGCCTGCCCCTGCTGCGTAATTGGCGCAGCGAGAGAAAAGTGTTGCTCAGGACCCCGAACCCCTCCAGCGCCTCCTGGACGGAGCCAGAGAAAAGTGTTGCTCTGGACCCTGAACCCCTCCAGCGCCTCCTGGACGCAGCCAGAGATAAGTGTTGCTCAGGACCCTGAACCTCTCCAGCGCCTCCTATACGCAGTCAGAGAAAAGTGTTGCTTAGGACCCTGAACCCCTCCAGCGCCTCCTGGACACAGCCAGAGATTAGTGTTGCTCAGGACCCTAAGCCTCTCCAGCGCCTCCTGGACGCAGTCAGAGAGAAGTGTTGCTTAGGACCCTTAACCCCTCCAGCGCCTCCTGGACGCAGCCAGAGAAAAGTGTTGCTCTGGACCCCTAACCCCTCCAGCGATCCTGAACCCCTCCAGCGCCGCCTGG
>NW_026267160.1:1129254-1130652 GCF_000697945.3 Frankliniella occidentalis | reverse complement strand
GCCCGTGGCCTCCAGCCTGCCCCCCCCCCCTCCCCCGCGGCCCGGTGTGCGTACGTGTGGTGTGGCTTGTGCCCCTTGCCGTGAGCATCTTTTTATTCCCACTCCTTCTTCCTGCCTACCGCTCTGCCGGCCGGCGCGGTGGAGTGGCGGTGCGCGGCGCGGGGAGGGGAGGGGAGGGGCGCGGACGGCGGCGCGGGCTGTGGAGGGCCCCTGGAACTCCTTATATGAGGAGGATATCGAACAAACTCGAGTCATCACACTCGAATGTCTTGGTACGCCCGCCGGAGAGGGGAGGGAGGTGGATTTTGCCACACGCAAAACAAGAACAGTCACGTCCACACAATTGCCCCTGACGACTAAGATTTATTACCAAATCATAACCCTATCCAAAATTTAGGCGTTGTGAGCCCCATTATCTTGACTGTATATTTTGTACTTCGACGCTATCCCGGGCGGAAATTCAGTAAATATCGTCTGCTACGTAAGAGCAGTCGCGATTACCGCGTGCATATTTAAAGATGAAAAACTGCTAACCTTAAAATGGCGCTTTACAGCCTGGGCGAGTAGGCAACCCGTTCACAGGCGTGCATGCGGTGCAGTATTTGCAAAATAGTCAGGAGCAGCCAGTGGTCCCCCGGGGGCGCTGGTCCTCACAAGAGAACCTTTTCAGGTGTAAATCTTCAATTTCGTTGAGACTTGGAAAATTTGAAGGTTATTTATGTAGAAATCGGATGGCACTTGAAATTTTTCCTGAACCTCACATTAAGTTTTTCCTTATAGGGTAGGAGTAAAGTTTTCAAAAATGATATTTTCTGAAAAATGTAAAACTGTGTTCTAAGGGGTAACTCGTCAAAGTAGCGCCCTTGGACCAAAATGTTGTCCGTTTTGCTCTATTTTGTGCCGTAAGGCGGTAGAGGGATATTTGAGACAAAAATCACTGTAAGGCTCAAGTAAACCCCTAATAACTGTGAGGTTCAGAAAAAATTTCAGGTGCCATCGAACTTCTAGAATATTAACCTTTAAATTTTCCGAGTTTCAACGAAATCAGAGATTTCCACCTAAAAAGGTTCCCTTGTCAGCCTGCGGCAACGTCTTCGATCCTTCTCTTGGTCGCCGCACGTCGCCGCCTGGCCTTCGTTTGCCCGTGGAGACCAGAGGAGACCCGCCCGTCGTCCCACGCCGGCCCGGCGGCGGTCGTCCCCGTCCTCCACCAGTCTGTGTAATAAACCACTTCATACCACCATCGCAAGAGTATCGCAAGGCTACTCGATACTTCCCGAAACCAGTGATCGGCTGCTGCTCGCCAATGCCTGTCGGATCTGCGATGTCGTCATTGCTTTCGTGTGTGTATGTGTCAGGTCTTCTTCTTCACACCCTCCCAAGGCTGCCGCCGCCGCC
>NW_026267160.1:1123314-1129204 GCF_000697945.3 Frankliniella occidentalis | reverse complement strand
CGCTTTGTCCATACTGGTCAGTTGCCTACCCTGCCGAATCCCAACTTGGTTCGGCCTGGTGCCCCTCGGAGTGAGTTGTAAAGGCTTCGCAGATTGAACTTAAGCTATAGCTATAGAGTAAGAGGGCTCAGCCAACAACACGCGGGAGCGGTGGCATGGGGCCGGCCGAATGAACGGCTAAAGTGGCAAGCTTATTGGCGGAGCGACCAAAATACTAACGCTGTCTCAGATTCTGCCTGGTTAAGCGACATCGATCTGTCCCTCAGAAATTGATCAATCCTCAAATAAGTTTGAAAATTATTAAAATAATAAACAGTAAATAGCACGTTGGTCCTAAAGGCAAAGAAGAAGTCATAAAGCTCTCAAATCAAAAAACCGAATAAGCCCCTCCTCCGCTAAAAAATAAAGTAAAAACCTTGGCAAACAAGAAAAACATCACAGATTTCTTGATAAAATCGGCTAAATTAAGAGATTCAACAAATGAAAGGGAGATCTTATGGTGTGGTGATGGCCCTCGTACTTAACTGTTGGACGTACCCATGGGTACTTGTGCAGAGAACTCCTTATTAAAAGCTACGGTACTTTGTACCCCCAAATTTGTGTACCTCCCTTAGTACCTGACTTGGGTGTTACACCCAGAAAAACGTACCTTTGATTTCTCTTCAAAACTGCTAACTTTGTTCCAAAGCAAATTTTGATGTAAACCTGTAAATTCAGTTAAGTTAAGGGCGTCCCCTTGAATTAACGGATTTAAGCTTTACAGCATAGACAAAATTTACATTGGAACAACGTAAGCACTATTTGAAGTGATAAGTACGTTTTACTATGGGTGCCGCGCCGCGGCCAAGTGTACGCAGGTGCGTCGCAGTCGAACGGGTCTTCGCGAAAAGCCTGTTACGCGAGACGCGTTCTCCTGTCATTCATCTACCAGGTGGCTGATTCACGCCGTTCACTTCTGTAGGTATACTGTACCGCATGCACGAGTGCGGGCGGGCTTGCCTATCGTCCCTGTCCACGGCGCCTTACGAGCCGAGTGAGTAGGCAACCCGCCCGCACCCGTGCATGCGGTACAGCATAATTACAGGAGTGCGCGGCGTGAATCAGCCACCTGGTATATCATCATATCATTGATATGCTTATTTCGAGCTCGTGGTGCCGATGGTGCGGTGCCCGGCGGCCCGGCCGAGCCCAGTTCGTCGTCCGTGCGTGCCTGCCTAGAGCTGCTAGAGAGAGCCACCGTAGTCAACCGCGCCACAACCACGACTTCGGTGCCGTGCCCGTTGCCCGTTTGGTGGGTCAAGTCGCGCCCGTGGTGCCCGCAGTCATGCCCGATGCCCGCTGTGCCCGGTCCGTGGTCCGTCGGGACCCGTGCCGCCGTGGACGACCGTGCTTTACAAGCACATGTTCGGTGCAGTGCCCGCTCGGCCCGCACGGCCCGCTCGGCCGTGCCCGTGGTGCGCGGTCCAGCCGTGCCCGAGGAGGTGCCCAGTCATGCCCGCGGTGCCCGGTCCGTCGAGGCCTTGGGCCGCCGTGCCGCGGCCTCTTTAGGCCTACCTGAGCAGCCTGAGCCGAGCCTCGAGCGGAGCCTTGAGCAGTGAGCTGTGACCCGTAAACTGTGAACTGTGCGCCGTGAGCCGTGAGCTCTACGAGAGTGGCGCAGCGTGGCGGGGCGTGGCGGGCCGGGGCGCGGAGGAGGCCAGGGCAGCCTTTACCGCAGCCAGCCAGCCTACCCACCCAGCGCCGAGCTCGGCGGACAGGCCAGCAAGCAAGAGGCAATGGCCGCATGCACGGCGCAGGTGGCGGGGCGTGGCGGGGCGTGGCGGGGCGTGGCGGCGGCGGTGGACTCACTGATCGCCAAAGGTCGTCCGCTGCTGCTGTACGGGCAGGGCTGGGTGTGGAGGGCGGGGGCAGAAAGGGTGTAGGTGGACAGATCGAGTCCACATGTATACACCAATTGTTTGTCAATATGTAAACAGGGGAGGCAAATAGGCTACGCGCGGCGGTTTCAGTTAGTCGCGTCACTAACCCTGAACGCATCACCACGAACAACCTGAAAGGGTTCATATTCGAATTCATTTAGTGGAACGGTAGAGGTGTGGCGGCGGTGTGGATGAGGATGGAGACCGAATAAGGGCGAGGGTATGAAAGAAGGAAGAGCCGATAAAAGGACGAAGGAGGATGACAAGAGGGGGAGGGGGGAGGGAGGCGCAGAGCAAGAGCGAGCGGGGCAGAAGGAGGGTCTAAGTTATTAGGTGGTATTTGTTTCTCTCCGTCTGTTCGCCGGTTCGTCGCCCCTCCATTGATGCCCTGAGCGCGACCGCCGACCGAAGCCCCCCCCCCCTCCACCAACCTTTCTGATCGAGCGCGATGTTGCATAGTTTACACTTCATGGAGAAAAAGGAAATCAAACACAACACACGCCCTCCTCCAGGGCGAACGAGAATCTGCCGCCAGGACAAGACGCGACATGAAGCGCTCTGGGGCCGCAACGTCGTTCAAGCGACGGGGCCTTTATGGTCATGACCGGGGGCGGTGCCGCTGCTACATTCGCACCGCGGTGGTGATGAAGGTGGTGATGAAGGTGGTGTTGGTGGTGGTGTGTATACACCACGTTTGGGTGGGGGAGGAGGCCGCGTGGGTGTGTGTGTGTGTGTACGTCGGATGTCGGAGTTGTCCTTGATCGAACGGAACCCGCGCCGCCGCTGAGTTCTCTGTGCTCAGCCTCATTCGGCCTCGTTTAGCCTTGCGCCTCGCTCAGCCTCGCTCAGCCTCGCACAGCCTCAGGATTGTGGCGATGCGCTGCTGCAAAAGAACCCGGCCCGCCCTGTGCAAGCCTCCTCGCTGGAATGACGGTACATCCGGCCGGTCTGCCTGCCTGGCCTGTGGCCTGGCCCACCACCGCCTCAGCCGCTGAGTGGTTGCAGTGGAGGTTGTCGCATCCCGGTTGCTTGCTTGCTTGGTGAGCAGGAGGGGCAAAAAACGCATGCACAGCAGCACAGAGGCGACGCAGGAGAAGAGGGGTTCGGGGAAATGATCCTGCAGTAAAAACAATTCGCACCTTTCCTATACCAATAACCTATAAAATATCGATATAACCGGGAAGAGGGGGAAAAAAGAAGAAGTGTTCTTCTCTCCGGGATTCATATTAACGAATGGGGAAGTACCAGGAAGCACTGCCCGATGGCCCAAACCCACAGAATCAGTCATATCTCGAAGTTAGTAATACTGTGCTGCATTCGGCCTGGCGGGCGGGCTTGCCTATAACGTCTCTCAGCACGGCGCCCTATGGCCCCTTGCGAGTAGGCAAGGCGTCCACACACCCGCATGCGGTTCAGTGCAGTGACTTGTGCTCCGATGTCTATGGGCCATCCTGTATAGATAATTGGCTTTTAAGTATGTCGTGTGAAATTATTGTTGTATCCTTTGAGAGGCAGGAGAGCGAGCTACTACAGTACTTGGTATTTATGGAAGAGGAGAGGAAGGAGAGAGAGGGAGGGGGAGAGAGGGGAGAGGGATGGAGAGGGAGGAGAGAGAGAGAGAGAGAGAGAGGGAAGGAGAGGGAGGAGAGAGAGAGAGAGAGAGAGAGAGAGAGAGAGAGAGAGAGAGAGAGAGGGGGGGTGGGGTGCATGCACTGTGTTGCGGGCCAGTCTAACTCTTCGGTCGATCCCACGGCCGTGTGTCCGGGGCCCGGCCGGCCACTCGTTACCCTCCAGCGGGTCGGCGTCACGTTGGCGTGCCCAAGCAGTCGCTGGGCTTGGCACCACGGCAGCGCCCCGCCCCACCACGCCCCGCCCCGCCGCCACGGTGCGCCGGCAGAGGACCCAACAACCAACCTGCAGGCCCGCCGCCGCCGCGCCGCCGCTATGACTGAGGCCGGTTAGCCCCCCCCCCCCTTCTCTTCGTCTCTACAGTGCAACTCCTCTGCTAACCCGACTCTACACGCACGCACACACGCACACACACGTGCATCGCTCCGCAGGAAGTCTACTGGTAGAGCCGAGTGCCGCCAGGGGGCGCGGGCGTAAAGTGATGCCGCGCAGCAGAGAAGACGCCTCTGGAAAGGATGGGAGGTCGGAGGGCTCCCTCTACCCGGACAAAGGCGACGCGACGTGCAAACGGCTGCACGAACTGCAGCACGAACTGCAGGGCGGAAGCGAAAACAGAGGATGGAATGTGCTGCGGTGGACAGGGCGACGGAAATATCTGGTCCATTATAGTACAATCCGTTCTTGGGTTATCGTGTTATTCACAGAAACATTTTGGTCAGAGAGCACAGCTCAGAGAAACATGGCGTTTGGGGTCCGAGGGCCATCCGCCAACAGCCGGCGACGATGGGTCCCGTCCGGTCGAACTTCCCTCCACTGCGTATATGCACCGCGCGCTACTACTGCCCTCTGGTGTCAACCCCCGCGGGGCGGTACGCCCCGCCCCCGCCCCGCTCCCGCCCCGCCACACCCCCTGCCCGGGGATGGACGCGGGGGGAGGCTGCGCGCAGAACACGGCACCATGGAGCGATGAATCTTTCATCGCGCGCGCGCGTGTGTGTGTGTGTGTGTGTGTGTGTGTGTGCACGTGGAGCGCCGCGGGCCCTCCTGCACGCCGTCCAGCGCCCCGTGACATGCCCGCTCTCCATTCCAGCGCCACCACCCCTCGCCCCCCGCCGACCTAGAAAAGTCAAAGAGTCCTGTTGGAAGCGAGTCCTGCCCCCCCCTCCTCCCCGCGCACGGTAGAACCCAAGAAACTACCCCCGCAGGGGCCGTGGGCGCCCCTTCGTAGGGGTGGCTGACCTCCCGCATGGGGGCGAAGGAGGTCGCGGACAGCGACGGGTGTCTGGAGCCTCTGTGGAGCCCCCCGGCCGGCTCCAGGCATCGCCATCGCGGCCCTGGCCTCCTGCAGCTCCTGCCGGCTCCTGCCCACTGCGTCGCTTCGCCCGCCGTGGTGGCAACGAAACGCAGCAGCACCGAGCAATGCACGGAATCCGACCGCCGCGGAGGTGAGACAGGGCCGAGCTCGGCCGGGAAAGGGCCGATCCAGCGGGCGTGGCGGGGCGTGGCGTAGCAGGGCAGAGCGGCCTGCCTCCTCGGGCTCGGGCGCCGCCCCCCAGCCCCCGGCCTGCCCTGCCTGCCCCGCCGCCGGACGGAGAGGAGGTCCGCTACACCGTTCATCTGCTCACGCACGATACTATGAGTGTTTCCTGGGTGCCAGAGGAGGGGGGGGGGGAGTCCAGATCAGGCCACTACACAGCCCGGCCCGTCCAGATCAGGCCACTCTGGAGGTCAGATCAGGCCACTCACCGTCCCATTCCATTACCCGCTCGATAGCTCCGCCGCTACTCGGAGAAGCCGCCGTCGCCGCCACCACCAACGTCAAGGGGTCACCTACGCGGCGAAATGAGTTTCTCTCGGGACAGGATGACGCGGAGGTGTCGTGCGAGTGTGGTGGTCTAGCCGGGGCGGATACAGAGGAGGAGAGGAGACAAGAGGTGGTGGAGGTGGAGGAGTTGGAGGTGGAGGAGGACAAGGAGGAGGAAGAGGGCGACAAAGGAGGATAGGAGGGGGAGACGCCGAGCGGGTGGGTGGGTGGCCCATACGCACATACCTGTGCTAACACAACAGGACGAGGGACGCAGCGCGGAGACCGACGGAGACCGACCGAACAGAATAAGAAGGCAGAGACGGAAAAAAGGTAAAACGAAGGTCACAAGATGTTGTTTCCCTCCGTTCAAGATGTTTCACTCGTGGGGCCCAGCCGCCTTCTGTAAGGCGGCCGGGCCGAGAGGGAATGACTGTCTTTCTCATGCTCGCTCCGCTCTCCGTCGCGCTCCCGGCCCCGACGCCTCCCGGTCTCTCTCGCTCTACTTCTGTCACTCTCCCACTCCCAATCCTGGCGG
>NW_026267160.1:1120867-1123132 GCF_000697945.3 Frankliniella occidentalis | reverse complement strand
AGTTTTCGTCCAGGTATCTCCCCTCCGTCTCTCCCCGCCGCGTTCCTTAGTTTCTCGCCTCTCCCCTGATCACGTGGGAAGTGTTGATGGGACGGACACTCGTAAAATCAGTTTCATATAGTTGAACAAGCCCATCCTACAGCCACCATCCTACACCAGGTCCCGTCACTAGGCAAGCCCGCGCCGCGGGCCCCCTCGTTGCCCTCCCGGCCGAGCACCACGGCGACCATGTCTCGCCTGGTCCCCGCCCGCCCGCCAGAGAAGTGCACGCGAATCTGGAAACCCGTCCTGCTGATCCCGCCCGGTCGTGCCACCGCTCGGCTTGCCTCTCTCGCCAGGTAAAGTGAAGGCATCACACTCCACCCGGCAACACGGCTAAGCGGCTTTGTTTGCTCGATTAACGAATGAAATATGCCCGCCGTGGCCCCGGCTCCTCGCCCCGCCCCGCTGCACCTCCACGCCTTGCGTTACGCCCTGCCTCGCCCCGCCTCGCCCCGCCCCGCCAGGGGCCAACCGTGGGGCTAAGTGAGTGTAAGGAGCGCCGCTGTACGGCACGGAGTGGCACGGCCTGCCTGCGTTGCCATGAGCTTCCCAGCGCCGCCGCGGGGGCGCGCCACCGTACGCGCGATCCGCTGCGGCGCCGCGCTCTTGGCCTGGGTCGCTTCGCCTGCTTCGCTTCGGTCGGATCACCGAGCCGACCCGAGTCTCATTCGGGGCGCAGGGAGGGAGCGCTCACGGCGGCAGTGGCGGCACGCTCGCCACCAGCGCGGCGGACAAACAAAACGATGACCATGGGCTAATCAAATCTCTCAAATTGAGCGGATGGCAGCGCCCCTGTGAAGCAGAGGCGTGCACACTCGACCGGTGGCGTAGCCGAGCAGCCGCCCAACTTCTCGGGCATGTGGCAGGGAAGGGGCGTCCGGGGGGCATCCGCCCCGCAGTGGGCACTCTGGAGGATGCCTTTGAAGGAGGGGGTGGGGGACGGGCAGGTGCGAGCGAGACCCCTCAGCTCAGACATCTGGCACGAGCGCGGCGGGGTTGGGCGGGCTACGGGTTCAGCAGCAGGCTCGGTAGCATCCAGCCGGCCGCCGGGGCCGTCAGTCCAACCTGAGGCCAACGGATGACGGAAACCTCGGGGCCGATGCGGCACACGAGGCGCTGCTCGCTCCTTTCTCTACGGTCTAGTCGTCTCGTCTCCACTTCCTTTCCCTGCTCGAGGGCGGCCGCTGCTGCGACCACTACCGAACCATTCCTCAACTCATGCGACCCAGTTTCCACCAGACCACGCTATGGTTGTGGCCCCCCGGGGGGGATCTGGGCTCGGATGGAGAGAGAGAGAGAGAGAGAGAGAGAGAGCACTACCCCATCTGGGTCGCAGAGCTGGGCGGGCTTAGGCCGAGGGTTGTGGTGGCACCCCAACCAGTGTGTGAGTGTGAGAGTGTGTAAGTGTGTATGAGAGACAGAGAGAAGCATAGAGAGACATAGAGAGGGATAGAGAGGGGGGATGGGACGGTGGCCTACGTGCGTAGCGCGGCGTGGCGCTGGGGTGTGGGCGTCCTGTGTATGCATGCCACTGCCTCGCAGTGCCTCAGCTCAATAACACAATGTCGCCCCCCCTTCTCTCTCTCTCTTTCTCTCTCTCACACACACACACACAGTCACACATTCTATCCTGTTTAGGTGCCTACACTGCATGCACGCGTTTCCAATCTCTCTCAGTCCTTATCCGTTGGGCATTTGTATCCCCCCCATTCCATCCGAGAAGACGCATAATAGTGAGACATTTTAGGTGACGGTGGGGGAAATTCAGAGCTCGCGCTTAAAGTGGGAAAAGCGCCTAAAGTAGGAAAAGCGCCGAAAGTAGGAAAAGCGCCGAAAGTACCATAAGGGGGCGCGCAAAGGCCGAAGGGCCGCGGTGTCCGTCCATCCACGGGAGCAGGGAGTCAGTTCCGCCTCCACCTCCTCCTCCCTCCCCTCTCGCTCTCTGCTTCTGCTGCCGCTCGGCCCGCCCCGGCCTCTCTCGGTGTCCTCCGCACCCCTCCCACCCTCCGGCACCACCCGAGCGCCGCGGCCACCCCGCCACCCCCACCTCTCCCCTGCGCAGAACCCGAGCAACGCCCGAAGTCCGCCGAGGGACGCCGAAGACGTCCACGGGATCTACTCAATACAATGAGCGCGCACCTCCCCCAAGCACCACCCGGCCGCCCCCACCGTCTCACCACCCCTTGCACCCCATCCTTCCCACGGTCCCACCCGAATTGCCCA
>NW_026267160.1:1117489-1120811 GCF_000697945.3 Frankliniella occidentalis | reverse complement strand
CCCCCCTCACCTCCTCCCTTCGTCCTCCTCAGAGTTTTGCGCGCAGCGACCAAAGTCAGGTAAACATTTCCCATTTGACAGACTCGGAGGATTAGGAGTAATATGGCACACAGCATAGGCCAATGTCTCTGGCCAGGTTTGACGTTTTGACACTGCAAGAATGAAGTGCAGGACGACTGACGCGTTTTTCCCTCCGAGTTCATGAAAACGATCATTAATACCCCGATCTTCATGGTAGGGTACGCGCGAGGCCACCTCTTATTTCCGCCGGTTTATTATTCGCAGTGATACCCAGCCGAGGACCGCGTAGCAGGGCGGGGCGGGGCGGAAGGGCGCAACCCCCGGCAGGCCAGCCAAAGCCCATTTCTCCGCCTCCCCCCTCAGTATCAGTAAGTAAAAGAGGCGAACCGGACCGACGAGCGAGGGGCGCGGAGGCTGCCAAAGGGCGGACGAGAGAGAGAGAGGGAGGGACAGAGATAAAGAGACAGGGAGTGTTCGAGATAGAGGGAGAGAGAGAGAATTGAGAGGCTGGGGGGAGGGGGCGGGAAAAGGTTGGGAAAGCAATGCGAGACGTATTTAGCGGAGAAGACAGGGGAGCGACGCTTGGGGGGAGACGAGGGAGGACGCCGACAACGCGAGAAGGGAGAGAGGAGAGAGAGAGAGAGAGAGAGAGAGATGCGATGAAGGATTTAAAGAAATGGAGGGGTGGATATATGTGTGGGGGAGGGTCGCAAACCCTTCAATCCGTCTGTGAAGTCGAACATTATCATCGCCTTCCCCTCCCCCGTCCTCACCCTCATCCAGCCCTGCACCGAGGGTGCGCCGGGCGACGCCATGCGGGGCGGGGCGGGGCGGGCAGGGAAGGCAGATAGATGGATCGGACCGACAGGAGGGCAATACCAGAGTGCGCAACAACAACTTCTGTCACGAAGACAAGCAGCCTTTTCTCGAGATTGTGTTCCATTTCCCCGCAAGAGTTTTGCGTTGTGTGTGTATAGAACAGAGCGCGGGTATGTGGAGGTGACCTAACCCCGCGGGAACCCGATTTATGGAAGAGATGAAGAGAGAAGGGAGAGAGGTGTAGGGAAGAGTCAGCGTTCATGGCGCGCCCATTGGAGCGGAAGAGACGGAGAGGGAAAATGGCAGAGAGGGAGGGAAACATAGTGAAAATAAAAGAAGAGGCGACGACTTATTCTTTCCATTGCTTATTTTCCTCTCCTCTCCCCGAGGTAAGTCCGCGCCCCCCGTCCCGCTCGCTGGCCTGGACCACGGGGCTGCCGGCGGCGCGGCGGTGAGTCGCGGGGGAGGGTGTGCGGGTGGGAGCACTGGAAGGGAAGGGGTGGATATAGAGCCGAGCGCAGCACCCCCTGCAGGCCAGCGGCAGAGCCAGCGGGGTGAGTGGGCGGTGGCTGCCTGCTGGCTGCCTGCTGGCTGCCTGCTGGCTGCCTGCTGGCTGCCTGCTGGCTGGCTTTGGGACCCGGACCGGCCAGCCCTCGCCCCCGCGGTGAGTTTGGGGACACATGTTCCATTCCTGCACCAGCCTCGCGCACCGACCTCTGCCATATCGCCTACGTCCCCGCCTCGCTTCGTGCCCATGGGTACTTGGGATTTCATAGTGAACCACTCTTTGAGGGAACTTCATAGTGAAGACCTGGCTCCTCGGGTGGGGATGTCGGGAAGGGAGAAGAGCGGGCAGGGGAGGGGAGGGGTCGGCGTTGTGGCGGTTGAATGTTGTAGCGCCCCCTTCCCGCTACTTCTGCTGCTGCTGCTGCTGCTACAGGGTCTCGGCCTGCTTGTAGGTGCCGGAGCGCCGGGGCGCCGGGGCGCACCAGCAGCGAGCCCTGTTTTATTCATGGAGATCGGGTTCTGGTGCTTCACTAACGGCGCATGGTGGTGGGGGAAAAGGGGGGAGGGGGGGCGCTACCACCACTTCTCGGCTCAGGACGCCCCGTCCTTCCCTCACTCCGTGACCCCTCACCTACAGCTGGCCGCTGAAGCTGCGCGCTGGCGCCCGCTATTGCGCCTTGGCCCTCTGGTATTTAGCGCCTATGCCTCGGCCTATGCCGTGACATCGGAAAAGACGGGGTCCAAAGATAAAGGTGTCAGCAGAGAACGAGCGGGAAACTGCAGGGTAGAGAGTACGAGGAATATGTCAACTTGAGAATAATCCGATGGATCTGAGTTTGGTGAAAGGGCGCGAGTAAGAGATAGGGATGGAAGGGGGTATAGAGGTGGATGTGGGGAGCAGCATACCAGCAGCACCTAGGGGAAGGTGGGGAAGCACAGTGATGTGGCAGGGGGCGGAGTTGGGGGTGGGGGTCAGAGAAACTGCGCAGCACCGGCGCGCCCTATGACCGTTCGCTCGCTCGGAGGGGCTCCCGGGCGGAGCGTGTGTTAGGGCTTTGGGGGAGGAGGGGGGAGAGGGGGCATGAGGGGCAGAAATACACCCGCCGATACGTTTGGGATATTTGTGGCCGCCACTGACTGCTGCCTCTGCCGGGCGATCGAATGCTACCCTATGCCTTGCGGCAAACGTGCCACATGTAAGAACACGCGCCTACGCGAGCAGAGAAAGACAGCGAGAGTTAAATGGTGAGGAGGGGCAGGAAGAGGAGACAGAGAAAGATGCGGTGGTGGTTGCAGGAGGGGAAGTCCCGTTCTACAAAAGTTAAACAGGTGGCAGGTTAATCTGGAGTCGGAAACAGAGAAGCAGCACCAAAAACGGGCGGTCACTGAAACGCGGCTGAACAAGGGAGGAGGGGGGGGGGGAAGGCTGTACCACCTGTACCAAAGAGCGAGGGGTAGCGCCGGCAGGCAGGCGAGAGAGGCTCGGTCTAGGGCAGTAAGTCGGCCTATGTCGGCCCTTCGCTCCGGGCGAGGGGGAGAGGAGGGGGGAGCGGGAGATGCGGAGGCAGGCGGCGAGAAGCAGGAGGGGGGCGGTGCGGCAAGGTCACGACGCGTCCGGATCAATGGCTTGCGCAGCGCGCGAGCGAACGGCGGCGAAACCCGGCGGCGCCCAGCGGCAAACGGCGACGGCGCCAATCCAATTGACGAACGATAACCAACTGTACGACTCGGCTCGTCACGCCGGGTCACCGGTCGGGTTTGCCCGCGCCCAGCAACCACTCGTTGGGGGGTTTGTGTCCTTTGGCGCCATCAAACGGCGATTAGCAGAGCCCAGTCAAGTCCACCCCCCTCGGTCGCACCTTGTCGCCCGGCGCTGCCCCGCCACGCCCCGCCACGCCCCGCGTGTATCGCGCTGTGTTTAAACAAGGCGGCGGCCCACCCCCCACTCATTGGGGTTAGCCCGGCCGCCACGCCC
>NW_026267160.1:1114091-1117439 GCF_000697945.3 Frankliniella occidentalis | reverse complement strand
CCACTCATTGGGGTTAGCCCGGCCGCCACGCCCCGCCACGCCCCGCCACGCCCCGCCCCGCCCACCCGCCCCACCCAAAAAGCCAATGTGGCTGGAATGGGCGACAGGGCTCCAAAGCTGAACAGTGCGAGACCGTGGCGGAGCGTGGCGGGGCGTGGCGGGGCGTGGCGGGACGTGGTGGGGCGCGTCGAGGGTAGGGGTGGCACAGGCTTGACGCAGCGCAGTGAGCGCCCGGCCCGGCCCAACCCGACTCCACTCGGCGGGCTCAGCGCTCCGCTCGGCACCACTCGGCTCGATAGCGTGTTGCCGCACCCTGAGCGATACAGGGGGAGGTGGGAAGGGGGTAGAAGAGAGGGAGAGAGAGCGAGAGAGAGAGAGACGGGGATGGAGAGGGAACGAGAATGGAAGGGGAGGAGAGTGCCGCCGCCGCTGCCCGCTGCCGAGGGTGGAGCGCGAGGGAGACAGACAGAGGGCGAGCGCTCTCCGGAGCAAGAGGGGGGAGGAGGGGCGGCAGAAGGACGAAGGGAAAACGAGATGGGGAGGAAGAGGGGAAGACACGGGGAAAGGAGAGGACAGGGATATGAGGAAAAGAGGTGAAAGGAAAATGGGGGGGGGGAGGTATGCAGGGATGAAAAGCGAACAGGAAAATGGGGAGGAAGAGAGGAAAGGAAGGCGGGGAGGAAGGATGGAAAGAGAGTGTTGTGAAGAAGAGTGACGAAATAGAGTTAGGAAGAATAGTGAGGAAGAATGTCGAGGAAAAGTGGTGAGGAAAGATTGGGGAGGAAGATTGGTGTGAGGAAGAACGGTGTAAGGAGGAACGGTGTGAGGAAGAATGGTGTGAGGAAGAATGGTGTGAGGAAGAATGGTGTGAGGAAGAATGGTGTGAGGAAAAATGGTGCGAGGAAGAATGGTGTGAGGAAGAATGGTGCGAGGAAGAATGGTGCGAGGAAGAATGGTGGGAGGAAGAGTGGTGGGAGGAAGAATGGTAGGAGGAAGAATGGGAGGAGGAATGGTGTGAGGAGAATTGTGTGAGGAAGAATGGTGTGAGGAGAATGGTGAGGAAGAGTGGTATGAGGAAGAGTGGTGAGGAAGAGTTGTGAGGAAGAGTGGAAGGAAAGAAAGGGGTGGAAAGGAAGAGTGGAAGCGAGAAAGTGGTAAAGGGAAAAGATATGGGGAAGAAGAGGTGAAGGGGAAGAAGAGTGTATGGGGAGGAAAAGGGGAAGAAGAGTGGATGGGGAGGAAGAGTGGTCATAGAGAAGGAAAAGAGAGGATGGGGGGAGCGGGGCACGAGATGGTGGGAATGGGGGGGGGGGTGATCAAGGGGGTTTCAGAGCAAGAAAAGGAAACGGAAACAGACAAGGAACAATAATGCGCCGAAAAGAATAAGTTGTGGGTGGAGAGAATTTAGCATGAACACTATTTCATTTTCTGATAGCGGGTGTGGTTGTAGTACCTCTAACTCCAACCTCTCTGAGCTGAGAGAGTACTGACTAACGATCTGTACATGGCAGGCGGCTGCGGCTGTGGCTCCGAGCCCTACAGTGGCGACAGCATGAGAAGAGAAGGCCAGCAAATTAAAGTCGTGAGCCTGACGTGAGCCGCGCGGTCGACTGCTCCCGCGCCGCCAGTCTATACTCTATTTACACTTATTTATATCCGCGCTGTTGCGCCGCCCCAGCCGCCGCCGCAGCGCCAGCGCCGCCGCCACCCTCCGGCCAGCGCGGCGCGACAGCAGCAGCAGCAGCCGCCAGCCGCCCCGCTCTAGCCCCGCGCCCCGCCGCCGCCGCGGACCGAACCGCCGCGCCGCGCGACCCGCCGACGCCGAGTTGGTGCATCGTGGTGCGCGAGCGGCGGGGCTCGAGCGGGGCGGGCCCGGCTGCGGCTGGGTATTCGGCGTGCACAGCGTTATTGATTGGCGGACAGACGAAGCTATCCTATTCAGCCATCTGCGTATGACCAGGGAAAGAGGACAAAGTAAACGAGAACGAAAACGGAGAGGGTAGGGACGCGACGACAGCGGCGGAATGTGCGAGTGGACGCAGGAGTAGGACGACAATCCGCAGCGCAGCTCACATTTTTGCATGTCAAAATAATTGTAACGCGTGATAGGGTACAACGGTACTAGTCTTCGTCAGGGCGACTAGTGATTGCTGCTCTGCATCAATGGCTGATCTTGCAGAGCAGTTATCATACACCTGCACTCCCAACTAAGTGCGTATATGAGTCACTTACTGACTAAAATTAATTTAAACCATAGTCTACTATGTTGACACTAAAGTGTCACAACAGACACTTCAATCCAAACAAATTGAGTAAAATAACAGAGCTGACCTGACGGTACGTTTAGGTTATGGTCCGTCGATCGGAGGTAACACAGCATGGCGTTTGGGCAAGTTACTCCTTACATAATTACTAACGTTAATGGAACGATGCAGACCAGTTTGACCAGCAAAAACTGTAGTAATCGACTTACCGTCAGCATGGTGGTTGTTGTTTTCTGGGTGAGGTAACCTGTTGAGATCATTCAAGGTTAGAATTCGATTGGGCGGTTTATGCAAAGGAACAAGTCTATGTTGAAATTGAGTTCTACAATCACCAATATTTCGAAGATTTTCCGAGGCACCGATCACGTAAACAATATGTGTGAAAATACAAAATATTCGACACATTTTCCTTTATCTTGAACCGAAAACGACGCCACCTCTTGCACGCCTCCCACTGCCTCGCACCACACTGACTGTCAGCGCCGCCTTGCGCCACTTTCGGAAAATACGTGTCCGGCTGACGCGGGCATTGTACGCGCTGTTATTCAAATCTCTGTATTTACGATTGGTTCCATACAACATAACCACATCGGTCAGCTGTCCAGACAGAGAGTGACGCCAGCCCATGGAACAGACCAGAACAGACGCAAATGTAGATACATAGATAGATACTGAGGGAATGCCCCGCACACAGTCTCCGACATACCAACTTAGGCATAACCAGTGTTACCAACTAATACACATTCAGATACATATTGCTATTGCATAGAATGAGACTAATCCTCCTGTCCATGTATGAGAAAATGCTCATCTTAACATACACGATCAGGGGAAAGCGAGTAGGGAATAAAGGTATACTGCTTCTCCGCTGTGAGAGCTACGGGAAATTCCTCAGCTGAAAATTCTCAACGTAATTCAAAATGAAACTTTGAAGAAGGCAGAGCTCTGGCGCGTGTCGTCGGTGGGAGTTGTAATACATCAGCAGCGCGCCCGCCTGTTATAGTGAGCGCGGTGCATGCTCACGAGGAATTTCACTTCCCCCCGACTACTTTGTGGCGCTTTGTGGAATCACTCAAATAGACTC
>NW_026267160.1:1110978-1112658 GCF_000697945.3 Frankliniella occidentalis | reverse complement strand
GGGGGAGAGAGAGAGAGAGAGAATGGTCGCCACCCCTGCACGCCACCCCCGCACGCCCGCGCGCTCCGCCCTTGCAGCGCACAGCAGTCATATAACAACCTGACGGAGAAGAGAGGAAGCGCGTCGCCTTCCCCCGCCGCGCCACGCCACGCCACGCCACGCCACGCCACGCCACGCCACGCTCGCCCCTCGTCCGCGTGAGATATGGCTCCCGCGGAGTGTATGCTGCGCTGTACTCCACCACCACGCACGACGCGGGCCCCACCCGGGGCGCCGCCAGCAGCCCATGTTTTCAAGACCCTTTCCGGTTAGGGGCGCTGCTCATGCACCGCGCAGCCCGGCGCAGCACCGGGGTCACTCACCTTCCGATTTAACTTAACGTTTCCTCCACCGAACTTACATGGTCGAAGGGAGGGGGTTAGGGAGGGGGGTGGAGGAGGGGCGGAGACGTTGGCGGTTCAGCCCTCCTGCGGGTTTGTGGCGCCCCTTGCGACCATGGCGGGCGGCAGCACCCAACATCCACTCAGAGGGCGTAGGAAGTGGTCCATTTCAGCGCGACTTACCGAGCCGAGTGCATTTTGGACCAGACGATCAGCGTCGAAGGGAGATATCCTTCTCTCTTGCTATTTTCCCTTTTCCTCCGGCCCCTCCCCCATTCCTCCTTCTTTTTCTCTCTTTCACTCACGAGTTCCTATCTAACCCCCTTCCCCTTTTCCCCCCCGATCGCGTTCACTTTTTGCCCTGCATTTGTTTCCCGTCCTCTTTGATCGTCTCGGTCTCCCCTCCGGTTTCCTGCCTCCCTTCGGCACACAGCTTCCTCTCGCCTTCCTTTTCTCCGTCCTCCGCTCGATTCTCCTCCACGTCTCTCGCTCTCTCTCTCTCTCCCACCCGGCCCACCCTCTGCACACCCACCCGCCTCTGTCCGTCTGTCTCGGGTTGGGTTTTCATCAGCGGGATGATCACTTGACGCGGGCTTTGTGCCGCAGAAATGTACCCAGCCAGGCTGCTATGGCCCCGCCCCACCACGCCCCGCCACGCCCCGCCAGGCCCCACCAGCAGGGCGAACAACCGACTGGGAAATTGCTCAGCCTGCCAGCGTTACGTGATGCGGAGCGGCACTTGAGCGGAACCATAATGTGCCCCGGTTTAGTTCAGCAATTTCATTCTGGCAATTATTATTATTCCTCTGGTTGTTTATATCGTCCGTATACGTATGTGGCTCTTCGACGTCCTTCAGAGCTTTTACTGCTTTTACTTTGTATTGTTTCCACACCGTGAACGCGATTATACGTAAGACTTGTGCCAAGAACAAGGAACAGAGATGTCCCTTCAGAGAGTTTATTGTCCCATGACAAACAGAGAATGTCTCAAAACTCGATGCTTTCACGCATGCACAGACACACACACGCGCGGTCGGAATCAAACACCTGAGGTCGGGTTACACACTTGGATTTGCATTGAAATCAGTTGCACCGTATGACACACACAGTCAAGTCAACAAACTGTCGAGCGGTAAGAAGAGGGAACGACTGGACGGCTATATCACCGCCCGACAATAGCATTAACAGGGGTAAAAGCAAAATTTTAGTTTAGGCAGGAAGAAATAAAAAGCCTGGGTGAACAACAAAGGAGGAGGAGAAGCAGTGGCAGCAGCAGAGGAGGAGACACTAGATCGGGAGC
>NW_026267160.1:1106393-1110881 GCF_000697945.3 Frankliniella occidentalis | reverse complement strand
TTTGATGTTCATTGGGTCTGATTCGAGTACAAAAGACCGTGAAGTCTTATGGTAGTGGTAGCACAACAGCTCTTTTAGACAAGTTTACACACGTTCGTTCAGGAGAAGAGTACACCGTATTATACGTTCGTACCAGTACCAGTACAGGTTAAGAGAAGAGAGTGTTACCGGGATGGTAATAGGGTTTGCTTTCCCATCACACAGCTTCGCGCGTTGGTAAATGATAGAAATTTGCCCTTTTTTTTCAATTTTATTTTTTTCAATTTTTTCCGACATGTCTCGATTACCGGCTGCTCGTTAATTGTTTAAGTCACCCGTATAGCGGGGTGGGGGGCCGTGTAGCAAATTGGTCTCCGATAAAAATCGAATACACTTTTTGACATTTGACCTGAGTTTATTTTCCCCGGTGCGCACAATCGGTCTTTATTTCACCTGACGATCGCGCACCGGCGGGCAATAGGAGGGAGGGGTCGTTGTGCGTTTGGTTTGACGACCGCGCGTTAGTGCGGTGCAAATGTTTGTGAATCAGATAGCCAACTATTTGTCGGATCCCCGGGGATGCGCGCGCCCGCTCCGGTCCGCGAGCACTTTGTGTTTAAAAGAGGGGTCCGCTGCAGAATCACTGCGGAACATCGCGGTCGGGCCTCCTCGCCGCGACACCGTACTTGACTCTTGTTGAATGCAGGCGAATCGAACCCCCCGGGCCAGGTCAGGTCGGGTCGGGCCAGCCAGCCAAACGCAGGCGTGCGGCAAACGGGAAGCCTTCTGGACCAGAGGAGAGAGCTGCTGGGCGACAGCATCCAGGGAGGGAGGAGAGATGAAATCTGCGAAGAGGGGAGGGTAAGAGGAGGAGGGGGGGAGGGGGGACGCTTGGTCATACAATGACGAAAGCGCGTCACCCTAAATGTATAATAACAGGCAAAATAAAGAGAGAGAGAGAAGAAGGGAGGCAGGAAGGGAATGGGGGAGGGAGGGAGGGAGGCGATGGACGATGGGGTCAGGCGATGGCAGGGAGGAGTGTAGAGGGAGCGAGACGGAGGGGGAGAGAGACAGAGAGACCGAGAAGGAAAAGAAAAGAGAAGGGGGTTGGTTGGGGATGTTTAGGGGTTGGGGAACACAATGCTGGTTGCCAAGTCCTTTATCGCGCAACAGTAGTCAGGCCGGAGGGCTATATGCAGCGCTCTGTGTGTATGCAGGCGCGGCCGGGGCGGGCGCACCGGAGCGACGAGCGACACTCGAATTGGAAAGTCATTTTAAATCTTTACGCGTCGACAACTCGATCTACTTCCTTCCCCGGGGGCGCACCCCCCTCTTCTTTTCCCTTTTCAACCCCCCTCGTTTTTCCCTTTCCTTTCCTCTCCCCTCTCGTGTACCCTAGGGAGAGGGTGGGCCATGAATAAATCGTAAGCCGAAAAAATGTATTTACCACTTCACACGTAAACACGTACGAGCACGAGGGCTCCTGCTGCTGCGGGCGCTCTTTGTGACAAGTTTCGTAACGTTGGGGTTTTCCCTGAGCGTGAACGCCACCACCCGGTCATCTACGGACATTATTCTGTTTGGAGTGCCGTTCATTTGCCATGCGCCGCGCGGAAACCGCGACAACGCGAGAGCAGAGAGAGGACCGCGCGCGTTTTCCACGATAAATCATTTCCCGATTTGTGCGCGATGAGATATTTGGGTCGGGCAGCTGCGAAGCGGTCCGCTCGGCCCCGAGCTCGGTCCCTTGTCGCTGTCCAGGCACACGGCGCCCTGCTGCTGATTGACTTCCAATCACTGCCGCAAATAGCTCGATAATGAAAGCCGGAGTTAAATCGGGCCTGCCGAGCGCGTTCGCGCCTCTGTGTACGTGTGTGTGTGTGTGTTATTTGTTTCACAGAATGAGTAATTACAAGGGTCGCGTAGTGTCGCGCCCATCCTCTACGGGCGACCTAAAATTACATTCCATTTACCTAAACGGTTTTCCCACCCTTCCCATTAATTTATTTTTTGCCCTTTACTCTTTTTCGGATATATAGCCTCACGGTCAAGCCCAATAGAGCTACGCCGCGGCGTTGCCTCCCTGCTCGCATCAGGCAGGAGGGATGCGCTCGCGCGCCTTTGCTTTTGTGGTGGTGCGCGCGCATGTGTGTGTCCGTGCCTGAGCGAGTGTGTGTGTGTGTGTGTGTGTGCTTCTTTTCCTCCGCCCGCGGCTGCTTGAGGGCCTCTTTCTACCCACACCACGCTCCGCCCGCCTCCCCCTCACCTCCCCGGGGCCTCCGTCCGCTGCTATGGGGCCTCCCATTCCCACCCCCGGTCGGGCCGGGGCCCCGCACCACCGCCTCCCCGCGTACGGCCCGCGGCGAGGCGTCGCCGGGCGTCGCGGCGGCGGCGGCGACTCCGGCGGCTCAGGCCGCCCGCCCCGCCGCTCCGTTCCTCCCCGATGCCCGACTCCCCGATGCTCTGGCCGGGCGGGCGGTGTGTGGAGCGCGGCTCAGGGGAGGAGCGCGGAGCAACGCAGCGTAGAGAGAGAGGAGGAAACCGCGCGCGGGGGGCAGGGAGGGCGGCTCCGGCCAGGGCTGTCAACTGTGGGAACAGCAGCGAGCGTGGCGTGGTGGCCAGCATCGAGGGCTCGGAATAAGGCACCGCGCTGCGAGCGGTTAGGTGAGGGAGCGACGGAGAGAGAGGGGTGGGGGGTGGGTATTTGATTTGATGTTCATTGGGTCTGATTCGAGTACAAAAGACCGTGAAGTCTTATGGTAGTGGTAGCACAACAGCTCTTTTAGACAAGTTTACACACGTTAAGTAGTAGAACAGTACACCGTATTATACGTTCGTACCAGTACCAGTACAGGTTAAGAGAAGAGAGTGTTACCGTAGGAGGATGGAAGTCCGGGTTTGGGGAGAGATATGCAACTCAGGTGGTTGGATGCCGGTGGCTGCACTATATTTGATCGGTAGGACGCGACTTGCTGGTGGTCCGCCACGCAGGGCGGAGGGGTACGCAATCGCGAACGAGTATCCGGGTGAACCGTCGCGCAGGACGGGTGGTGCGGAACTGCCGTCTGGCTGCACGGCTGCGCCGTGCGTGCCTGACCCAAAGTGCTGATGATGCACCTTGGCCCTAGGCTGGAAGCCAGCGGGGCCAACAAGAGAGAGAAAATATTTTTATTCACAGACTTCATACAAAAAGGCTATGAAGCCCCACTGCAGTATGCAGTCCGCTCCTTCTCACAATAAAATAATTAATACAAATGGTTAAAAATATTTAAGGAGAAAACACAGAAATATGCGCAGAAGTACTTTGGAGAAGCAAAGTACAAGAAGTACATCCACTGTAAAAAATATGTGTTGGAAAAATCCCATAAATGTGTCTGAAGCAAATTACATATACAGTGTGTAGGATTTTCCCTATACGACTGTGTGGGAAAAATCCCATACGCGTGCAGCAGATCTACGAGAGAAGTGTAGGATTTTTCCTATACGAGTGTGTGCGAAAAATCCCATACGAGTGCAGCAGATTTCCTTGACAGGTGTGGGATTTTTCCCGTACGAATTTTTAACAGGGAAAATGATATTTTTGGGGCTGTGGACTCGGATCCTACTCTTACTGCACCCTCACTCCTCGTAATTTACGTTTAAATTCACAATTCTATTTGCTAAATACTTTACCGGCGCGGAGTTGAACCACGGACTTCTGGGTTGCGATGCTGCCACGCTGACCACTAGACCACGAGGACTTGTTGGGAGAGAGGCCGTAGCGTCCCCGGGTCATCCCAGAGCCGCGCGGCCGGCCCCACCCGGCCATTATTAGAGGCCAGGTGCGGGCGGCGGCCACCTGCCCTTTGCGTAAGGGATTTCTAAATGCATGTTTTGATTTCGGGAATGATATTAAACTCTGTGCCCTAATATTTTGATATATTTCATTTCTCTTGAGAAGCACTCTCGACACAATATGATTCCTTTGAGACTACAGCAGGACAACGAGAATAATTGAATAATTGTACCCAAGCAGCAGGACTTATGTGTCCAAAAATCATGAACTGTAATTTTACTATTGCGTTGTCGGAAATTTTCAAGATAAAAATAGAAAAATTCCTACACTTGTATGTGAAAAGTTCTTCCTAAACACTCGCAGGCAGTTTGCTACAAAAGTGTGGGATTTTTCACATACATATCGGTTTTTCCCTATACAGTATTTCGTATATGGTAAAAATCCTACACAAGTGTAGAAAATTTTGCGTCCAACACGCGTATGGGATTTTTCCCAAACACTTGTACGGCAAAAATCCGAACATTTTTTACAGTGATCGGACTGAGAAGACGTGAGTCTTTGCTACCCCGTGCCTCGATGCCCGCTTTAGAGCAGCGTACAGGTCGCGGTGTCGCGGTGGTGACGCGGAGTGACGCGGCGGTGACACGACACGCCACGCCCCCGGAGCTTCGAGACGCCGCCGCGCCGCCGCGAGCAGAGGGCGCGGCGCGCCAGCAGCAGCGCTCAGCAGCGCC
>NW_026267160.1:1104730-1106293 GCF_000697945.3 Frankliniella occidentalis | reverse complement strand
ATTGGGAGTGACTTGATTTGCAATGCTGTTTAATGAAGGCCTGGTCGGGTCAGGCTGCTCGATCGAGTAGATTGCGCACGTCCCCGGCCCCGGCGATGGCGTGGCGGGGCAGGGTGCCTCCGAATCATTACGGTAGGGGCGCCGCCTGGCTACATCCCCAACGGTGAGCCCGTGCGATGCGCCCGCACGTTGCTACCTGCTCCACCTCGCTGTTCACGCCTCCCCTCTTCCCTATCCCTACCCTTCCCCTCTCTCCCTTTCCCTCTCTCCCTCTCTCTCTCCACATTTCCGCGCGTTCGCTGCTCGGAGCAGGTAATGGTATTTTCATTTATTTTTCAGTTGCAGTTTGTTGTTCCCGCAGGACCTCCTCCTGGCCGACCCTATGGCCTGTCCGGCTGCAGGCGAGGTAGGCGAGGAGAGGAGGGCTTGTCCGCGCCCCCCACATCTCTGGGTATGGTATGGCGCTCCTGCTGCTGCTGCTGCTGCTGCTGCTGCTGCTGCTGCTGCTATGTGGACACGGCCTCGGCGGCGTCCGGAGGGGGCGGGGGAGGCGACCCGCTCTTGGACCATAGGACCCTCTCGGGAAGAAAGTCAAGCACTGCGTCAGAAGGTCGAGGATTGTCGAACGGAGTAGTTGCTAACGAAACGGAGGGAGAGGGTAGTGCAGGCAAGAAAAGCGGAGCGGTGGAGGGGGGCTAAGCTGATCGGTAAGGGCGACGAGGCGATGGAAGGGCGCCGGGCGCACACGGGCGGTGACGGCCGTCCGCCTTGTTCTCCCACTCCCCCCGCCCTGTCCCCAGGGCCAGCATCGTAGAGGCTGCATCGAGGACGAGGATACCGGGAGGGTTTGTGGTGAAGTGTGCAGACGCGAGGGGGGGCGACAATAGAAGCGGATGTGGGCGAAGGGTATGTGGGAGAAGGGAAAAGACGGAGAAGGGCGATGGTCAAGAAGTGGAAAAGGGGGAGGGGGGCGAGCGAGCGGTAGGCGAGGTGGACAAACGCGCCGTGAAGCGGTGGCGGTAGGTGGCGGTAGGTGGCGGTAGGTGGCGGTAGGTGGCGGTAGGTGGCGGTAGGTGGCGGCTCCGGGTGGAAGCGGGCGACAGTGAGGGAATGAGGTGGGCGCGGGGCGTAACACTGTAAAGCGGAGCGGAGCGCGGTGAGGGCGAGGTGAAGCGGGACGGAGCGGGACGAAGCGGGACGAAGCGGAGACGCAGAGAGACGGAGAGAGAGGGAGATAGAGGGAGATAGAGGGAGAGAGAGGGAGAGAGAGAGAGAGTGGAGGCCGGAGTGAGGCGCCCACTGCCCTCTAACCCGCAGATCAATACACAAGCTGGCGGCGTGGCGCCGCTTGGCGCAGCGGGGCCGCGCACTCGCCCCATCTCTGTCCCACCCTCGGCGCGCTGGGGTGCGAGCTCCAGCGTCTGTCTCCGTCCCGCCGACTGCGAGCCGGGGATGCGAGCCTCTCTCTACCTCCCTCCATCCTCTCGCTGTCACACACCCACACACTCCAGCCCCTACTCACACTCGCATCGGCTTTGGGGATGCGCACACCGCACACCCACA
>NW_026267160.1:1101857-1104645 GCF_000697945.3 Frankliniella occidentalis | reverse complement strand
CTCTCTTTCTCTCTCTCTCATACGCGGCCCCCACATAGTGAACGCCCGGCGGAGAAAAGCCCGGAAGGTGAGCCGGGGAAGCGCTCCTTGTAGGCGCCCTCCTGCAGTCGGGGAAACACGAATGCCAAGCCGATGGCGAAGGGGCGACCTGACGAGTCGCGCACATAAGGCTTGTTGCGCTGCGCGTTAGAGAAAGGGAGAGAGACAGCCAGAGATAGAGACAGACAGAGAGAGTGGGGAGGGAAGGGAAGGGAATAGAGAGAAAAGAAAGATGGTCTTGAGGGGTTTGCATACCGTGTAGGTCGATACGCCCCCGTGTCAACAGGGCGTCGCGGCTCGTGGCTCTGTGAGGCGCCCCCCGGCTGTGTGCAGCAGGGCGCCGGGCCCAGGCCGCGGCCTCCCCTCCACAGCCCGGTAGCGGGCGGTGACCGCGAACCGTATACGAATGGAACTGGTTTACTTTATTATCGGACCGAGTTGAAACTTGCAATACGTCTAGATGTTGCCTGCAATTGAATTCGATAGACTTTATTTTAATGAATTTGTGCCAAATGTGACGAGGACCGAAGTTACCTGATCCCTGATAAAGTCAGCTCGACAGTTTACCTCGTTCCTCAATCGAGTACTATTGTCGGAAAACAAGCACAAAATTTTACGTCTATTACGCACCTTCAAAAAGTATTTAATACAATATCAAGAAGTGTGGCGAAGAAAGTGTCCTAACCTCAAAAGAAATCAAATCCCTCGCAGCATTCGGCAATGGGAAAGGGATATCAAAATTTCCTTCTTCCGGCAGCAGACAATTCCTAAAATCTACAGAGATATTATATCTGGTTTCCAGGATACTTCCAACCAAAGTCCGATTTAAATCCACTGATGTCTAGCGGGCAGCGCCGATTCAAGAACGCTTCTGCGCATGCGCGGGCTGATGCGCAACCGCGCGGTAGATCGCGTGAGTTTGAATGTAACTCTCCGGAATCCCCACATGATTAGAAATATCCGCGAGGAAATATGCGTTTATTTCAAGTGGCATAAATTAAACTCTAGTGTGCAGTACGCATTGTTGACGTTACGTTAAGTTACGTTGTTATAATAGCAACACATCCCAAACGTAGAGGGAGGGAGAGAGAGAGAGAGAGAAGGACAGGGGTGAGGGGGCTGTATCAGACGGGTTGGGAGGTTGGGTGCCTCTACAGGGAGTAGGGAGGGTAGGGGCGGTATAAAAAAGGGTGGCGGTCGGAGAGTAGAGAGGGAGGCTGGGAGAGAGAGGGGGATCGGATCGACTGATGGAATGCCGGTGGGGGACGAGGAGAGGTGGAAGGGCAGAGGGTGAAATGGCCCACTAGGGGGAGGGGGGATCACAAGGACTGGTAGGAAGGTAAAGAGAGAGGGAGGGTAGAGGGGTTTGGGGATTTGTTGTCCCCCATGCAGTTGAATATTTCAACGTTGGGATACGAATGGGGCGAAAGAGCATAAGGCAAATGGCGAAGGAGCAGAAGGGATGGAGGCGGGGCAGAAATAGAGAGATACCAGTATAGAGGAAAAGGGATGTAGGAGGAGAAGGAAGAAGCAGATACAAAAGTGACAGGAATAGAGAGACAGAAGTAGAGAGACAGAGATGGAAAGAAAGGCGAAAGAGTGAGAATGCAAACAATGAAATTTATGGAAAGGTCGCGGGTGCGCTGCAACGAAAGGTCAAAACGTCACGCCGCTGGGTCGTAGGAGCCTCGCCTCACGCCGGGACGCGCGTAGCTTCATCCCTCCTGGAACTGGCCGTAGCAGAGGACGTACCTCCGCACCTCCTCGCGAACTTTCGAACGAGCGTCCGACCTTGCCGCGCCCTGCGCTGGGCTGCTCTCGCCTACAGGGCTGCCCCCTGCCGACGCTGCGTAGCTCGTCCTTGCCGAGCTGATTGGGGTCGAGTCATTAAATGTTAAAGCTCTGCCCGGGCAGCTCTCGCGCGGGCCCGGCGCCCCCCGCCGCCGCCCCGCCCCGCTCGGCCGGCTCGGGTTGCAGGGCATCGCCGTCGTGGTGGTCCCCGTGGAGGAGCTCGACCCCCGAGTCATGTCATACGCGCTTGTGCCGGCCGGGGGAGCCTCGCTCCACTTCTCGCCGGGTCCTGCCGTTCCAAACGCCCCCGCCCCCACTCCCCGGCCCCCCGCCGCTGGTGCCCACGGGCACGCCCGTCACCGGGATCATATCTTTCTTGACCTAGTTGTGTGCGCCGGCGAGGCGCTGCTGCGGCCGCCGCCGCTGCTGCCTGTGCGCTTCAGGTGTTCGGGGGCGGCGTGCTCGGGACGCTCTCCCCGCTCGACGCCGAGCAGGTCGCCGGGGTGCCCGCACGCCTCTGCACGGAGCCGGGTCGGCCGGGTCGGGCGAGCGGCAAAAACGACCGTTTGAATAATTGAAGAAGGGGCGGAGCCCCGGGGGCAGCTACAGCCGCTACAGCAAGGGGGCGGGGGCGGCCAGTCGGAGGAGCCCTCGGCCGCCCCCGGCCGCCCCCAGCACTCCCAACCCGTGGCTGCCGGAGGAGCAGCACGGCGCAACCAGTAAATCACCTGAGCATGAGATCTCATTCCGGGGTAATTAATCGAAAGTTTTGCCGGCGCAAGGAGGGGCTGCGCTATGGGGCCGGGCCCGGGCGGGGCTGCGAGCAGAAGGGCGCGCTCCTCGGAGCGGAGCAGCTCGCGAAGCGGCGCTCGTTGGAATGCGAAATACAACGCATGCGAGGGACAAATAAAGAGGGAGGAAGGAAGGGATGGTGGGAGAAGGACAGAGGGGGAGGACG
>NW_026267160.1:1099405-1101308 GCF_000697945.3 Frankliniella occidentalis | reverse complement strand
CCCCTCTATCTCTTACTCTCTCTCCTCCGCTTCGCTGCGACACAGCAAGCTCCTAGATCTCCCCTGTTCACCTCGAAGCAGCTCCGGCATCCGAGGTCCTTAACGATTGTGCTCTGCGCCGCACGGCGTTCCAGCAGCGGGGAGGACCTCCTTTACCTCCTCAGGCAGTCCTGGAGCGTCGCAGAGCTACTGGTAGAGGGCGCTAGCTTGCGCTGGCCCCAACTGCATTACCGAGAACGATGAGGACCTTCCCTCTTATTCATCCCTCTCTGTCTTTGTCTCTCTATCTCTCTCCCTCTCTCACGCGCTCACGTCACCTGGCCTCCGCAACTAGCAGCAGCCCGGTGTCCATACACGCTATTTCCCGAGGGTGCGATGAGTAACCCCCCTCCCCCCCCCCCCAATCCCACCTCCTGCTCCGCCCCTGCCCCGGCCTCGGCCCCGGGCGACCCCACTGCGCCGCACACACTGCCACCTCAGGACGCGGGTTGCCACAGGCTGCCACTGCTACATCGTAACGCTCATTTTTCTCCACGCCCGGCCCTGGCGCCAAGCTCTGCCCTCTCCCTCTTTCGCTCGTTTCCTCTCTTCTCCTCTACCACCTCCTCTTTGCTCAGTCCCCCCCCCCATTTCTTTCTGTCTCTCCCTCTCTAACTTCTCTCTCTCTCGCTCACCACCCTCACTCTCTTTTACTCTCTCGCACTCGGCCCTCCTTCACCCGATTCAGCGAGACGACGGACGATAAGTTAGGAGGTTCGAATACTTGCTACATTGGACGTCCGTCCACCACCTACCACCACCACTGGCCGCCTTCTCATTCCTCTGCTGCGGTGCTGCTTCCAGCCGCCTCTCTCTGATCAAACCCTTCTCTTCTCAGCAGCTATCACCCCTTCTCCTCATCGCCCCACGACTCCCGCCGCCACCGCGGCAGCAGCCCTTTCTTCTTGTGGGCTCTACCATCCCCTGTCATCCCCTTTTCCCGCTCGGTCTCTCTCTCTCTCTCTCTCTCTGCTCTCTCTCTTCTCTCTCTCTGCTCTTTGGTTCTCTCTGCCTCTCTCTCCAAATCTCTCCCTCTCTCCTTTCAAATCACCTCTCTTCTCCCTCGTTTTCTTTGTCTCCCCGTCTCTCTCCCTCCGCCGGTGGCCTCGAGCCTCGACGAGGCGCCTGTCTGGCACGTCCCAGCAGCCCTGCCTGGCCCCGGGGCCCCCGTGGCCCACAGGGTGGTTGGTGCAAGGGCCGGGTGGTGCGGAGCAAGGCGGGGCGGGCGGGATGGGGCCGCGGAAGGGACATGGGGCTAGAAGGGCCGTGGAGGAGCCGGGGCCGGCCTCCTCCTGGACAGCCCCTCCACCACTCCCTCAGCGACCGCCCCTCCCCTCTTCTTCCCGCCCTCTATCCGGCCGTCCCTCTCCGGCTCCATTCTCTTCCATTACCATCATTCGCAACCCTCCCACTGCTGCTGCGGTGTACTCCGTCTCTCTTCCTCCCACTCTACCGCATATAGCTAACTCTCTCCCTCGCCTCTGCCTCTTTTTCTCTTTTCGGCCTTATCTCGTTCTACTGAGTTGTGATTCTGAATTTCAGAATCTGCGCCGCACTGCTCGGTGCCGCCCATCCCCCCTTCTCTCTCTCTCCCACACGCCCTTTCTGCTCGCCTTCTCTCCTTCCTTTCTTCTCTTTTCGTTTTCTTGATCCTACCCATTACCTCAACCCCCTTCTCTCCCACTCTCCCCCCTCACCTCTCCCTCTTCTCTGCCCCTGATCAGAGTGGCGCCCTACGGCGACGCGGCCACGTCCTGCCCAGTGTCAATCCTCTTCATTTTCCGACTGAGAAGCCAATTAACTTCCTCGGGCCTGCGATGCTCTGAGAATGCCAAACACCCGCTCAGCCAGGGCAGGGGCTGCT
>NW_026267160.1:1096910-1098475 GCF_000697945.3 Frankliniella occidentalis | reverse complement strand
CAGGTCCGCCCGGCCACCACAAGCTGGCTTTAGACCCCCGGCCGGGCGCTTTCTCTGGAGGGCTCCGGCGGGCTCTCTCCAGTGGCTCGGGAGGGGCGCGGCGGCGGCAGCAGCGGCCGGCATGCAGAATCAGCTTCCAAACAACCAAACCCCTCTGCTGCTCTGGCCGCTGGGCTGGGCCAGCCAGTGCGCCGGGGCCGGGCTGACAAAGGCTTCCGCGTGACCTGGAACGTCTCTCTCTCGTCTCTTTTTTCTCCTATCTCCTCTCCTCTTTCCCTGAGCTGCTCTCTCCTCGTCTCTCTCCCGTCCCCCTCCCTCCGCGCCATGGCCACCCACCTTATCATCCATCCTGCAGCTGTCCCTTCGCCCGCGCGGCGCAGCAGTGGCGCAATCTCGCTGTCCCCATCGTCCATTTCCATTTTTGCCCTGCTCTCCCCTTCAACAGACTCTCTCCGCCTCTCTCCCGCCCTTCGCCGCCCTCCTTTCTGATACGGCATAATTTATTACTCGCTCATTTGCGAGCGCGCGGGGGCGGCTCTCCAGTAGCAACGGCTGAGCCAGGAGCCCCGCCGACCCCTCACTGTAGTACCTCACCGAGCCAGGGGCGCAGCCAGGAAGAGGGGAGGAGTGAGGGCGACGGAGATAGAGGAACAGAAAGGGAACTGAAGAAGAGGGGGAGAGCTGTGAAAGAGCGGCCTTCCGGCGACGAAAACGTATTTTTATTCCTATAACGTTTGAAAGGCTGGACTCGGTGACAAGAGGCGCGGAGATGCGGCATCAGCATCAGCCATGGAGGGAGAAAGGCAGAAAGACAGACGGGGCGACGTGCGGATGAAGAGGGGCGAAGAAGTGATCCGGGCGAGGGGAACGGGGCAGGGTGGAGGAGGGAGTTGAATAAGAACAGGGCGAACAGGGAGGCGGCCGGCTTTATTAGGAGCCTGCCCCACCCGGGCCGTTCCCCGAGCCCCGCGACGCCCCGCCACACCCCACCACGCTCCGCCACGTCCCGCCACACCACTCCCCGTCGACCGAGCTGGCTATGGGGGGTCCGAATCATTCGGGCTTTGGCGCTAAGAAGACCGCGCGATCGGGCAGCAAGGCGCGTCGGTTTCTGCCAGATCCGAAACTTTGATAGCACCCGAGAAACCGATCTCATTTTGCGATTTGCGCTACGATTATTCCCATTGCAAAAGTGAAGTAAACATCCTACTGTTGTGCTGTTTCTTTTCTTTGTTCTTAGGTCGGAGAGATTGAACTCGCTGCATGCGTGTGCTATACGATATATTAAACCCCTATAGTCTCTTCCATTATTATTTCCACACAGAACTTGAATCCCCCATTCATTCACCCGGGGCAGAGAGAGCCGCGCGAAGGGGCTCAACCTGCTGAGTAACTACCCAATCCTGGGCTGGAATCCTCGCCGGCAGAGGGCCGTGGTGTTGGTGGCCATTTTCCTCCCCGGAGAGCGCCAAACAAAACGCAACCAGTGAGGGTGGAGCAGCAGAGGAGAGACTTTTGGGGTAGGGAGGAAAAGGGAAGAGAGAGAGAGATGGGGGGGGGGCGGA
>NW_026267160.1:1086588-1095717 GCF_000697945.3 Frankliniella occidentalis | reverse complement strand
CCGCCCCGCCCCCGCCGCCACCGCGCCGCCACACCCGAGCCGTCGCGACGCGTCTCGTCGAAAGCAGGCGAGGCGGCCAGGGCGCCAGCTGACAGCTGCGGGGTGGAGGCGGTGGGAGTCCATTCGGGATGGGACCGGCGGTGGAAAATGGGTGAAAGAAGAAAAAAACATTTTATTGATGGGGATACAACTAAAACAACAAATAGTAGCCTCAATGTGGACTTTATAATATCATGTCATGCAAAACAATCACAGGTTCAAAAGAACACGAGTAACTTGTGTTCAACAATATGCTACGCAGCTTTACACGGAAAAAAGGATATTAGTTCCCTGAACTATTAATTTTCTCTCGTCCACAACTGACCACTCTGGCGATAGGACAATTTGCCGCAACCGCCACTACGTCACGCTGAAAGGCGTAGGGTATGAACCAGACAAGTTTCGAAACCGTACCGTCAAGTTTAACGCCCCTCTATCCTCCAACGTTCCTGCGGGTGATCCCGGGTCACCCGCTGTTTTGAGTGTCACGACTAAATAGTTGTTGAAGATCACCTAAAAAGCACGCCCCGTCATCGTTCCGAAACTGGCAAGTTCAGTGGTTCGGCCGATGCCCGCTCCCGTATCGCCTGAGAGGTAGGCAACATCTTGCCCGCAGTGCATGCGTGTCCTGCGGGGTGGCCTACCCTTAGTCTCGCGGGCGCCAGGGTTCCGTCTTTGCTGAATGAGTGTGAGAAAATAGGACGTACCTTGTGCACGATCTCATATAAGCTGGGGGGACACCTGTTTCTAGTTACTTTCTAGTATTACGATTACAATGTCAAGCTGTACTACCAACCTGCCAACCATGCGCTATGCGCTACTTAACGGTATACTCGGTTTTGTTCTACAAACTATGGATTCTCTAAAATTAATTACGCAAATCACTTCTATTTTAGGCTCGCTACACTAGCATGCTCCCTTAAATATCGGCCACAACATTCAAAGTCTACACTTTCACACTAAACCTAGCATTGTAGAATTTTTAAGAAAACTGAGTCGGGCTCGTCTGGAGTCCCGGGCACGGGCCTCGCTCTAACCCTTCTTCGAGCTGACCTGTCATTGGGTGATGGGGAGTGGATTGCGGCCACCTATCTAGACTACACCTTACTCCTGCTGCTGACATCCGCATCCGAAGCATCGCATCCCAAACAATCGGCCGCAGCCAAGCGCCGTGCGAGTAGGCAAGCCCGCTGCACTCGATTGGTTGACCCGCGTGCCTATCCTGAAGGGGCCCAGGCGCTCGCGGACCACGAAACAACTGGGTACGGAGAAGGGCGCAAAATTACGGGAAAATCTCGCCATAGTGGCGACGATGGATGAAGGTTGTGAGTAGAGCCACCACAGCGGAGTAGGAATTATGTAAGACAGGTCAGTGAGAATCAGGCGTTCAAATAATTCGTGTGAGGACTAGGTGGGCGAGCACACGGGCTGCCGCTGAGCTTGCACGCAGTGTGGCAGGCCGCCCACTTACAGCTACAGCTTGCCAGGGAGGGGGGGCCGTGCGGGACCGCCAGAGCGCGCCACCCGGCTGCCAGGCCCTCGGGCGCGGGGTGTCGGCGCGTTCAATGTGGGGCATGCGGGCTCTGGCGCGGGGTATGGCCGCGAGCGCCACGGGCCCGGGCTGGGCGGGCTGCGTCGCACTGCCATGAGCATGATGACGGTGGTCGGGCGTTCGGTCGGGCGGTCACCCGAGCCCCTGTGTGTCCCTGGGCTGGGATGGAATGCCTTCGCGGAAAAGCCCCCGCGGCAGTAAAACGGACATGGCGGCCGAAGTGGACGTGACGCGGCCGAAGTGCGCGCCCGCCCGCCATGGGCGCCATGGGGGAAGGACCATAAAAGTTGGGGTCCGCGGGGAGAGGGTCGTGGACTCCTCCTCCTCCCGGAGGGGGCTCGGCGCGGGTATGGACGCGCGGCCACGCCAACGGCGCGGGCGCCCTGCTTCTCCTGCTCGCCGCCATGCCGCTGCACAACAGCACCGTATTGATCTGACAAGGGGTCGGCCGCCCGTGGTCCAGGAGCCCCCACACCAGACACGCCCATCCCGCGATCGTCACAAGAGGGTTGGCCCGCAAGGGGGGAGGGGGCGCGCAGCGGGATCCACCGGCGGAGCGTAGCGGAGCGCCGCCGCTGTGACCCACTCAACCCACTCCAGAGAGCTGCAGTGCGCCCCCTCGCTTCAACATGCCGTACTCTGCCGCACAGCGGACAATACACGCGAGTGTCGGGTGCACTACAATGTCGGGGCCCTATGCGCGCCGATACCCCTTCACCCGTGGACCGGATAAATACACCTCGTTCGTAGTACGGGGTATCGCCACGAGGTATCAACTCGAAGCAGACCGCCAGTCAACAGCCAACGTCTGCGTACGATTCTTGCGAGAACCCCCCCCCCCCCCTCTGAAGAACCAGAGGGTCGGGTCGGACACTGTATGCGAAACCTAATAGGAAATATTCAATTTGCGGGTTCGCCATTCATTTGTCCCAAAAGTTTGTTAGCTGATGGCTGATGTGCATTTCCAATCTTTGCATCTCCTTGTCCCCAGAGGCTATGGCTGGAGACAATAAATACAATACACATAGCCGATATTCCCTGCTGGATACCTACAGAAGACAAAGAGAGGAAAAGATGTGTCCAAGGTGCACTGGACGAGGCCGCCCGGAAAGGAGTAAAGGGGGAGGGACAGGTGGGTCGGTGGAAGAGGGGGGGGGGGGAAGGTACCTTCCTGCCTTCCCCCGCTCCTCTCTCTCCTCTCCCTCTCGTGCACCTTCCCGCCGTCCACGAGCCGCGCCCGCCGCGCTGCAGCCTGGAGTACAGTCGCCTCACTATAAGGAGTAACTTCGGGAGAGGAGTGGGGGTTGAAAGTAGTCCCGCTCCACAAGGACCGGCGTGTGCCAAAAGAGCCTAATGTTTTAGCCAATTCTAGCCAAGTTTACGGTATGTCAAGAAAATTGGTCTACACAGTGCTTTGCATCTGTCAATTAGAAGTTCCTTGGTACCACATGTGTTAATGTCATCGGTTTCATTTGGTTTTTACCTCATCACGACTGACTGCCGTTAGCGACCTATAACCTCCCTTGATAACTTTTCAACTCAACCTGCAAACCCTCCATCAATGTAAATTCATTTATTTGAGAATGTCATCTCACAATTTTGAACCATTTATTTTTCCTAGAATTTCCATACTGTACAGTACAAGATTTTAACGGTGTTTCACTGATTTAATCTCTCTAGCCTTTTCTACGTGGATACTTAAATCTCAATTCAATTTGGTCGAAAAAAAGAAGATGCCATCATTTTATACAAGAAAGAAAAGGAGGAAGAGCAAACTCGATGTTAGAACTGGCAACTGGAGGAAACAGAGAAAGAGAGGTATACCATTAGTTTGGAAAATCTTGCATCTGCAGTAAGGTGTTTGAATCAGTATAACTCTGGTATTGTATGATGATACATTTGTCATCATGGTAATATCTATGTGACAATTATTTTCCAGTTGTGAAAAGTTGAGCACAAGATATTCTGCTAGTGTAGTAGTTGGGTATGTTGACGTTTAGTGTTGGATTTTGGCACTCTGTGAAATACAATTCCATGATTTATTATATTTTCTTGGTTTACCAGATGACCGGAGGAAGGCTGCAGGAAATGTTAATCTTACTCATGAAAATTCTGATCTGAAACCATTGCCCAGTACATCAGGAATCACAAGCAATGTTAAAGTGTACAGTCAATCAATGTATGCCAACTCAAATCAATCAGAAATTGAAGTTGAGAAGAAAGAATCTTCACCATCTGATTCATCTGTTCAGAAAACCCCAATTCTGCAGGCATCAACACCGAACAAATCAAGTTCTCAACCGTCACAGATTGGGTAAACTTTCACATAATCCTTTCACGAACTTCTAAAGTGATCAATGATATTTAAAAACATACTTGCTTATTGTATTTTAACCTTTTCCAGGATCAGAAAGCCATCATTTATGTCATTGCATGTAGAATCTACATCAGAATTAGAATCCGACGTGAATGATTTAATGGAAAATACTTCTGTGAATCCAAATAGTTTACGGTCTCATACTTCTCTCACCACAGCAGAACTGCTGGCAAATGTTGCTAAATTTGGACAGAGTATTAGTCAAATAAATACAAGTCAATCTATTGTTCAAAGCAATTTGAAGTCATCTCTTTCAACTGGAAATGTTGAGAAGAAAGTTGTTTTCAGAGATGAAAAAGATGGTATGTTAACGCTGTCATTTGTGTTGTTTCTCTATTTTTTTTGGTTTATTTTCTTCATCTTTTTCATTTATTGCTTTTCACATGATGGAAAGAACTGAACTGTACTGTATTGTAGTTATTATTTAAGCACTACATAGACTAACGTATATATTTTAATTTTAAACAGAACTTGACACTTTTGAGCCTGGACCAGAACATAATTCTTTCGAGTCTATTACACCACTGCGCTCCAATAGTGAAAATCGTTTGGCAGTAACAAGCAGTAGCCCACTAATTAGTGATCACCCTGTGCCACAACCAAGAAGCAGTCTGGTACCTAACTTTACCACAGCACCTGGTGGCATAAGGAATATTGGAAACACCTGCTTCATGGCTTCAACCTTACAGGTCGTGCACTAAACTAAACTTTATCTAATATGCCAACAATTGTATGAAATTACAAAATATTTTGTATTAATCATTTGGGTTTTACTGTACAGGCTCTACTCCATTTGAGGGGTTTCATTGCTATATTGAAGCAGCATACTGAACATAGTGTTCTTTGCATGAAAAGTAACTGCTTCGCATGCTGCATTTTCCACCTATTGGACATTTTAAAAACAGGAGAAACCTTGGACCCATCTGTTACGTATCTCAAATTTTCGAAATTTCTTCGCGGTTCTGAGTCTTTTTTTGATGGGGCCCAGCATGACGCCCATGAATTTCTCTGTCAAGTTTTGCAAGTCATGAACAATGTAGCTGTAGGGGAGGAATTCGGTTTTTATCAAAGAAGTGACAGTAAGTCTCGGTGGCGTTATATCTAATCAATGTGCTCAACGTGCAAGACACTGTTTGTTGTTTCATTATTATTAATCTAATCTATTATTATTCAGGACGTTGTACATCGTGCGGCGAAGTTTCTGTTTCTAATTACACTTTAACAACTCAAATTCAACTCCAGATGGATTCTTCTGTCCAAGCCGCCATCAATTCTTTGTTTGCATGGTCCAGCATGCAAGTTAAAGTCCTTTGTGAATCCTGTCACAAACAGTGTGACTTTGACCGAAGATTTGTTTTGGACAGTGCTCCAAAAACGCTAGTTGTTCAACTCCTTCGATTCAAAGCAGATGGAAGTAGAGATGATGCCAGCATCGAAATAAATCAGAGGATAATGTTCAACAATCTGCAATACGAATTGTGTGGAATGGTACTGCATACAGGAGTGACAGCCTCCGCGGGCCATTACACCGCGAAGGTAGCACAAACAGATTCTAACAACAATAATGTTGCATGGTTCAAGTGCAATGATAGTTTGGTAAGGATATGGACATCTTCAAATGAATATATTTATGAATATAGTTTAGTTTCAACTTGCAGTTTTGTGTTTGTGTTACCTTTCAGGTATCTGTGGACAGCATGGACTTGAAGAGTCAGACAGATAATGCTGCTAAGGCTTACATCCTGTTTTATGACTGGTCCTCAAGTTCTGAATCAGACTTGGATGAAAGAAAGGTATGTTATATTCAAATAGTAGTTGTATAGTTGTAGGACATTGTTGGAACTTTTCCTTTACCGTGCACTATCAAGATACAAGCGGCTCAGTCTTTGTCATACTTCAGCTTCTTATAAATATTCTCAGAATTTCGTTACATTTAATTAATTTCTGAAGTTTTGTATTTGTTTCAGGAGGATCACAATGAACTCATTCACCATTCAACTTCTGTTGCAATTCCTCTTCCAAAAGAAGCTTCAATTGAAGTCTTCAATCAACCTGTGTCAGGTGAGAATGGATTCAATTGCAAGGTTACTAATTTTGAAAGAAAAAGTGTAGACATAATTCCTGTTCCAAAAAAAAAGAGCATTGATTGAAGTCTTAAATCAACCTGCAACAGGTGACGGTGACAATGGCAATCGCCTGGTAATTGATGTTGACAGGAACAGTGCAGAGGAAATTCCTCTTCCCAAGAGCAAAGCATCAAAGCAACCACTAAAAACTGAAACTCCTATGTACTTGAGGAAAAACTTTCGAGGCACACCTTTCAACACACAATTTGTTACGGCCATTTATTCCCTGTACCAATATTTTCTCTCAGAGAAAGAATTTGGAGGGCCTCTTATAGATGTTTGTAAAGTCCGGTAAGCAATGACTCTTCTCCCTCTATTTGAAGGAACCCATTAAATTTGATTAAATTGTAACAATTGGTTGGAATGTCACCACAATTACTAAACTCTCCGAGTTTTTCTTCCTTATTTAGAGAGAGAGTATCCCAAGCCTTGCACATCAGCAAAAGGATGGTGACTGATTGCAAACAAAAAATTGATACGGCTATGGCAAGTGGGATTCCCTTTCACACACCAAAAAGAACACGAAATAAACAATGGAAAGCTAGAAATGTGGACAATTTCACTAAAGCAGCTATAACGAACTTAATTCATCAAACTGCCCTGACTGGTAAGTAGCCACAGGAGATGTCACTTCACAAAAAGTTTTGGTCAGTATTTTGGTTTGTTTCTGTTTGTAGGTGCCTATAACGTTTATAACTATGTATTTGCTCAAAACTTCTGAGAGTGCTGAAGTATGTAAAATGTAAAATAATTATTTTTATTGTTTTAGGTCGACTGGTCACCATTAAAGAGTTGTTGGAGTTGATCAGGTAGTTAATTTCTTTGAATTTTATTGTATTCGCTGCTTATAATGTTAGTAAAACCCTCACTTGTCTATTTAGACAGCGAAGTATTGCCTACCATGGTGGACTTTCAACACTCCGCAAAATAGTTCGTAACCTGGGCTTCAAATATGCAAGAGTGAATGGCCGCAGAGTAGTGTGTGAAAAACCGTCAGTGGTATTAAAAAAAATCGCCTTTCTGCGGCGTTACAACGAGCTCCAAGGCAAGTACAAGTTTGTATTTTTGGATGAGACCTGGATTTTTCAAAGAGGCTCCCAGAAACAAAAAACCTGGCAAGACATTGATATCAGAAGTAGTCCCTTGAAGACCACAAACCAAGGCAAGCGCTACATTGTACTTCATGCTGGTGGAGAAGATGGATTTGTGGATGGAGCCTCTTTGGTATTTGCTTCCGACTCTTCTCAGGGTGACTACCATGGCCAAATGAACGGACAGAATTTTATGAACTGGTGGTACAAATTATTGGACAAACTGACAGAGCCAACTGTCATTGTAATGGACAACGCACCTTACCATTCTATTCAGGCAACCACAATCTATTTTCCAATCTATTTATGTGTAGTGTAATGGTACAATTTCATTTATTCCTAGCATCATTACACTAACATTTCAATGATCTGATCTCGTTGTTGCATGTGTGTTAGGATTGTTTAGCATCATTACATCATGGTAGTTGCAAAATATTACTACGGGACTTCCCTTTTCATTTATGTTGTTTGTGATCTCGAATCTGACTTCTGATCACATTGACATAATGTCATTTTGATTCATTTGGAGGTGAACATGGGTGTTGTGTGATGGAATGTCATTTCATATATATATGTTTTCATTTCAGATTTTGATTTTGATCTAATCCGAGGGGGCATCAACTTCGACTATTCACGGTGCACCCGCTGGTTAATATCTAATAGGTATTCAAGTGATATTTGCGAATATTCACAAGATATTCAAAATATTCATCGATATTCATCGATATTCATCAATATTCAAGGACATTAATCAACAATCACAGTGAATATTCACTGGTATTCAGTGATATTCACTGGTATTCAGTGATATTCACTGGTATTCAGTGATATTCACTGGTATTCAGTGACATAGAATATTTGAATATATTCACAGTTCACCAAATTTCCAAGTTGGTTCCCCCTTGATCTAATCTTCAACTGTAGGAGAAAGGAAAGGCACCGTTTTATTGGGTATGTGCTATCGAATATAATTGTTGTAGTTGTGTATGGAATTGGAGTAAACTGACTGGTGATTGAGGAATCATCTCATTAATCAGTAGCTAAATAGTACAACTGTTCTAAACTAGAATATTGAAACATAAGATGTATGTCATATTGTTACTCTTGATTAATATTCATTTATTTATTTGTGAGCTTGGTGTATGAGAATAAGTACAGGATCTAATTAATTACTGTTTATAAGACCTGATGGAATATTTGCAGTCTTTGAATATTTTATTGTCTGCATTTTTAGGTGAATCCTCAACCAACCAGTAGCTGGAGGAAAGATGAAATTGCGGATTGGTTGAGACGACACAATGTGCGTTTCACGGAATCAATGTTAAAGGTTGAATTATATGCCTTGGCTAAACTTCACCGACAGCCAATAAGGTATTCATATTAAGTTGCATGATCCGTTTCTATTCAAACTGGTGTTACTGGTGTTACTGGTGTATTTCTGGAAAAATTACTATTTACTTTTTGTTATTTCAAAATGTAGATATTTGGCAGATGAAGAAGCTGCAAAGAGAGGTCACATAGTTTTAAGGCTGCCTCCATACCACTGTCAGTACAATCCCATTGAGTTAATATGGGCTCTTCTCAAAAGACATTATGATAAGCATATTCTAGAATATGGAGAATTTACCGAGGAAAAGTGCTTAGAGAAATGGCATGCAGCTATTGAAAGTGTTACCCCAGAAATATGGGGTAAAGTTGTCAATAAAATCGACAAGTTAGTCCGCCAGGACTGGGAACTGTTCTCTGGAATTGACAAGGTAGACTGCACAGATTATTCCAAAATGAAGTTCCCTGTTAATGGAGATAGTAGTGACAGTGATAGTGAGTATGGTGACTACAACGTAGATGAAGATGAAGAAGATGTTGATGACCCCAACCCCAAATCCCCTTCCATTGTCAAGCCTGTCACACCTTTTGATCTATGTAAGATAGATAGTTCTAAGG
>NW_026267160.1:1040631-1086538 GCF_000697945.3 Frankliniella occidentalis | reverse complement strand
GCAGTGCTTCCGAGCGCAGCAAACGGCTCCGCGGAGGGAGCGGGTTACTCCTTATGGTGAGGCGACTGTAGAGAGGAGCTGAGCGACGCCCAGCCCGCCGTGCCGCAGCCGCAGCCAGTTCAGTCCGAGCCGAGAGTCAGCGCGGAGCGTATACCGAGCGCGCAACGAAAACCGAACAGACACCTCCTCTGCAGATGAAGAAGATGTTGATGACCCCAACCCCAAAGCCCCTTCCATAGTCAAGCCTGTCACACCTTTTGATCTATGTAAGATAGATAGTTCTAAGGTCTCTTCTGCTCCACCAGTCATTGATGTAAATGAGCTGGACACTTTGTGGGAAGCAAAGGTGTGCTTCTATTGAAATTTACAGAAATCATCTTTATTTTAGTCACCATGTCTTCTATCTTCATTTGCTATTGCCTTGTTACAGTTTTCTCAAAACATTGATGAGAGGGATCAGGTGGTAGCCACATTCGACCGGTACCAGGTCAGGAATAGAGACTTGTTCACTCTGAATGAACACAAGGAGTTGAATGATCAGGTTTGTATTTTATTAATTTATCAGTTGCAATTATATCTAACTCTTGACTTATAGTATTTTGTAATATGCAATGTACCTAATTGACTGAATTACTTTGGCAGATCATTAATGTGTACACAAAGCTACTTCAAGCGTATCAATTTGCACACGGGATTAAGGTATTCGCCTTGAGCACGTTCTTTTACTGTAGCCTTCTCAAAGGATCACATTTTGCAGTATCGAGATATACAAAAGATGTATGTACAATTCAAATTGTACTTAGAGAATGAGCTGTCAGTGATGTAATGTTAATTTTGTATTTAACTTTGCTCAGGTGAATATTTTCCTAGATTATCATTTTGTCACTGTGCCCATCCACATCAAAGAAAAGCATCACTGGGCTTTGGTTGTGATTGACATTCAGAGAAAACTTATTCAATATTTTGACAGTATGTTGTGGACTGGGACAGCACACACAAGGGTAGGCGGTTTAAAAATTTATTTGTGCAGCCTTTTTGATTCTCATTAGTCTGATCATGGTCTTATATATTTCATTTTTGACAGGCTATTCTGGAATATCTAAAGGCAGAGGCTGCTGCTCGTCTCTTTTCATTTGATGAAACTCAGTGGAAGAGAAGAGATATGAAGGTGAGAGAGGCATTATTCAATCAAATTTGATTCCCATTAACTGCATATGAATTCTTTTATGGTCCGTATTTTTCTTGCAGGGAGTCCCACAGCAAGTTAATAATGTAACTGATTGTGGTGTTTTCACCTGCTGTTACTCATATTTTGCTACTACTCCTCCTGCCAGTGGACGTGGAGCCTACTTGGAGTGGAAACGTAGTGCACATTACGTTGACCCTTTCACCCAGACAGATATTCCTGCGATCAGGCAGCAGATGAAGGATGACATAGTCAGCGTGCGATTCATTCCTCCCCTGTCTTCACCTAGTACTGCCTCTATTATTATCCCTCCACTCTTGCCACCTATTGTGAAAAATCAGAGGAAAAGAAAGGAACCCACAGCCAAAAGGAGCCAGTCGCCGACTAGGAAAAAAACGCGAATTCAGTGTCCATCTGCTGTTAAGATACCCCGATTCACTAAGAAAGTTGACGAGAACAAAGCCACTACTACAGATGGGGTCTACTTAGTGACAAGTGCCCATGTGCATTTAAGGAGTGCAAACTTCAAAAATGCCAACAATTGCCAGGGCTTGTATGTCTATTCAAGTCTCATTGCTTCTAGAAGTATTCAACAAGAAAAAGCCAGCTTCTCAACAGAGCAATTGGATGTGTTAATGTTTGCTGGTTACCAGCAATTTCAGGAGGCTGGAATGCTGTCAAATGTATTTCCATCTCAAGTTCTTGTATCTGGTCAATTGGTATCTTTAAAGTCCTGTGTCATATTGAGTGGACAATATTGTGCTACAGGTCGTGTTAAGGCCATGGCTGAGTTTCTTGATGGCATTAGTCCGGAAGAATCTCAAAACTGTAGTTTTGTTCTACAAGGTCATGGTCGGTCGGTTTGCTTTTGGCAAACTGAAGGTGGCAGGTATTTTGTTTTCAATGCTCATTGTGTTGATATTAACAATGTCGTTTCAGCCAAATCTGGTGCTGCTAGACTCTACCGATGTATGTCATCTCTTGCAGTTGGCAACTTGGTTTTTAAAAATGATGTCCACGACCTATCTACATATGAATTGTATAAAGTTTATTGTGTCTAATATTACCAACTGTGTGCCTGTGTTACCTTGTATTATATCCTCGTTAGCAAGGCTGTGAAGTATTTCAATTTTATTTCATTATGTATTTATCATTGACAAATATTTTGAGTTTTATGAACTTCTTTGTTCTAGTCTAAAAAGTTTATTTCATTTCTTTGTATCTAATATACAAACTAGTCATTTCTCATTATCAATTGCCCCATACTATTTTGCTTATATTTTCAATGACTGCCTCACGTACAATGTGTGACAAATTATGTTATTATTATTATTATTTTATTTTTTGGCTGAGCGATTAGAGAAGCCTATTACTCCAGTGATGATCAAAAAGTTTCGCGGCTGTCTGTCTGTGTGTCTGTCTGTCTGTCATCGCGATAACTCAAAAACGAATTGAGCTAGTTATATCTGAATGTGTTATGAACTACTGTATTATCACATGTCATGTGTGACAGTTTATGTTATCTGAATGTGTTATGAACTACTGTATTATCACATATCATGTGCGACAGTTTATGTTATCTGAATGTGTTATGAACTGCACTGTATTATTTATATTTTTTCAATGAATGCCTCACATTTGGTCTGTGAGAAATGATTTTGTCGGAAATACTTCTTTTTTGACGAACAGTTTTTACTTGTGTATTTTCTTATTTAGTAGATGTTGATTGTTCAAATACACATTATTTCATCCTCAATTACTGCGTTTTCTTCCCAATCACCTAGAACTCAATAGACATTCTTGTCTTTTACGTGTAAATGTCAAAACATTTACTGTACCATAGGAACAAAACTAAAGGTACTTTGACTAGGCAGCTGGCTTTTGAAGGATGTCGAGATGGTTCACTTTCGTAAAACTTCTGACACTGGTACATTAGGGGGATAAGGAGAAAATATCGAAAACTACATCTCAAAACAGCACGTCAGTGTCCCTTTCACATCACCATGGAAGATGGAAATAAAGAAAATGGTGTACAAACTGGCTGCACAGTGCTCATCTCTGTACATTCCTGATTCCTGTAATGTCCATATTGTGTGATGACATGTTTTCTGTTCCTTAAAAACCGATAACGAAAATGGTGCGTTTGGTCATGGTTTGGTTCTCTGTTGACATCGTCATCTATGAGGAGGAATAAAACATTATAATTTTATGTGGATACAGGTATATCCAGTGCTCAACTTAAAATTGTCGGCATTCGTTTGGTCATTGTTTTATCGCTTTCCGATACAGTAATTTGATTGTTAACCCATCACGTATATATGGACTATTTTTGTGCGCGCAGTGCTTCCGAGCGCAGCAAACGGCTCCGCGGAGGGAGCGGGTTACTCCTTATGGTGAGGCGACTGTAGAGAGGAGCTGAGCGACGCCCAGCCCGCCGTGCCGCAGCCGCAGCCAGTTCAGTCCGAGCCGAGAGTCAGCGCGGAGCGTATACCGAGCGCGCAACGAAAACCGAACAGACACCACCCGCCGCCGTGCCCGACCCCATCGCGGAGTGCAACAGCGTGTCGTGACAGTAGTAGTGCAAACCACACCGCCGCCACCATGTCGGCCGGACTCAGTTGCGGGAGTAGCGTCATCAAGTACCTTCTGTTCATCTTCAACTTCGTCTTCGCGGTGAGTTTTTCCGTCCTTTTTGGACGCGAGTATGGCGCTCGTTGTTGATGCGGGTTTCCATGGCGGCGGCCGCCGCGCGCTCATGGCCCTCATGGCGTGGCCATTATCTAGCAGCACTGTTAAAAAAAATTGTAAATTTATCACACCCTTTGTAATGACTAGTGTGTTAAAAAAATATCATCGTTCGTTTTTATTGGCACGTGGCAAAATTCCTTCTACTTTGCCCGCAGTGGTCCATAACAATGATTCCCACGTTTCACCATGTTGTAAAACCACAACAATATCGTTGTAAAGTTTGATAGCAAGATGTATCGTCACAGAACAAACAAATTTGTTTTATTACAATTTTTTTGGTGCAGACGAAAGTAAATGACCACTATTTTGGAATGAAAATTCGTTTCAGGAAATTTGGTGAATGTTGTTGGATTACAACATGTGTTGTTTTTCAACAACATTTGTTGCTATCAAACTTTACATCAAATGTGTTGTAAATTTACAACAAAATTTTTAACAGTGAGGTGTGTTTCCGGCCGGTGTGCGTCTCTGGGGGGAAAGAGGGGGAGGCGGAGGCAGGAGGAAAATGTTGTAAAATGTGACCGCGGCCGCGGGCTCCTCGGCTTCCTCCCCGCGCAGATACGCCCCCACGCATGCCTGCCTCGCAGCCTCGCGGTTAGCAGCAGCGGTCGTCAACAACAATGGCTAGACACGCCCACCCCACACCCTTGGCGCAGCTTCGCTGTTCGTCGCCAGCTAGAGGAAGGCCCCCATGTGAGCTGGCCGCTGCTGGCTTGCCCGGCAACCACGTAACAATATGTGGTTCGAAAAAAGTTTTTGTTTGCTCCGTCCGGCATTCCCCGTTGATGCCTCGCCGCGGTGCAGAGAATGTCACGACTACTCCGTACTCAGTGTCGCCACCGGCTTTGTTCGCCGCCCCGTCCTGCTTCTGCCGGGTCTGTCGCAACGCTGTGTCGCGTTCCGATTGAAATCTCTTGGTAGTTAATCCAGTCCACCCTGGCTGGAAATCGCTCGCGTTTGTTCAAGGTGGACCGACTGGGCCGGCGGCTGAGCGCTCGTCGTAGCGGCAGAGCAGCGTCGTCAAGACGAAAGAAGGCGTCCCCCTTCCCCCATTCCCCCTCCGGCTTATCCCCCTCCCCCCTCTCTCCGGGGCCCGGCTTCCAGACGACTTGCTGGGGATTCTTCGTGTCCTTGAAGAGGCAAAGGTTACGACAAGGAAGGGGAAGCCGGTCGGCCGAGCCCGGGCCGAGGAAGTTATTACTGGAGCGGCCTGGACACGCTGCTCCTGGCGCTGGAGCCGCCCCAGGCCGGCGCGTCGGCTCAAAACAAAACCACGAGGAGCGGCCGGGCCGCGCATCGGATACGCCCCCTACTCCCCCCCCCCAAATCAGTCTTGATTCCAGCAGGTGTATACTCCCCCTCTCCGGTCGCCGGTGCTCAATCGAATTCGAATAATGGTTTTACGACCGAGCTCAGCCGGGCCGGCTCGTAGGGCCAGCCAGCGGGTACTGTGTGAGGGCTGCCGAATGCGGGGGTCTGGGTTGCCTTTCTGATAGTCGTGAATCGCACGCGTCGAAGATCTCGCCGCTCTGCCACCGCCCTGGCAGCCAAAGGTCATATCTCCTCCCGAGAAACCTGCCGTGGTACCCTTTGCCGATGACCCCCGCCGGCCGGGCCGCGCGACGCGGCGGTCGATTCGAACCCCTCGGTCGGCATTGATTAGCACCGAGGGTTATTCGCGTTCCCATTCACACAGGCCAATTATTCGATAGCAACAAAGGAGACGCCCTTTCCTTTCGCGAACCGGGAGGCGCTTTGCCTCGAGTGTCGCTGGCATCGTAAACAAACCGCTGCCTATTTCCGAGCCCGTTTGCCGTGCCATGCCGTGCCGTGCCTATCTCGCTCCGGTCTGGTGGTTGCGCCAGCAGCAGGCAATGGTGTGGTGTGCTCTGTGCTGCTAAATAGTGTCGTGGACGGGCCCGGTGCCGCCGCGGGCGCGGGCTGCTTCAACAGGTGCTCTTGCTCCTACCGGCGGCGGGGTGCGGGGCGGCGGGGCGCGGGAGGGACACCGCGCAGAGCACTACCATCGCGCTGCATGCACAACCCCCTCTCCTCCCCCTCTCTCCCCCCAGGTTACCGTGGAACCGGCGAGCTGCTGAGCCGCGAGCTCGCCTTTGCCGCTCCGTTCCCACGCTCAGCTCGCACACATCCTGGTTCAGGACGACGACGACGACGTCGCCGTGGCCCGCTCGTTGGCGCGCCGCATATGTGTGTCGGACGTCGTTGACCCGATGCGGTGTGTGCCACCCCTTTGAGGATGCTCTAGAAGTGCACGAGGAGGGCTGGTCTGGTCGATGCAACCCTCCTCGGTTCGGCCTCCTTCGCGACCCCCGCGGGGCTGCGGCGCCCATGCGGCCGAGTTGGTGTGGGGTGAGAGGAGGCACTGCCACGCCCTGCCACCGCACCTCCCCATCGGGGATATCGACGTGCTTGGTGGTGGTGACCCAGGAAGGCAAACACCCCGAGTAGTGATTTCGGAGAAAGCCTTTCTGGCCGCCGCTTCAGCCGCTCTTCGGCCCGCCGGGGGGCCCGGGGCGCGGCGTGCTAACTGGGAGATGACTGCGCCGCTGTTAGCGCGTCGGTCAGAACGAGCTGCTCATTCCTAAACGAGCGTCGCACGAGCCGGAGCCACACTGCGTCGAAAGTGCAAATAGGGTTATCCCACACGACGAAGGGGCCATCCTGTCCTTATTGGGCACCCGTGCCTCGGCTAACGTGGTCCGAAAGTCGGAAATCACCACGTTACTTGTGTCGTCCATTTTTTTTTCTCTTTATTGTCAGACGAGTTTTCATCCCTGACACCCGAACGAGGTGCGCGGGGCGGGCCGCTTGTAAGATGACGGATTCCTTTCTCTTTCGGGCCGATGTCTCTCCCAGGATGGACCGCGCCGGGTCGAGTCGGGCCACTTTCCCCCATGCGGTGTGGTAGTACGCCCGGTGTGCGGTACGCCCGCGGCACAACCGCACCGAGCGGCAACGCCCTCGGAACACCCGCTCGCCCCACCATGTGACATGGAGTCACTGCAAGTGTCCGGGCGTTCTTCTTACTCGTGAGGATGACTCCTCAGAGAGGCTCGCGGCCGGCAGAGGCGCGGCGCGGTGACTGGTTCTCCGGTGTCGTGTCGCTTCTTCCAGACGAGTTGACGCCGCATGAGGCGCGGTGCGGATGGAGCCGGTGGCGACGGCCAGGCGGACAACGCGCGAGGACCGTGGAATACCAGAATAACCGATACCCACGGCTATCGCACCTAGAAGGTCACGCCGGGGCTTGCGTCGTGAGATAGGTATTGTTGGAATGCCGTGTCAACGACCACGTGACCCCGGGGGCGGCAGCGCAGCCGTCACCGCCAGAGCCGCGGACGCGGACGGCGCGTAGGTGCGGTGCAGCGCCCGCCGGAAACGGCCGCCCAGCCCCGGCCAATCTCGCTTGGCCCGCGCCGCACCTTGAGTCGTCCCGCCTCGGACGGCCGGAAGCTGCCCCACCCGCGGCGTCGGCGTCACCCGGGCCGCCAGGCTAGAAGGATATCGGCGACTTGAACTGAACCTTACTCGGGTTGGCCGCAGAGCACAGCCACAGCAGCAGGCGTCGCCGGGCGGCAATGTTGATACCCCCCATGATGTGCTAAACGTGTCGCATTCAACTCATCTGGTTCCGTGTTTGAAACTTTTGTTTTACTTATTACCTTCGGGTCCCGCTATAGCGCGATTCAGTGCAATGCCCTATCGATTTCTCGAGATGAGTTTGGCTGTCGCGGCGTGGCCGAACTTGCGCCTCTCTCTTCTCCCTATCCCGTCCCAGCAGCACGCGCCTTCGCCCATGCGCGCCGCTGCCGCCGAAAATAGCACCTCCCCGTCGTCATCCGGAGCCCCCAAATGATGCTTGCTCGGCGCCACGCCCTCCCGCGGGACGGAGCAGACAGTGTCATTTCTATCTCGGTGACCCCGGCCGCTGCCGCCGACACGCACGCGGGCGGGCGGGCGGGCGGCTCCGGCCGCGGGCCGCGGGCCGTGGGCGGGGCGGGGCCCACCACCTCCTCGCATTCTTATGCAATAAGTTTTTTCGAGCCGGTTTCCACTCTCGCTGTCGTGGCGACCGGTTACTTTGGCTCGGCCGGCCTGCCAGACTCGCTGGTTCGATGAGTTCCACTGCCAGAAATAGTACACATGTGCCGTTTGCTTCGAGGAAAATTGCCCATGCTCCTCCTGTCAACATATGACACTACCGTTTTTCTCCCTGAATCAAACAAGTGATCCCGTCGGACTTAAAGAATCGAAATAATTCTTGATGGTTGATAGCTAGGCTTGACCCTCGTGCCTCACCAATGCGTTGCTTCTCTCACCCCCGTGTGCGGTGCCTGCCTCAGCGCCGCGCTTCCACGCGCACCGGATGAGTCGCCTCCAGGTCGAATTGATTATCTGCGGTGCTCCGTGCCGTGGGATCGGCTGGGCTGTTAGTACTCCACAGTATACTGAGGAGTTTGGTGGACTGCTTCACTCCGGCCCGGGGCCTCAAGTGGCGGAACGTCCGTCTATTTTAGAGCAGGCTCAGAAATATTCTCATCCCACCACTTATTCCGTATTCAAACCAACATTACAACCATAACAACAACCATACATTTACATCGAGGATCCCCTATGATTGTTATCAATTGTCAAAGGAATCGTTCAGAAAGAACTACGTTCGCCGTCGCCGTTACCAACCGGTCAAGCTCGCAAAGCGCCTGGTGGGTAGACAACATCTTGCCTGCAGTGCATGCGTGTACTGCGGGGCGGCCTACCTTGAGTCTCGCAGGCGCCGAGCCGAGCTCCCGTAATGCATAATGTGCCGAATGAATCTGAGGAAAACTGACGTAGTTTCTGGACGATGCCACCCCCACCCCCCCACCCCACCCCCTTTTATTATTTTTTTCCAATGAGCTCGGCACAACCTGCCGGGGACGCGGTGCACCCCGCTGCACCACGTCGACCGCCTGCCTGCCCGCGCGGCAACGCTGTGCTGCCGTGACGTGCCGGGCCGGCCACTGTAGTGAACAGACTTGGCTTTTGCCTGCCCAGACCATTCTCCGAGTGGTGCTTGCCTCTGCTCTAATTTTGAACAGTCATAAACCGCCCGCGCGGTGCGGGTTTTCGTGTCCACTGACTAGACTATACTCGAGGCGCCGCCCAACGTCTCAAATAATAGGTTTTTCCGTCGGACCGAAAAGAACGTTCCCGAGGATGAACAACTGATAATATTTTTGGGCGCACATGTGCTGTTTTTATGAGACGTTCTTTCGAGCACGCCGCCGAACTTATTTCCCTGTGCTCACGGCTCGGGTGCGCGGGCAGGCAGAGGGCCCCAGGCCCGCCTCGACACGTCTTTGCACAGGTGGTCGCTCTGCCCGATGTCCTCTGCCCCGGCCTTCCTCGGCCTCGCGGTGAGTCTCGCCCCCCGGTCCCATACGTGGCACTCGTGTGACGACGCGGCGTCTCCCGCCGTCACGCCCGTCACCGTACACCGCGGTGACTCACGCTACCTTTGCGCTGCGGGCGCCTCGATGAGTCACGCTTCGTCACGTGACGTAAACGCTCCCGCTGGACCGCCGCGGTTGCCTCCTGCCCGCGCGGCCGCGACGCTGAGGTTCACGCCGCCTCGCCTGCCGAGTGTTTCGGGACGGCGGCGGCGTGTGTTGTTGCCTGGCGTGCTGCCCAAAAAACCACCACCACCGAAACGCTCCCCGTTGATGCTCAAATCCTTCCCGCGCGTGTATTTGCTTCTGCTAGTCTGATTGAACGCAGCTGCCGGGCTGGACCGGGATGCTGCTATCCAATGCAGATAGGCATGCGCACAGGAGGAGTCGCTGAGCCGCGGAGCCTCCGCGGTGCATTGTGCGGTACAGGGTCATTCCCCGCTGAGGAGGGGGGGGGGAGTGCCCGAGCTTGTCCTGTACGGCACTCCCACGCACTCGACATCTCTCCCTCTCACTTGCTCACTCGGCTCGGGTTAACTGACAACAACGACGACGTGTTCGTTCGCCCGCGGGCCAGCCGCGCCCTGCTGCTGCTGGGGCAGCTACTTGTGCAGCTGCGGAATGCTCTCTGCCCTCGCGGGATCATGAGGCTCCCCGACGTCGCGTGTTCCCCGAGCAACACCGAGGCTGATCGAGCGGGCGCCGTCGTGTGGAAAACCTTGGTCCAGTAGTAAAGTCACCGCAAGTCACGGGGCTTTCGGTTTGTTTTTCCTCGCATCGCCTACTTCCAGTCTCTCGCCTCTGATGCTGATGGGCGCGTAGGCGAGTGTTTGACCGGCGTCGTCGCGCACGAGAACGGGTTGGTATATGGCGTGAGCTTCCCCAATTTTGGAGGGCGAGTCGCTAAGTCCCCGACGAGGTGGCCGCCGCCGGCGTATGGCCTGTGTCAATTGACTGTGATGATGGGCTGCGACAGCCTGGCACGGGCAACGCCGCGGCCGCGGCTTTGGGTAGATGGATGGATGGAACACTTTCAGTTTTAGCACTGCCATCAACGACCGCAAAATGCTTGTTTCCTGCTGTTCTCCCTCATTTTTTTCTTCCACCCCAGAAACAGTAAAAACCAGGCGGAGACGCTCGTCTAGTTCGATCGAACCGCTCCGAGGCTGGGCCTGGGCGTAGTAACGTAAGGACTTCCCCCTCTCCCTCCCCAGGCGTCTAAAACTGTCTGAAATGGTTTCTTTGTGCTGAAGCCGCAGCCCCTCCCCCATTTTACGCCGGAAAAAAACTACCGTAGTTTCAGCAGTCGGCCCACATTCCACGTGAGGAGGCATCAACCTCCAACGAACTGTGGCGCGTTTTCCCTTTTCCTTTTCTATACCTCCTAATTTCTTTCTCGCCTGTGGGACATGGAGGTGTTGAGGCCGGGGTTGGGGTGGGGTGGGGGGGATATTAAACAGCAATCTGGCCCCGGCTGGCTACGTTATGCCCTCGCCATGAGTTCCGCCCCCCCCCCTCGCCATGAGTTCCGCCCCCCCCCCCCCCCCCCCCTCCCCTCTCTTACGATCTGCACGTGCCACCCGCGCCTCCCATGATGGCAGCAAACCAGCAGAGCTGCGCGAGCTGCGCCGCGGTTGTGAAGCCGGCGAACACAACAACCGGCGGCCTGTTCTGCGCTGCGTTGTGTCGCCGCTCCCCAGAGCAGAGTGCGCGCCGCCGAGTGGCGGGCCGGGGCGGGCCGGGGCGGGGGCGTGGCGCCGCAGTGCCACTACCTCGGTGACATCACCCGCATCGCCAGGTCGGTCCGCGCCAACGAGGCTCGCGGGGGAGTGCCGGGCACGGGGCGCAAGCGACCGAGCGTGCAGAGTCTTTAGGTCCGTCATTTGCCGTTGTTACAAAACTGCACTAATTTTAGCCTTTCCGAGCTCTCATGACGCCTCGTAGGTAGGCAACATCTCGCCCGTAGGGCATGCGTGTCCTGCGTGGTGGCCTACCCCACAGCTCGCAGGCGCCGAACTCCCCTCATTTTTTGCCGAGAGAACCCCAGCAAAATGGTCGTACTTTCTTGACGAGCTCTTACTCCGCGCCCCGCCCGCGGCGCCACCGAGTTTGTTGTTGCCTGCCTCTCTTGCCGGAAGGAAGGGGAGGGTCTCGCCGCGCAGCAGAGAGGGTCTTGTGCGACCTTCACCCTTGCGGGACCTTTCGTTGCACGGCACTGCACTGCTGCCGCGCGTAACTGGACAGGACTTGTTGTTGGGGTCCGAGCTGCAGGCGGGGTGGAAACTCTTTTTTTGCTCTTGCTGATTTGCATAGGCCCGTGCCGCGCTAGGCCGGCAGTGAAGTAGGGACGAAGAGCAGAAGCATGCAGGGGCGTCCGTCTACATGAACCGGCGGCCCGGCAGGGGATCGTCCAGAAAGTACGGCCGCGTCCGTTTCCTCCGATTCCTTTTGAAAATTTACGGCAGCTCGGCGCCTGCGAGACTCGGGGTAGGCCACCCCGCAGTACATGCATGCACTACAGACAAGATCTTGGCTATCTACCAGGCGCTTTGGGAGCTCCCTGGGGCTGGACTTGGCAGCTTCGCAACGGCGAATGACGGACGTACTTTCTGGATGATCCCCCGAGCCGGCGCCATTGATGCGGCCTTCATGTTTGGCGAAGGGGTTGCACCGGCGGCAGGCGGGGGAAGGTGCGCGGTTGTTCACCCCGATCTGGTTGTTGCCGCGAACGGGAGGGACCTGGGGGGGGGGGGGTGAAGGGGCTTATCATATTGACCGGGCCCGACCCCTCCCCTCTGCACCTGTCCTAGGTCAGTGTGCCTCGCGCCGGGGGAGAGGGGCGGGACTTGCACACAGAGCCCTACATGTGCCCACATTTAGGGCCCTAGGACGCCGTACTCCTCCGCGCCTGGCCGACGCCGGGTCCGTCACGTCATAGCGCCGGTGCTCTGTAGTGGTGTCCAATGGTCGGTCGCTCGGCGTCGATGGGTGCCCATCGGGCGAGCGAGAGGGACGGAGCTAGTGGCCGGCTAGCGCGTGCGAGAGAGACAGCAGACAGGTGGAGTGGGGGGTTGACCGACCATTGGACATCACTAGTGCTCTGGCCCGATGCGTAATCCGCTCTGTACTGTACAGTCGCGCGCGTAGCCTGGTTGACCTTGGCGCCGGGCCCGGGCCGCGGGTGGGCCCGGGCCGGCCGCCGGCCGTGTCCAGGCCGCCGTAGAGCTATGCCCCTCCAACCTCCAAGGCTGACCCCCCGCCGCCCCCTTCCCGCGCGGGGCGTCACAGGCTTCTTATCCTCTTTGTATTCCGGTGAGGCGCGACTGGGTGCAGCTGAGCACGGCGCGTGAGGTTATGCCCCCTACCCCCTCCCCCTCCCCCTGTCAGTCCACCTTCACCACTCGAAAAATATGCTGAGACGGCGCTATAGATTTTCGTTAGCTATCCATATAGCTGGGAAACTGTTTCTCCTCTCTAAATTGAGCCACGCGGTGTTCCGATCCGAACGCCCGTTCCGTAGTGCCCGTTGGTATTGCCGCCACGCCCCACCACGGCCAAGGCCAGGCACCACGCAGCAGTGCTCTCGGTCACGTTTCCACCGTCGTCGTTCGCCGATGTGGAGCCCGACTTGTGTGGCGCGGCGGAGCTTCTAGTGAGGGGGTCTTTTAGGGCACAACATTTTACGAGATGACTCAAACTCAAGGGTACATCTGTTCTGTCCTTGAGCTCTAAACTGTGCGTGTGAACATTTGTCGGCGGCGCGCGCGGCATGTCGCCTAGCCACGCCCTTACACCCCACCCAACCACCCCACACTCCGTACCCCGCCCCACCCCACCCCACCTCGTTTCGCTGTTTGCCTGCCTTTTGGGGCTATCTCGTGCGTCGCACTCTCCTGTCCGAGTGGAAGTAGTGATTGTTCCCGTGCAGTATAGGCGACATCCTTTGCTTCGTTTGTGCATATTGCTCACGTGTTCATGAAAGTTGCAAACTGGGCCCGTCCCTTGGGCCCCGATTTGTTTTTGTGCAGTATAACATCGGTTTCTCATCCTCATTTCCAGCTATGCGGCCTCCTCCTGGTCGTCCTGGGCGCGCTGTCGCTGAACGCCATGGCGCCGCTGTCGCAGATCGGGAACCACATCGACTCGTCCGCCATCGTCCTGATCGTGGCGGGCGCCATCATCTTCATCATCGCCTTCTACGGCTGCTGCGGCGCCGTGCAGGAGAGCAGCTGCATGCTCATCACGGTGAGGACTCGCGGGGATGGTGGTGTGATAACCCCCCCACAATGGTGTCTGATAACGCGTGGTTGTGTTTCTAGTTCGCCGTGCTGCTCCTGGTGATCATCATCGTCGAGGTGATCGCGTGCGTGCTGGCCTTCATGTACAGCTCCCAGGCACAGAGTGAGGTGACCGACGGCATCAGGACCCTGTTCGAGAAGGCGCGCCAGGGCGACGACAGATACGCCAGCGAGGCCGTCGACTACTTCCAGAGCAAGGTAAGTGTGCACCTTCTCGGCGACCACTTCGCTTTCACCTGACCCCTTGGGTTTACTAAACTGAACCCTTTACTGCCTGCCGCAGCTTCAGTGCTGCGGTGCCGACGGTCCCTCGGCCTGGGGCACGGGCCCGCTGACTCTGCGCCCCTCGTGCTGCGGTGGCTCGTCCGTCTGCACCGTCGTCAACGCTTACCCCAACGGCTGCAGGACCGCCATCGCCGACTTCCTCAAGACCAACGGCAAGATCGTGGGCGGAGTGGCTATCGGCGTGGCCGTCGTGGAGGTGAGTAGTGGGGCCGTTCACAAACCACGTGGACACTGGGGGGGGGGGTCGGTGTACAAATATTATGGGGTACCAAACGGATCAGGTCGTTGGAGGCTAAAGAGGCCCTATGATATTTTTACCCCGGGATACAAATATCATGGGGTCTCCTTGGACTTCAATGACCGTCCAGATCCTTTTAGGACTCCAAAATATTCGGATTGTGGGAGCGATGCGTTCGGCTAAGGAGCGAACAGCGTAGCGAACCATTTTATTGCCATTATCATTGTGAGTAGATTTTGAGAAACTTTTCTGTCGCAGCTGGTTGGAGTGTGGTTCGCGTTGGGTCTGGCTGGAGCCATCAAGAAGGCGGAGCGCGGCGGGCAGCGAGGATACTAGACAAAGCTCCTCGCTTTTGGTTTATGAACTTGACTGGCTCTCAAGATGATCAAAAGACGTGTCGTGCAAGTGTCGTGTGTTGTTAACTACCGTACTTTTTAGGCTATTTATGTTTTTAAATTTTTTCTTTTTGCCTTTACCTCTTTTCATTCCTGATGACTTTTTAAAAATAATGAACTTTATAATAAAACTATCATTCCCGCCGACCTTATGAAATTAGGGGATGTGCGTATTGCTAATGCAAGCCCAAAGAACGTTTTGTACAGTTACCGGTATGGACAGTCCGTCCGCTGTATCCTTTAGTGGGATTCGCCACTTTTATTGCCTGAAGTTAAACTTAAAAGAAATACCTTAAGTTTTTGTATAATTTTATTATAGATATTATTAAATTAAAATTTTAAAATATTAGCCTTGTCTATGATCTCATTTGCTAAGTCCTCTACAAATTCAAAATACAATCCGAGCTCCTGGAACAGATGGACACCATGCCCTGCTCACCTACTTTTTTTTTGTTGTCCGACTGGCCTTCTATCACCCAATTTTGTCAGGTGTTCCGGCCAGCCACTTACTCAGCAGCCGGTAGAGGGGGCGGGAGGGGGAACTCCCAAGCGTTACGCTGCTGGGTGGTGGTGGCGTGTGGCCAGCTCAGCTTGGAGTTTGGAGTGCGTTCGAGCGCGCGACGAAAACATGTGACTCTTTCGGACGTTAAGTCCCCCCCCCCCTTCCCTTCCTTTTCCGATGGGACGTATACGAGGCCAACGAAGGCCGCCCGGGACGCCCGCGGCGCCATGCCCGTCCCGTCCGTGCACATGTGCGTCCTTGGCGTTATATCCCCAAGTCCCCGGCGAGAGAGAACCTCTTCATTTCGATCTGTCGAAAATTTGGAGTTAGTGCGCCGGTCCGGGTGGATAGAGCAGAGCAGCCCGCTAACCGACCTATGGTTCTTTGCTCACCCTGCTCAGTCTCGAGGCCGATCGCCAGACTCCGGAAGCGATTCCAGAAGAGGCCAATATAATGATCCTCCTGCGCCCCTCCCTGCCTCCCTGACGCGTCAAGCACAATCTTGCCCGAGGCCTCCGTGTTTGGGTGCCCTCCCCCTGTCAGTCCACCTTCACCATTCGAAAAATATGCTGAGACGGCGCTATAGATTTTCGTTAGCTATCCATATTGCTGGGAAACTGTTTCGCTTCTCTAAATTGAGCCACGCGGTGTTCCGATCCGAACGCCCGTTCCGTAGTGCCCGTTGGTACTGCCGCCACGCCCCACCACGGCCAAGGCCAGGCACCACGCAGCAGTGCTCTCGGTCACGTTTCCACCGTCGTCGTTCGCCGATGTGGAGCCCGACTTGTGTGGCGCGGCGGAGCTTCTAGTGAGGGGGTCTTTTAGGGCACAACATTTTACGAGATGACTCAAACTCAAGGGTACATCTGTTCTGTCCTTGAGCTCTAAACTGTGCGTGTGAACATTTGTCGGCGGCGCGCGCGGCATGTCGCCTAGCCACGCCCTTACACCCCACCCAACCACCCCACACTCCGTACCCCGCCCCACCCCACCCCACCTCGTTTCGCTGTTTGCCTGCCTTTTGGGGCTATCTCGTGCGTCGCACTCTCCTGTCCGAGTGGAAGTAGTGATTGTTCCCGTGCAGTATAGGCGACATCCTTTGCTTCGTTTGTGCATATTGCTCACGTGTTCATGAAAGTTGCAAACTGGGCCCGTCCCTTGGGCCCCGATTTGTTTTTGTGCAGTATAACATCGGTTTCTCATCCTCATTTCCAGCTATGCGGCCTCCTCCTGGTCGTCCTGGGCGCGCTGTCGCTGAACGCCATGGCGCCGCTGTCGCAGATCGGGAACCACATCGACTCGTCCGCCATCGTCCTGATCGTGGCGGGCGCCATCATCTTCATCATCGCCTTCTACGGCTGCTGCGGCGCCGTGCAGGAGAGCAGCTGCATGCTCATCACGGTGAGGACTCGCGGGGATGGTGGTGTGATAACCCCCCCACAATGGTGTCTGATAACGCGTGGTTGTGTTTCTAGTTCGCCGTGCTGCTCCTGGTGATCATCATCGTCGAGGTGATCGCGTGCGTGCTGGCCTTCATGTACAGCTCCCAGGCACAGAGTGAGGTGACCGACGGCATCAGGACCCTGTTCGAGAAGGCGCGCCAGGGCGACGACAGATACGCCAGCGAGGCCGTCGACTACTTCCAGAGCAAGGTAAGTGTGCACCTTCTCGGCGACCACTTCGCTTTCACCTGACCCCTTGGGTTTACTAAACTGAACCCTTTACTGCCTGCCGCAGCTTCAGTGCTGCGGTGCCGACGGTCCCTCGGCCTGGGGCACGGGCCCGCTGACTCTGCGCCCCTCGTGCTGCGGTGGCTCGTCCGTCTGCACCGTCGTCAACGCTTACCCCAACGGCTGCAGGACCGCCATCGCCGACTTCCTCAAGACCAACGGCAAGATCGTGGGCGGAGTGGCTATCGGCGTGGCCGTCGTGGAGGTGAGTAGTGGGGCCGTTCACAAACCACGTGGACACTGGGGGGGGTCGGTGTACAAATATTATGGGGTACCAAACGGATCAGGTCGTTGGAGGCTAAAGAGGCCCTATGATATTTTTACCCCGGGATACAAATATCATGGGGTCTCCTTGGACTTCAATGACCGTCCAGATCCTTTTAGGACTCCAAAATATTCGGATTGTGGGAGCGATGCGTTCGGCTAAGGAGCGAACAGCGTAGCGAACCATTTTATTGCCATTATCATTGTGAGTAGATTTTGAGAAACTTTTCTGTCGCAGCTGGTTGGAGTGTGGTTCGCGTTGGGTCTGGCTGGAGCCATCAAGAAGGCGGAGCGCGGCGGGCAGCGAGGATACTAGACAAAGCTCCTCGCTTTTGGTTTATGAACTTGACTGGCTCTCAAGATGATCAAAAGACGTGTCGTGCAAGTGTCGTGTGTTGTTAACTACCGTACTTTTTAGGCTATTTATGTTTTTAAATTTTTTCTTTTTGCCTTTACCTCTTTTCATTCCTGATGACTTTTTAAAAATAATGAACTTTATAATAAAACTATCATTCCCGCCGACCTTATGAAATTAGGGGATGTGCGTATTGCTAATGCAAGCCCAAAGAACGTTTTGTACAGTTACCGGTATGGACAGTCCGTCCGCTGTATCCTTTAGTGGGATTCGCCACTTTTATTGCCTGAAGTTAAACTTAAAAGAAATACCTTAAGTTTTTGTATAATTTTATTATAGATATTATTAAATTAAAATTTTAAAATATTAGCCTTGTCTATGATCTCATTTGCTAAGTCCTCTACAAATTCAAAATACAATCCGAGCTCCTGGAACAGATGGACACCATGCCCTGCTCACCTACTTTTTTTTTGTTGTCCGACTGGCCTTCTATCACCCAATTTTGTCAGGTGTTCCGGCCAGCCACTTACTCAGCAGCCGGTAGAGGGGGCGGGAGGGGGAACTCCCAAGCGTTACGCTGCTGGGTGGTGGTGGCGTGTGGCCAGCTCAGCTTGGAGTTTGGAGTGCGTTCGAGCGCGCGACGAAAACATGTGACTCTTTCGGACGTTAAGTCCCCCCCCCCCTTCCCTTCCTTTTCCGATGGGACGTATACGAGGCCAACGAAGGCCGCTCGGGACGCCCGCGGCGCCATGCCCGTCCCGTCCATGCACATGTGCGTCCTTGGCGTTATATCCCCAAGTCCCCGGCGAGAGAGAGAACCTCTTCATTTCGATCTGTCGCAAATTTGGAGTTAGCGCGCCGGTCCGGGTGGATAGAGCAGAGCAGCCCGCCAACCGACCTATGGTTTTTTGCTCACCCTGCTCAGTCTCGAGGCCGATCGCCAGACTCCGGAAGCGATTCCAGAAGAGGCCAATATAATGATCCTCCTGCGCCCCTCCCTGACGCGAGGGAACGTCGGGCGTCAAACACAATCTTGCCCGAGGCCTCCGTGTTTGGGTGGGCTTCCCTTTACACACAGCTGCTTGGCGGGCTGGCCTACCCGGCGTGAAGCAGGCGCCCTCATCGGCGTTGCCTCGACGGCTCGAAAAACTTTCTTGGTGGGGACACCTTTTGCTACCTTCACGTTGCTCCACGCAGGCCACTGTTTCTTTAAAATTCGTTTAACTTTCACCAATCTCCTGTTTAACCTGAAAACGTTGCGGGCTCCGCGCCTCCCCGTGGCTGCTGCTGACTTCACTCGCGACTCGAGCGCACGGTCGGAAGACCCGGAAGGAAGTCGGGCTGGTTGGCACGCCCGGGCACGCCCTCCCGAGGAGCTTGGCCGGCCAGTGGTACCTGGAGTGACCCGTACGGTGACTGGAGCTCGGGTCATGGGCGCGGGACAAGGTCGTGAGAGTGTGTTCTGCGACTGGTTCCGACGCTGGGCCTTGTCCTTCTCGCTCCTTGCTGTTGTTGTTGTCTGGCATAGGCTGGCGAGAACTGGTGCTGCTCGCTGGCTATCATACTCCATAGGTAGGCGTCCCCGTCCCCGGGCGTCGATTTGGGGCAAGCTCGGGCAAGCCTCACAATGCAAAGTCTGCGAAATGAAGGTTGCCGACCCCCCCTAGTTACAACGGTACCGGCGGTTTGGCCTTTGGAGCTTCTTTACTTATTCAGCAACAGGCGCGTTGGCGAAACTTGCCAGGCTAGCCTAGGGCACTGATTTGGAAAAAAAACAAACAAAAAAAACTTAAAAGCAGTTGTTACGAGCAGAGCGCGGGAGTTATTTCCGAATTTCCGTGAGCAGAGAGTCGTCACCACCACGGCTGAGATCTGCTCGTTCTACTGGTCGCACGTCACGACCGGCGCTGACAGTCGAGTGATGTCACCAACACATTCGTGTAGAAAGATTGGTAAAAAAAGATTGGTAAAAAGGTCAAAAGCATGAAGAGCAAAGTACCTTAAATATTTTGTAAGAGGCAATATATTTTGGTACAAATGACAGCAGAATGAAAGTACCACAATTTTCATGACGGGGAGATGTCAATGCCTACAAAAAGAGCATCATAATAATGACAATATATCACAACTGCCCGAAAACGTCAGAAGTATGATAAATTTACACATGAGAGCATGAATAGAACCCAGTGTTGAAAAATAAGTTTTGGTTTTGTAATGAAATTGCATACAGCACTTAGCACTTACACCATTTACATGACGAAATTTCCCACAAGTCCCAATCACAGCCACAATTATTTTCACATTTTCTTCAATTACAAGTCTACATGGTCCTATGTCCCCTCATTTCCAACAAAAAGTATAAAGCTCTATAATTTTAAAAAATAAGTTGTCACCATGTGTGTGAGTTCAGAACTGTGCTTAAATGTAAGAAACTATCTAATGATGCTTTTTGTTTAAAAAAATATTCAAGCAAGGTCGGCTACACAGCATTATAATAAACATAGTGGGTAGGTGAGAACTACCACTCACAATGCAGAGAGAAACCACATCAATGTTCATAAAAACTAATCCTACTGCATTAAATTTATACTATACAAGTAGAGTAATAGCAACTAGTTGCTGTTGGTATATTTTTGGGAGACAACCTGCTTGCCAAAAATCAAATTGCTGTTTTAATTTATTCAACAAATTAATTTTGAGTTAGCTTCAATAAGCACAATACCTATTAACAAAAATAATAGATAGGCCTACAATTGAAGAGGAAGCTGGCTTTTGTTGATTGTTAATCTCACAATCAAATCGAATTGACCTGACAAACTTACAATGTGGGACTTCACCAACCCATAATACTCACTTATAGGAAACAACTTGCAACACAGTACCTCTGCTTCATAATAAGACTGATATGACATCACAGATAAAGAAAAATTCTTTTTGATTACATGAAAAAAATTTAACTTATTTTTTCAGTAAAGAGAAGAGTACTTGGCAGCAACTCAAAAATATTATGTTTACTTGTAATGATAAATTACCGTAATATGTGAAACAGTAGAGGTCAAGTTGATAGTCTATTCAAAGATACGAAATAAGAATGCCTACAAAGAAAGTCGTCAACTCTTAAGTCTGATGTGAAACCAGTAACTGTGTAGCTGCAGTAGTATTTACTCCATAAGCTGGACAAGGTATTTGCCTACACACTTATACTTAAAATTTATCACAAAGAATGCTTCTATTTGCAGACAATATATTTCCTTTGGCACTAAGTAGGCAATACTCCATAAAGACACTTGGAAAATAACATCAATTGTTAGAGTTTTCTTATCTTACTTAAAAGTAATTTTGAAGTGATACAAATGAGTAAAATACTGGACAAAACAGATCATATTTTCCAATCAAATATGAAATTACTACTATATAACAAATGATCTTATAGAAAATGTTTCTGACAACTAAATCAAGAGAGGATTTAAGTGATGTGCTAATTTTCAAATCAATCTTTAGCTCTAACATCTGACCACACATTTGGGAAAGAGTAATGCTCACTGCTAAAACAATCGTCAAAATGGGTAAAATATTAAAAATATTAATGGATTCCTTTTCCAACGTCTCTGGCTGTAGATTTGGAATGTACTGATTATTCATGTGGTCTACAACATGAAAATTAAACATATGAGAGCTTGCTTTAGAAATCTCAATCCATTTTGTCATTAACTAAGTAGGTAGGGTTTTGGCTCAAACAACAAATAATACTAGCATGCACCCACACCAACCTTATGATAAGTCTTCATGAGAAGTCCTCAGACATAAATTAAGAAGACTCAAGTCAAGTGAGTGAAACATTTTCAGTTTCACAAGATGAGACCGGCTCATAGTTAAGCTTGATTAGTTTTTGAATCCAAGCTTTACAAAAATGGCAGCTCCTGGACGTTGGCTTGGTCACCTTTCCAGAAGCCGCTGTCGTCCCTAGGTGTTATTCTGCTTGTTGGAGCGCAGTCTAGCAAGACCAGACCTCTCTTCTTCTTCATCACTTGTGTAAGAGGACATTCCAGCGACAGCACCACAGCGTGAGGAAGTCGCCTGAATAAGTTCCTGATCTGGCCCAGCTCTATCTTCATACAAAAACAGATGTAAAGTTTCCTCAAATATTCTTGCCTCAGGGAACTCAACCTAAAAGAAGTCAAAACATTTCAAGATGTATTTATTCTCCAAATCATATATTAACAAATCCCAACAAAATTCTTAAATATGGACCACTCTTACCTTTGTGTGCTTTTTATCAGTGGCATACACAATGGATGTACAGCAAACCTCTGCAACTTTCTTGCCATGGCCATAGAAAGACCAACAGCATATCTCACTAGACCCAATAACATCTTTGATAAACATTAGTCTCATACTATATCTCAGAGAGAGCTTGTCAAATAATTCAATGTTTTTCAGAAGATTGTCATCAGAGGTGCTAAAATCATAAGAGTGAAGTGTTAATAATATTAAGTTTATTGATAGCAGCAGACATGCTTTGTAATTATGGAATGAAACAATTCTTACCTAGTGTATGAGTACTTATTATTATGTCTATTAATTAGAAGTTTTACAATTGGCTGAAATAGGAGAAAAACAAATATTAGTAACCTACTACTTAAGGGTGGGTGGTATACTCTGACAGTTCAGTATGATAAACAGAACAACTAGAAATTACTTGATTCATCATCTCATCTCACCTTGGTGGTGGAATTGATAAGAAGTTGCTCTTCTTTCTGCGATGTGATCAGAGCTACTCTACAGATGGGCTCCGCTTCTCTCTGTTTTTTCTGCAATGCACGCTCACAGCTTTCAGCAAGGTCTGATATACAATAATATTTTGCCTCGGCCAAGAGTTCAGCTGTTTCTTTCACAGATTCTGGGAGAGGAATACATCCATCACGAAGGAAATTTAGAATTGATCCAAAATGATTTCCGCATCTGTCGATGAGAATCCAGCCTGAAAAATATGGCATAAGTAAGAAAGTACAACTAAGAAAATTTCTTCAAAATAAAAACATTTAACATAATCGATAAAAAGATATAGTCAAACCTACCTTCAGAGTCAGTGAGGACTTCCATTCGACCACTGAACATGGCCCGCAACATAGTGTCATGTTTGGTTAGGGTCCCAATAGTTGTATAGTGTAGGGACCCACCAATGTTTAATTTGACATACTGAGATGGGCTCCCTCTCAAGACCCTTCCAACGCGATCACCCGACATTGTCGAGCAATCTAGAATACTTGGGTCCTCAATTTTAAGAGTTTTTAGGCCAAACTTCAGGAGAATATAGTCATGTATCCGATTTCAGCCGATGGAAAAGGTCTGATTCTCATGCAAACATAATCCTCAATAACAATATTTTCTACAAACAAAATGGAAACAGTATTTCATAAAAATTAAAAAGCACAGATATTTAACAGAAATTAAAGTTCTCGGTCGGTAGATAACATTTACACCCTGCATCACCTCAGTTTGCGTTTTCGGCCGTTAGCAGACGACGGTAGAAAACCTGAACCCTGAACCTCGTGGGATAGCACACAAATCCATTACTAGTGATTTTGGCAATATTTGTTTTCCAAATAATCTATCAAATTCACATTTTCAAAAATTGGGAGAAAACTATGTGATTGAACTGAACAAGTATTTCTTGTCTTACTCGTACAAAATTTTCGTCGTTAAGTTGGTAAAGCTTTTGGTACAGTACTGTTTTTGGGTGGGCTGAGGTTGGATGTGTTTATAGCTGCATTTTATTTTTATTCCGTTTAAGATTCTGATGAGAATATGTAGTTGACAAACGAGAGATGTAATTTAGTGTGAGACACGACTGAAAAAAAAATCTTTATGTGTAGGTATTTGGTGCTTTAACTTTTAATCATCATTTTCTTCTGCTCAAGAGGTTATGAATTTTGTTTGTTTATGGTGAGAAAAATTGGTTTTAGTTTTCATACCAAATAATGAATAATGCATGACAGTGTTACTTGTCCTTTGGTACATTCTCTTATCTACTTGTAGCTTTTAAACCTAAACCCCTCTTTGTCTACAGTTCATGTCCATCATTCAAATAATCGGTAACAAGAATGGATTCCAACGGCCCTAAGCAAATGTGTTGTGATCCCTGTGCCAAATATTTATCTTATTTGAAATGTATCGAAGGCAATGGCGTATATGTCTCTGGTATGTATAAACAAGTGGCAACTGTTAGTCTTCCTTTTTTTCTCCACAGTAGTTTAATAAGTTTGTCTTTGGATTTTTTTCATTTGCAGATATACCTTTTCGAGTGTCAGAGGAAGAACTCTACCATGAATTCAGTCGCTATGGTCAAATAGCAGATTTTTACTTTGCTGACAGCAAGACATATTGTCTTGTTAATTATGAAGAGAGGTATAATTATTGCATTCTATTTTCTGTTAGTCTGTTAAAAGAAAAATTCATGTTGAAATTTAATGCAAATCATGAAATTTTAATGCAGAAGAGCAGCAGATGACGTTCTCATGTATCCAGTGAGAATTTTTGGAAGAGAAGTAAGAATCAGACCACGATTCACATCTCCAGCTGGTAATATTGATTGTGTCGGCATAGGACATTATACTTCTGTAATAATTCTTGGTAAAATAATCCATTATTTTTCATCAATTTTTATCAAGTTATCTAAATTTTCAGATGAAGAAAAGAGAGCAGCACTGTCTCATGTCCCTGAGCAACATGACGAGATTTGGAAATCAATTCCACAAGATAGAGATTTTAAGGACCAAGTAAGAACAAGCTAAGCTTTGGCTTTTGCTTTAATATCTATCTAGGTTTTGAATTTCTTTTGTCTGATGTAACTATGAATTAGGTTGCAGAATTTCTTAAGGCAGTGCAACCAGACGATGATTCCTCTAGGAAGCCATATGAAGTGTGTAAAGACATTGAAAACGCTCTGAAACACCTGTCGGTAACTTACAAAATCATACCTTTTGGGTCATCTATAAATGGTCTTGCTTTGAAGGACTCTGATTTAGATATCTTTTATGGCAGAGGTAATCTAATGGTTGTAATAACCAAATATTCAGTTACTTGTTACAAAATATAACATTCATCCATCTACCATCTATCTATTTTGTTCCAGAGCCTCAATGCAGAGGTGCAGAAGTTCTTGATGTCTTTAGAAAAGTTAAAAATGTTTTAGAAAAGGTGAAGATTATAGAGTCAATGAGACCAATTCCAAATGCAAGAGTGCCCATCATCAAGTTCATCCATACGGCCACTGGACTTAATTGTGATCTTTCCTTTAAAAATGCAATGGGAGTACAAAACAGCAAGTTGCTCAGATTTATAGGTTCTTTGGATGAAAGAATTAAGCAGTTTTTCATTATTGTCAAATATTGGGCCAAACTTCATCATCTTACTGGAAGACGCCTTTCTAATTATGCGCTCACATTACTTATTATAAATTTTCTTCAGTCACTTAATGAACCTATACTTCCTCCTCTTCATGAATTGCAACATGCCGGAGTGGCCCCTATAAACATTGGTGATTGGAATACCAACTTTGATGACAGTATCACCAGATTGAGACCAATTTCAAATGATCTTCCAATTGAGGAACTTTTAAGTCGTTTCTTTGAAAGTGTAGTGCAAACAGATTTTGCAAATTATGTTGTGAGCCCATATCTTGGTTCCCTTATTCACAGGGATGTGTTTCATCAAATGGTTAAATTACCTAAAGAGTTGAAAAACTACATCTACCATTTGAATGTAGGGAGGTCACGCCTGTCGGTTTGTATTGTGTATTTCCAGCTCATTGCTGTACTCACATCTTGTAATCAAGCTCAAACTAATGTCTACTACTTCTTTACATTTTCAGATACAATCACCTCTTTGTATTCAGGATCCTTTTGAATTAAATCTGAATGTTTCAAAGAATGTTCCAATCCATGACTTTAAGTGTTTAAGAGAACATTGTGCAGTGGCATCACGGCTGAGCTTTACATCGCCTCCCCACTTATTTCTTTCAAAACTTCTCTCAACCTCCTACAAATATCCATCACGGAATGAAAATACAAAGGGATGGCTTCCCAATCCCATGCATGTTCGTCCACTGAAGGGATACATGACGTTTCATGTTCCTCGCCCTGATAATGTGACTGATGAGATTATATGGATGAATAATGTGACACAAAGGATAACTTTAATTTTCAAGAAAATACTAAAAATTCATGTGGACAATTCCACTTTGGTAAATATGCTCATCTTCCTCCTAAAATTACGTTATCAGGTTTTTCACACTTTCTCATGTTTAACTTATTTCTTCATCAGAAAAACGATACAAAACCAGGTGGTGACCAGAATCTAGAATGCAAGGGGTCACAAGTATTATGGTTAGAGAGGAATAAACTATGGGGTAAATGGCACTCCAAATTGTCTGCTGTTTCAGACAGTTCTGGGAGTGGTGGTAGTGGTGGAATTGAGGTAAGATTTGGAGTCAGTAAATTTTTAAAAAATCTTTTAAATCTGCATTATTGGCATATTCCTGACAGTTAATTTTATCGTACCTTTTCAGGTTGTGCTTGTTTCAGATGAAACTCAAAGTACCAGCTTAGAGATTCAGCCAGAAAAGAGGAAGCGTGAAGAAGAGGAATCAACAGAAAGTAACAAAAGGGTTAAACTAAGTAGTGATGAAAACCAACAAGGGTCAACACATGATGATTTAGATGTAATTGATCTTGGCAGTGAAGACACAGTAGTAACTAAAGAGGCAGCTTTATTTTCTAGAAGTCTTCATGATGAAATCAGCTTAACAAATGAAATGGTTTGTGAAGGCTATTAAGGTATTTATGCTCTTAATGACTTTTTTCACTATTTTTACTTGGGTTTTCTATCATCAATTTCTAGGTGAAAAAAGGACATGCTTTACCCGCTTCTCATGTCATACTGGATTTTACATGTAAGATTTGCAGAAGCAGCAGTAATATCCGAATTGAAATCTCTGACCACAGATCTCGTGTCAACTACTTTCCCTCTCTCTGTCTGTTTTTGGAAGACTTCCTAGGCAAGCATATTACTGAGGCAGAAAATCCATAGTTCTAGGGTTATATATGGTGCTGATGTATTACTAGTGTATGCCAATTGACTTATATTTATTTTTTGTTATCTTGACAAATTATTTTCCTATACTCAAATCATGTTTATTGTTGCAAGAAAAGTAAAATTTATATGTTAAGTGATAGTGATTTCAATATCTAGGGAAGTACATGAAGACACACCCATGTATAGATTTAAGTAATTTTTCTTTAATAAAATATAAAAATAACAATGTATATGTTTTGATAAAAAATATTGTAATATGGAACTCATTGTCTAGGAAACTATCCTTTGGCAGTAAGTTTCTTTCCACTTTCAGCAATCTGTAACATTTCTCCAATATTAACTATCTTCTCACGAGGTTTACCCAGTGCCTTACCACGTTTTGTTTCTTCCTGGTCAATTTTTTCCCAGCCATCAAAAGATACAGTTTGCACACCTGATAAAAAAGTAAAATAATCAGGGGAAAATTATTGCCAAGAACAATAAAATAAAAGCAAACTAAACGCAAGCAGCGCACCTCGGGCATCTAACTTGGAGAGTATAGCTCTAAGACCTGGCTTTTTCTCATTTAAATTGATGATGTCTTGTCGAATGTCATCAACAACATTAGCTCCAGTTTCAAATGCATTTGACATCGTTGATAGGATCACTCCTACAGGACCAGTGGATAACCATCCAGCACTGTAGACACCTAAAAAATTTTAGCACCACAAGTGTCAGCTAAGTATACATAAATCTCAAAGATAAATTTAAAAATATTGATGAAGGATGCTAGAGAGAAATTACCATGGTCTACTCGCCCCTTTGTATTGATAACCCTTCCTTTCTGTTTATCAAATGGGATTCCGGGATCAGCACAAACACTACGATACCCTATACTACGTAAAACCAGTCCAGACTTTATGGATTCTTTCACTCCAGTTGAAATAGCTGTTTGGTGTTCAAACTCCTCTCCTTGTAAAGTATTGAGATCAAATTCAACTCCTGTAACCTTAGAGTCACCCGTAAATGAGAGAGGACTCCGCAGAAATAACGGTCGAAATGTTTTAGAAGATGGTTTGGGATTTGTTTCTAAAGCGCTTTTCACAAGAAGTTCTGTCAGCCTTTTTCTTGGCCGAACCAAATCTGTAATATAGCATAAAATTATAGCATTGACTTCAAACACTTTAAGAGAAATTCTATGACATATTAAAAGTATACACACTTGGGATAAGTTCTGGAATTCCTTGAAAATGCTCTTTTTCAAATATTGATGAGCAATCCTTCAGATTTATCATTTCTCGTAGCTCTTTAATTGTAAATGCCACTTGCATCGGACCACGTCGACCAACTAAATACACAGTTTTGACCTTACTATCAGCCAACGTTGCTAAGGCATGTTCAGTTATGTCTGTTTTCTGAAAATAAAATTAATTGTTTTGATTTAGAAAATGTACATAATTATTTCTTAGTGCAAAACAATGATTTCAAAAGTCCATTACCCTCAATTCATCTAGGGGCGACAGAAGCATTCTTGCAGCATCTACTGCTACATTACCCTGGCCAAGGATGACAACATTTTCATCACTTAAATCAACATTCAGGTCTTTATCTCGGGGTAGTCCATTGTACCAACCAACAAATTCCCTTGCTGAAATTATGTTTTTTAAGTTTTCTCCAGGAATTCCAAATGTTTTATCTTCCTCAGCTCCATACGTCTAGATTTAAAAAAACAAACAGATTATAACTTACATTATTTTTACTTAGCATCATATCAGAGCGGGTTGCATACCAAAATTACAGCATGGTAGGCTTCTTTTAGTTCTTGAAGACTCAAATCTATACCAAAGTTTACATTCCCAGCAAATCTAACTTGAGGAGACTTTGCTGTCTTGGTAAAAGTATTTATTACATTTTTTACCTCAGGGTGATCAGGAGCAACCCCGAAACGTACCAAACCAAATGGTACAGGAAGACGTTCAAGAATATCAATTTCACATTCAGGAAAAGTCTGAAAATACAAAGTTGTAGATTTTTTTTGCAGCTATTGACAGGTTCCTTTCATTTTCATTTTTACAAGAAATATTGCAAACTCAGTAGGTGTACCTTGATGATATGCTGAGCAGTGTAAAAGGCAGCAGGACCCCCACCAACAATACAAAGTTTTGCTACTTGACTTTGAGTAGAGGAGGTCATAAAAGTTCTGACACTTCTCTGTATTGAGAGACTACAATATCGGATCATTTTAAAAGTAGGGTGACGCTTAATCTTTAACAATACTATGCTTGAAAAATGGGTTATTTAACTAAATGTATGCAGATCGAAGCAGCAGCAACTCCGGGATGCGGGAAATAGACATCCAAGTCAACGTTATCTACCATAAGATAATTATCTGCACTTGAGCGATAGAAAAGTAATCACTCTAGAATCTGATGAAGCCGTATACCAAAGTGACAACAAAATGTCATTTTGATGTCACAACATCACCTTGACAGAAAAGAGGTCAGAAGTCGAGTCGTCACACTGATGTCAAGGGATAGTATTTTGATGGCTGAATGACATTATTTTATTTCTCTGTGTATATTGAATAGGGTTCCAAATCAGTAATTGGCGCATAGAATCGCCTCCGAGGTATGTCACTTTAAAACGTGCGCTAAGTCAAAAGTCAAGAGTGGACCCATAGGGGAGTCAAAGCAAAGTGTTCGGGTTCGGAGGTCTCCGAAGCGAACCGAACCCGAACCGAAGTCGAGCCGATGTCGGCACCACTATTCACAGTCAAGTTCCCCCACCACGCCCACGACCGTCTTTGTTCACAGAACAGAGAACGGAAAACAGAACAAGAACAAGAACAACGCCGCCATCGCCATTTTGTGATCCCTTTCGTGCCTTTGCGTGCTGGCCTCTGAGATAGATAGAGTGATGGTGTCCCTCTCTGTGTCAAGCCGATTGTGTTGATAGTTTTTTGGTAATTACCGTGTTTCTTCATTTTTTGGATCAGATCTTTTTCGCACTCACTCTGGTTATTCGGTTTTGGAAGTCGTGGTAATTTTTCTTTGCCGAAAGGCTTCCGTACGCAGGACCCACTGCCTCAGCGACCAGAGGTAGCGGCAGGACCAGACCAAGCTACCATGAAGCGAGAAAATGAGAGTAAGTGTTTTTCTATTGTTTTCAATATTGTTTCAATCAATAATTTAATCATTTTCGTGATTAGTTTTTCAATCAATATCCAATACATCTATGCAAACATTTTTAATGCTGGAGGTTAGGTCCGTCCTGTCCGTCCTAGTCAATGGTCTAATAGGTTAAAGGCCACATTTGTTCGTTATCTTGATATCTGAGTCCTATTACTAATATTACTCTCAAAATTCCCAGAAAACCATGTTTAAATAATGTAGTTTCTAAAATGCATCTTATTTAAAAAAAAACTAAATCTATTTTACTAGTATCGGCTGTTACTTGATGTGCGCAGGATTTTGTTCATGCATAGGCTATTCATATACTGAAATTTCTTTCTATAATTTATTCACGGATTTCTACCCTCTCTTTTCTGATGTAACGTCTATTAGTAATTTGCTTGGTCTCTTGTGTATTCCGCAGGTGCCGAGTCCCGGGAAGAGCGAAGAAAAAAGCGAAAATCTCGCTGGGGTGGAGATGAGAAGGAAAAAATCTTCATTCCTGGAATGCCAACTGTGTTACCCACAAATTTAACCAAAGAACAAGAGGAAGCTTATTTAGGTATGTAGATTTTCAAATTGTTGCTTTTTGTTTATAAGATTATGGGATAGTATTAATACATTTTCCCCCATCTAATATCAAGGCTCACACTTCTTAAAATTAGTTCTTTTTAGCTGTGCAAGACTTAGTTTATAAATGCCATTCTTCCTCTTGTTACAGCACCTAATAAAGTGCTTTTTTCTGCAGCCATTTAATTGATTTTTATTATGTTTTAAAGTGCAAATTTATGTGAGAAGTGTATAAATTTTGGTGTTGCAATTGTTTCAGACCAGTGTTAACCTTGCTCCTTTAATTAAAATTTATAAATTGCTTCAGCCTTAAATTGGCAGTTGTTATTTTGACAGGTATTAATCTATCTATCTAATCTTTGTAAATGGCATTTCTAGCGGTTTAATCCCTCCAGTACATCTCAAGTGCCACTCAGTATGCATGGTCACTAAGACCTCTTTAAATGATCCAAATTCTAAATTTGCCCTTTTTAAATCGTCAGTAGTTCTTTTTATCTATTTTCTTTTGTCTCCCCTTAGTTTTTAAATCTCCTGTTACAAAATTGTGTGGGGTTCTCTATTTTCCCTTAGGGACTTGTTAATTTTTGAAACTTACTACAGTTTAATTTTTCTGCTTATTTAACAAAACCTCTTGTGTTTTGAACCTGTTGTCTTGATATGCCATTGATTTAACAATACCTTGTTAAGTTGGTCTCTGTTCTAATTGGTGGGCTCTGTGCCCTTCTCTAACCCCTTTGTATTCCAGTGCAACTGCAGATTGAAGAGGTTAGCCGGAAGCTGCGCACCGGAGAACTGGGGATCGCTTCCAATCCAGAGGAAAGGTGTGCTAAACTATCACTACCTAATCTACCGTATTGTGTTGAGCCAGGAGAAGCAGGCCCAGCATCTCTGCCTGCTGATTGGTTTGCCTTAGATTTTGGTCTTCATTTAACATTTTTTTCTTCTTTTTGCAAGATTTAGGAACCTAAGTAATAATTTTCAGGTTTCGTGTCAAGGCAGATACATTAACTGTTTAATTCTGACACATATTAATGTGAAATTAATCATTACAATTCTTCAGTCTTAGCTCTTCTAATTTAATTTTCTATCTGGGTATTAAGATGTGTGCAGGATCAAATAAATTAATTCTGAGTTTAAGTTTTGAATTGAGGCTGTGGTGCATTCACTGCAAATTGATCACATCTAAATCTAATTAATTTATGATGAAAACATCTGTCATTTAAAGAGAGAACTCTGTAAAATTAGCATCTAAGGCCATTCCAAAATAGTAATATTTTGTCTGTGGGTGCTCTCTCAAGCCTCTCACTGGTTGAAGCTTAGCCTGGTGGGGAGTTATCTATCTAATCCTATTTGCTGCGTCTTCAGAAGTGAAAGAAAATTTATTGGTAGGTTAATCATTCTTATTATCAGCAAAAATGTAAGGGCCACCAGGAAAGTATAGGAGTGCTGTACCTGGAGACTTAATTTATTGAAAAAGATGATCTTCCATTTTATTCTTCACTGACATGCTTTTAGCTCAAGGATTCATCAGTAAGGTGGCAGTTTTGGCTGTTATATGATTTAATTAATGATTCCATCCAAAACTTACAAACAATCCAGCTTGACCTTAATCATTCTTTGTTTTCTCCACTTAATTGCTTTTGTCCTTAATGAAAACATAATTTGAATGGCACAGAAATACAGTTATGTGTTTGTAAATTCCTTTCTCTCAAATGCAAAGCTCATATGTTTTCTGTCTTCAAAGTAGACCACAAGTTAACTTATGAAGCCCTTAGATCATGAAGTTTTTCCTCCAGTTTTTTCATGGGATGGTGGTCTATACCTGACGATTTCAATGTTCTTATAATTGCATAGTTATTTGATTATTTGTTTTTAAATCTCTATAGTCAAAATTACTAATTATTTTTTAATTAATGAATCCTTTTAAATTTGGCATTGATTCATATTTTTATTTGTAACTTACCATTGCCATAATTTGTTAGCTGGTTTAAATAAATTAGATTCCTTCGTAGTATGACAAGTTGTTGGCATCTGGTGTAATGTCCTTAGTTGTAATGAGAAGGACTTTGTTGTCTCAGATCACCATCTCCAGAGCCAATATACAGCAGTGATGGAAAGAGACTTAACACCCGAGAGTACCGCACGCGGAAGAAGCTGGAGGATGAAAGACATCAACTCATCCAAAAGATGATGGATTTAAACCCAGAATTCAAGCCACCGCCAGACTATAAGTAAGTTCACTCACCTGCTTGTTGTGTAAAGAGATATCTGAGTAGATTTTCAGTCTAATCTTTTGGTTTCTCTTAGGCCTCCTGTGGTGAGAGTAAGTGACAAAGTGATGATACCACAAGATGAACATCCTGACATCAACTTTGTTGGGTTGTTAATTGGTCCTCGTGGTAATACACTAAAATGTAAGTGGTCATCTTTATTTTAGTATTTTAAGCTTCTGTAATCTGGTATTCTAATAATCGACATTTTTTTCAGCCATGGAAAGGGAAACTGGAGCTAAGATCATAATTCGTGGCAAAGGATCAGTCAAAGAGGGAAAAGTTGGGCGCAAAGATGGGCAGCCTTTACCTGGTGAAGATGAACCATTGCATGCCTATGTGACTGCAAGCCACCCGGAATCCGTGAAAAAAGCAGTGGATAGAGTAAGTTGCAACAGCATGCATCATCTAAAAAAGTTTTTAACCCCAGATTTATTTGAATGTGCTCCGTGTCCCTTTTCCAGATTAAAGAAATAATTCGTCAAGGTGTTGAAGTTCCTGAAGGCCAAAATGACCTCCGCCGCATGCAGTTGCGAGAGCTGGCTCTGCTTAACGGAACGCTGAGGGAGAATGATGGACCACGCTGCACCAACTGTGGTGCTACAGACCATAAATCATGGATGGTGAGTCCTTCTAATTCATCTTTTACTTCCATAGGCTGCTCTCTGTGTTGAAATAATTTTTCTAACAAGTTTAATTTTGTTTTCAGTGCCCTGATAAACCTAACGTCACCAACAATATTGTATGTTCTGCTTGCGGAGGTGTCGGTCATATTGCTCGTGATTGTCGACAAAAGAGGGCAGGAAGTGAAGGAAGTAGCCGGTCTTCAAACCAAGATAAAGCCAAAATTGATGAAGAGGTAGGCTGCATCTGCATTTAGCTCCAATGTTTCAGGGAGGAGACAGCACTCGAGGATGCTAAGATTATTTTTTTATTTGCAGTACATGTCCCTGATGGCGGAACTGGGAGAGGGCCCCCCTCCAAGTCGAGAAAAGGACAATTACCGACGTTCATCAAACAACAGTTCGAACTCCGCGAGGCTTTTCGAACAGCAGATGCAGCCGAGGCCTATCATGGCTCCCCCTCCACCCACGGTCATGCAGACTCCGCCCCAGCTCATCCCAAATTCTCTACCCCCGCCGCCGTGGAGTCAACCACAGGTCCCCGGCATGCAGGGTATCGGTCTGCCTGGTGTGCCTGGCGCTGACAAAGTGTCTGTACCGTCGCCCGCTGCCCAAGCCCTACCTCAGCCTGCGCCTCCCGGCATGGACTCGATGCCCAACATGACCCGCCCGCCCCCACCGGCCTCCAATGTAATGCAGGTGCCCCCTCCCTGGCAGATGCCCAGTGTGCCGCCCCCCAACCTCCTCCAGGCGCCGCCGCCGCCCCCCCCCGCCCCCGCCAGCCAGTCCCCACAGACCACCCCCAGCATTCCGCCCCTGCTCCCCTGGCTGTCCTCCGCCCAGCCGCCGCCTCCGGCCACGACGCAAAGCATCGCGAGGCCGCCGCCCACCAACGTGCCGCCCCCGGGCATCCCCCCTTGGCAACAGCAGCCCCCGGGTCCACCGCCCGCCATGGGTGGCCCGGGTCCAGTACCGCCCCCCGCCGGTCGGCCCCCGCCGCCCCCTGCTGCACAAGCTGCCATGAGTGGCATGTACCCCTGGCAGTCTGGGGGCTACATGGGAGTTCCTCCTCCTCAACCCGTGCAACCACCCCCAGCGCTAGGCAATTTGCCTAACCTGCTGGCTGCCCCCCCGCCACCCCCTCCAAGTTAAAAGCTAATAATCAATTGGAGAAAAACCTCTAAAGAGAGATTTAATTTTATTCTTAAACTCATGCCCAAGAAACTTGATTTCTTCACATTTGTTCATCGTATGTAATTTGTGTGTGTTTGTATCTGAAAATAGACTTTTCGTTATGACTTACAAATTACAAATTGTGAAAGATAATAGCACTTTTTGTATGTAATTTGATTTTTTGGGATGTTGATTTCCATGCTTGAAGACTGTGAATTCCTTGACCAGACATGGAGTACTTTAGTTTTAAGTTTGCTATTGAAAAAAAAAATGTTCTGCAATCATAAATTTAATTGACATCACATTTTTTTTTTAAATCTGCTTTTTCATTTAATTAATGAAGCAATTGTCAATGAGATACGATCAACGATTTTTGAAGTTCTGAGAAGTCTATTCTTACAACTCGACTTTTGTATGAGAATTCTTCCTTTCTTATTAGCCAATGTGGTTCGCCTGTAGCCTTAATAGCTCAGCAGTGACATAATATTAAAAATATGAGTGACTGAAATCTAGTAATGAAAGAAATATTCAATTGTTATTAAATTTATGCTTTAGTCTCTTGTTGTTACCTGCCTGATGGGTAAAATTATGTGTGTTAAATAATACTGCAACCTAGCAAATTTCTGCTGTACAAAGTATGATTGGTACGCATTCGCTGTGTACAGCTACGATGAAAATAAATTTTAAAGGACTCTAAAACGTGTTATTTTTTAATAACTGACTTTTTTTATTTTATAAAGTTAATAATTTAACCATGGGTTAACTTACGAAGCCGAATGTAAATCCTCCGAACGGCCTGACTGGTCACGGGTGTACATGTAAAAATATTACCATAATTACGGTTCGAGTTCGCGCCTTATTTGAAACGCGCGCGCTTTTCGCTCTTTGATCAACACACCCATTCAATCTCCCAACCGCCACTTAATTTAGCGACTTTGTAACAAAGATTTATTACAATTAAATATTCTCTCGGAGACTAACAACGTTAGATATGCCGGAATCATCTTCCACGAGGTGCGGCAACTGAAGTTTTAAGTACCAATTTCATGAAATGGAAGTTACACTCGGCTCGCCGCCATTTCGTGTCAGGCTGATCAAACTACAGATTCTCCCCTTGTTTACGTTATGTTGGGATGGATGCGTGAGCAGTCAACTGAGCTGAAAGGCAGCCATCTTGCAAACTGCAAAGTAGTATTTTGAAAACTAGGATCTGATGACAGTATTGTGATGATTGTTTTAATTTTAGTCGACCTTAAGTCGTTTCGAAGCTGTGGTTGAGTGTTTAAAGTGTGGCGCCTACGTAGTAGAAAGGTACAGAGGTAAGTGACACCACAAAAGTAGCCTAACAAGAGTTATTAGTGGCCCCCGATGCGAGGCCTAGGGTGTGATAGGCCTATGATTGCTGGGCTACCCGAGGAGATAATTGAATGTTATCTCTTTATCGCCGGTCGGAACTAAACTCTAATGTAAAAGAGTGGATTTTGTCAAGCACACAAATTTGTTTGTAAGCAATCTAAAGAAAGCCGCAGGATTTTCCGGTGTTACAGCCATTGTTTAAGTGTGGTTAGAGGGAAACAAGTACGAAATCCGCCGTTCGGCGTTTTTGGTCGCTTTTATCTTGTCCATTCGTTGTTTCGTAAACAAATAGACGATTTGAGGCAAAAATTTCGAGTATTTCCCTTGAGGTGGCTGCTGCCTTTGCTCTTGTTCGTATTTTTTGTATGTCGTGGAATGAGGGGATGTGCGTTTCTCCCACTCATCGATCAGCGAGCCGAGTCCTCATTGACTGTATGTAAACATGCAACATTTATTAGAGTACAGTGCTCTGGTCTCAGGGACGCCTCTCCCATTCTGAAACATTTATCAGTCCTATGTTGAATGACTTCATTCAGCGGCACGCTCGATTCGCGCGATGAATTAGTGATGTGGGCTGTCCCACTCATTACTCCAGTTGGGTTAGTTTTGTAAACTCTAAAGAAACATTCACGTCCTGTCAGTCATGATGGTAACTCTAAATTTTTTCCTAAAACATTTACGACTTAACAGTTGTATTTGTGTCAACCCATGTTGTGATATATCTTACATTAAATTATGGAGGCTTCTGCGTGGACAATTTTCAATATTCTCTAACCTTTTGAATAAGTATAATCATTTAGTATGCTCAAGCATTTTCCTAATATATTTCCTAATCTTGCTGTTTTTGTTGCTGTTCCTTCCTTTCTTTAAAAAAACAATGTTTGTATACGTTCTTAGTATTATGATTTAATTTACTGTCAACATTTTCTTGTCAATCGAAAGCAATTGAAAGAACGAAGAAACAAAGATTAATTGTATATTTTTCACTCAGTTTTTTCTCTTTGCTTTACAGATATTTTGGAAAAATTCCCAGGCGCTTTGGGCTTCAGAGAAGCCAGCGCCAGAATAATCCTGTCTTTTAAAAGACAATGTAGTTCATGCAACCTAATATGCATTTTAACTCTCCCGTTGGCAAAGCTTAGGCTGTTCGCCTTAAGCTGTTGGGAGGGTCTATATGTATACCCAAGAAATCCTGGAAACTTGTGTGTTCAACTATGAAAGAAGATCATCAAACTCTCTTAAAATGGATTCTATTTGCCATTGGCAAGATCCGCGACCAGAAGCAGAGACCAAATCTGGAGCGGATCAGCCATACAGTCCGCCAGAACTGCAAAGTGTCAGAAAATGCTGTGGAAGAACATTTGGATCTTGCTGTGAAAGAGGGTACTGTTGTCAAACTGATCAACAAGGGCCAGGAAACCTATCGGGATCCTGGTCATATGAAAGCTAGGAAAGTTTTACCAGTTGGCAAAGAATCAGATCTTTCCAAAGTTGTCGTTCGTGCTATCCGTGAACATGATCCAGAAGGCTGCTCCCTCAAAGATATTGAGGATCGACTGCGGAGTACATTCGCCCTTGAAACTGATTTAAGTGATGTGGACTTTAAATCTGTACTACGTCTCTCCCTGAAAAAAGCTCTGGCTCTGGGTCTATTGGTACAGGAAGGAAGGCTCATCAAACTATCACCCAAAAGTTTAGAAGTTTCTAAACTCAAAGGTGACAGAAAATCAGATTCAGGGTCTCCTAAAAAGAAGAGACTGTCTGCAGAAGACCTGCTCAATGAAGATCTACCAAAGGTAAGTTTCCTCTTTAATAGTATATCTGTTTTAGCAACAACGTGGAGAACTCAGTGAATACTATATCTTTGTATTTTAACTTTCTAGACTCACCTTCCAATATGTAGTGAGTGTCTTGGGACTGACAAAAATGCCAATGGGGAGGAGGAGGCGCTCAGCGAATGTGCTGGATGTGGTGCCTGTGTACATCTGTCCTGTGTATCCTTACCAGGTAGTGCCACTACAAATCAATTCATTGCTCTACTATCACAGCCTGGTGCTGCCTGGTATTGTGAAGAATGTAGGACTTGTTGTAAATGTGACAAAGCCAAGGACCAGGTAAGAAAAATATCAACAGTGTTTTAGTTCTCAATCATTTACAGTAAATATTATAAAATGGTTTTCTATCTAACCAGGTCTGTTTACTTGGCTGTGTCAACTGTGATCGAGCGTTCCATATGGGATGTCTGGAACCTCCTGCAGAGCGTAAACCTAAGTGTCCATGGCAATGTAAACATTGTTTTGAAGTGCATAGGAAGAAAGCTGCCATAAATAAACCCTTAGATCATGCTAGTAGGGTTAGGAAGAAGTATTTAAAAGTTCGAGACAAACGGAGTGGTAGGGAGCCTGAAAGGTAAGTTCCACTAACTGCTATAATGCTACATATCATAGTTCCACTTTTACTGGTTTTTTTTTACAGGTTTCCTCTTGATAATTAAATGATTACAGTTTTTGCATGTCTGTGGTTTTTGTTTCAGAACTTTGCGTGTGTCTGGGGATGAAGTAGACTGCTCAAGGCTCTCAGGGTCAGATACTGATTCCGCCATGAGGTCAACCCCAGGTAGGCTCAATCTTAAAACTCCCGCTCGTGGTCTCAGCAAATTCTCAGGGCGCATACCTGTTCGGCCTGCTGTCCTCAAAGGCCACCCTAAAAGCCCGTTGGATTCTCCTAAGAGTCCACTCAAAACCCCCCTTCGGGCTTCTGCAAAGAAGATAGTAAAGAAAATTGCTGTCGACACTCCACAGGAGAGCACTTGTGGCTCAACATCAGAGGAGGGTAATGATCCCTTTCCTAATTTTCCTCTTGCTGCCCCTCGCTCACCTGGTGGTGGCTCTATTAGCGCATCTAAGCAGCTCAAAGAAAAGCGAGGGGATCGCCTTTCTAAGGAAAAGCAAAAGTTTTTCCGTCTGAGTGCCTTCTATAAAACTAAAAAAAGAAATGGTAGCAAAACGAGCGATGGGGTAGCAGATACTTTAGGTTCTTTGAGTAGGAGTTCATCAAGTGACAGCGACAGCAGAAGTAGTAGTAGCAGTGGCAGGCGGTCGCGCAGCAGTAGCTCGTCACATTCCAGTGACTCTGATTCAAACACAAGCACGGTAGTGGTCCATAGGAATAATAGATTAATGGGAGGGATTTCTAAATTTGTGTCGGAGCCAAATGCACATGTCTTTGGGGAGGCTGTCTGTGGATCCACAGGGTCAACATTGGCAAGTCTCAGTCGTATGGAACCTGACTCGGCGGCACCATGGGGCTTTGCAGCAGCAGCTGCTGCTGCCAGGCTATCGTCAGAGGCTTTTCCCAACCCACTTAAGGAAGTTGCTAAGAGTAAGATCTGTGATACATTTGTGAACAATGTCGATTCTGTGATTTCAACTTTGCCGAGAAAATCAAATCATGTTGGCGAAGCTCATGTAACTTCATCTAAGTCCATTGGAAGAAATGGCTCATTCTCTTTGCATTCCTCCAAGCTGCGCAGAAATTATACAAAAATATCAGGCAATTACAAGGGTGGTAGCACAGAAAGTAGTGACTCTGATTCAAGCACTGATGAAACAAGTTGGAACAGCTGTCTGGAATCACTTCAGAACAAGTGTGAGTCAGTTCAAGGCTCAAAAGCTGACTTAAAGAGAGAAATGAAATGTGTAGCATCTAGTAAACATCTGAAGAGCTCTGATCCTGCTGAAAAACCAAGCAGTAGTTCTGACGGTAAAGATGACTCAATTGTCAGTAGTACTTCTTCCAAGGTTAGCTCATCTGGGAGTTTTGAAAGAATGGTTGGCTTTGGTCAGTTGCGTAGTCTCTATGATGGACTGAGTCACTTTTTCACCGCTCCTGCACATAGCAGACGGACATCATCTCAGAATTCTCCTCCAAGTAACTCTCCAGCTAAAGCACCTAAGAAGAGACCTGATCCTGTTGCTATTCACAAGTTTTCTGAAAACAAGAAGCCTAATAATCTTAAGTCAGTCTGGAGAAAGAGCACTTTAATGTCTAAAATTTCAAAGACCAACAAATTGAAATCAAAGCAGAGAGAATTTATTAAGCCAGTGTGCTACCCCACTTGGAGACAAATTACCAAAGCAGCCAACAATGGTGGTATCATTAAAGGAATTCTTGGAGGAAATTCAGGTCATTTAAGTGCAAATACAAAGTGCAAACTCAATGGGAATGATTTGAAAGCATGCAAAAAAGTAAATGGAGTTAAAGAGCTTTCAGGTATGCGTTACCTGTCAGATACCAACTTGCTCCTTAAAAAGCAAAGAGTTGAGCTGTTAGAGAAAATGGCACAGAACTTGCGTGATGAGTGTAACTTGGCTTCTAAGACAGTCGCACTTCAATCAGCTGGCATTTCTCATCAGTGGAATCACATGTCACCCTCTCGCCTAGTAAAAACAGCTGTTGACAGTAAAACACATGAGCAGGAGCAGCGGAGGAGGGTGATGAAAGATGAGTTGCACAACGAGTCACCTCCTGATGAGATAAAACAGAAAAAGAAGCGGTTGATTGCTGAGGCAACTCAGACTCACCACCAATATCAACAAAATCCATTTCTAGTGCCTCAACCACCCACCAACACTGCGTCAGCATGCATGGTGCTGCCTGCAAGTCAACCGGGTAAGAAAACTACCCACCTCTTTTCTTTTGCTTCTCATTGCAAAGCATCAGAACCAGTTTTATTTCTTCCTGCTTGCTACATTCCTAACATCAGGGTGGATACTTCCATCTGTAATATGTCTCAAAGTTTTCATTGTGTCTTCAATTCAATAGCACTCTTCTTCATCTTCAACAGAGTCCATTATAGTGTCTCGCAGACATGCTTGGTTACTCTGGAAGGCAGAGTCTGCACTTGACAGCTACATGTCATTAGTTGCACCTTAGACTTAACTTTGCTTTGGAAGTGGCACATGAGATCTAGTGCCGTAGTTTTTTCATATTGTACGGCCTAGTCCACCTGTGTTCAATTATTGTGGTATTCATTTGCTTTTTCTGAGATCAGTCATACATATTGCGAGTTTTCCAAATTGCCATTCCTCTTTGGCAGACATGGCTGACTTCCGCCAGCTGATCCTATCTTCACTTCAATTATTTTTCTTCCTAATGACCTCACACATTTCTGCACCTAGCAGAAAGTAACCTTCATTACTCCTATTACCCGTGACCCATTCCAAGCATGCGGTGGTGTGTGGTGGAAGTGTTCATAGCAATCAAAGGAGTTGGCGACTTCAGGTTTTCACACTCTTCAGGAAGTCTCTGGTTCAACCAATGTGACTTCATTGGGTGCCTTTTTTAAAGCCACCCTCAGCTTGTGGATTATGGCGACGTAAATGGCACCTTACATTTGACCACTTCCGTGCTTGTTCGTGTGCTCTATACTCTCACTCAAAACTACTTAACTGAAATTTACCACTGCTAAACTGTCCTGCTCCTGCGTTTTATTTTTTAATTTCATTTGATTTGGTTTCCAATATTTGTTTTTTCACTTGGTTAAGCTTTTGCATATTTTAAATGTCAAGATTGTGTTGTGGGAAGTGGTTCAGTTGTGTTTAAATGCTAAATTTAGCAAGATTCTAATGTCAATAAATCTATGGTAACCCTGAAGCCATCAACTGAATGTCCACCAGTTTGTTGGACCGCAGCTAGTACCTGCCTTGTCTAGAATTAATGATAACAGTAGAGTTACAGTATTCGTGAAGTTGAATTTATTTTATATGTGAGCATGCAAATTTTTATGGTTTGCATAAATACTTAAAAAAATACCTAAATATATTTGAAACTTTTTGGATGAACTATGCTCTTTTCTGTCAATATGGCCGCTTAAGGGCAATCATTGTAAACTAAAGAAACTTCTTTATTGATGCGTATCAGTCTATATGTGCATTATACAAATTTTGAACCTTTTTGTGTTTTAAAGGATAAATGCGTGAATTTTCTATGGATTACAGACAGTGAAACCTGTAAAAATTAATACCTCCTCAAAAAGTAACTTTTCTGAGGACCTTATGTAACTTTGCTATATCAAGCTACCTAGTTCTTTAAAATACCTGGATATAACCTACTGAGACCTCGGTCTTAAGGGATTCTAACAATCCGTGTTTCACTGTAATTCCATTTCAGAATGTAGTATTTGTTTTGTTTGTTATACTATGAACTTTTGAGGGGCCATTCGTATTGGAAAAGAGTTTCCTGTCCAGTACTTAAAGCTCACACATTTAGAATTAATACTTGTACACCTTTTGTTTATGTTGCACGTTTCCCAAAGTGAAACTGTTCTGAGAAATTTTAAATTAGTCTAGTGTTAGATGGTCATTTTATGATTGTGTTTTAAATTTTATTTTCTCCCTACTAGCTGTCATGATATGTGATGTATTGTTTTTATATTTTGCATAAAAGAAGGTGGATGTCATGAATAACAAATTCCAAAATTCAAATCTTTCAACGGTCTCCACATTATTCTGTTTAACAGCCACCTTTTTTTTTTTCATTTTTAAAGTTTTTGAGTGCGTGTGTGTCTAGTTTAGCACGTATTGCACGTTCTATTTTAACATCAGTTAAAAATTAACTCTGCATATTTCTTTTGTTGCAGTTGGTCTTACACTGAACCTCACTACCAATCTTCCCCCAGGAGTCACTCAAAAGGATATTGAATTGTTTAAAGCAATGAGAGCGAGGGCAAATTCTGTAAGTGTGTAGTGACTGGTACTTGTATTTATTATTTTGTATGTGAAATATCACTCTGGATATTTTTGTTGTGTTTCAGATGACTCCTACAGTTTCCACAAATGAGGCAATTTTACCTCCAGGGTCACTTCCAAGTCCATCTGGACTTCAGGGTCAAAGATGTCCTGGTGCCATTGAGTTTGGGCAGTATGAAATAGAAACGTGGTATTCTTCCCCCTTTCCCCAAGAATATGCAAGGTAAGTGTTTTTTTGTGTTTTTTTTTTTTTTTTTTTTGTATCTGCTCTTATGAATCTAAATTTTAGGGCAACATGTATTATCCTAAACCTTTTCTAATATCTTTTTGAAATTGAAATTTCTCTACAGGTTACCTAAGCTTTATTTATGTGAATTTTGTCTGAAGTATACCAAAAGCAAGGCAGTATTGGATAGACATCTTGACAAGTGCAGTTGGAGACACCCACCAGCAACTGAAATTTACAGGCACCAAAATATTTCTGTGTTTGAGGTAAGTCTATTTGTTGGTCTTGACAATTTTGTTAAGTTGAAAATTGGCTCACATATTATTTTTGTAATTCTTTAGGTTGATGGAAATGTTAACAAGATCTACTGTCAAAATCTTTGCTTACTAGCAAAATTGTTTTTGGATCACAAGACATTATATTATGATGTAGAACCTTTCCTATTTTATGTTTTAACTAAGAATGACTGCAAAGGGTGCCATTTAGTAGGATATTTTTCCAAAGAAAAACATTGTGCTCAAAAGTACAATGTTTCTTGCATTATGACAATGCCACAATATCAGAAGCAAGGATTTGGCCGATTTCTTATCCACTTCAGCTATCTTTTGTCCAAACAAGAGGGCCAGCCAGGGACACCTGAAAAACCCTTGTCAGACCTAGGCAAAATATCTTATCATGCATATTGGAAGTCAGTAATACTGGAATATTTACATTCACATGAAAATGATATGACAGGTGTAACTAACTTGACATTAGATGCTATCAGCAAAGAAACTGGCATGTATAGTCATGATATAGTTGTGGCTTTCCAATTGTTGGGCATGGTTCATTGGGATGAGAAAGCATCTACTCCCATCATTATTGTTGACTGGAATATCGTCAATCAACATGCTATTCGAGTCGCTAATAGTAAAACTAGAATACCACTTGAGCCTGAGTGCCTTAGGTGGACACCACTTGTTACCAATGTAGCTACACCATTGGGGCTGGTTAAAGAAGAGGATGAAGATTCTGCAGAAGAGGAAATGCCTAGCCTTGATAAATCTGTAAAAACTGAGAAGACTGAAAATGTTCCTGTTAAAGAAGTTAGTGTTTCTGAACATCAACCAGACATATCTAAGAAAAAAGTCAAGGATGATGTTGGTGATCAGGCAGATGTAGAAGACAATATTACGCAAACCCCTGGATTCACTCGGCGTAAAAATGTTCGAACAGCAAAGAATTCATATCAGAGACATTCCACACGTCTTGAAGCTGAGTCAGAACGTGATGCTGATGGTGATGGTGAATCAGATGCTGATGGGTCCCCTGTTAGATCAAGCTCAAAACGAAAACGGGACTTAGAATCTCCAGTAGAAGAAGCGCCTCTTGTAGAAGAGCAGTCACCATCTCAACCAAGCAAAGTACGCAAGATAGGATTGAAGAAGAGAGTGACAACTCACGTCTACACTCCAGGATGTGTTCCAAAGAGTACTCCAAAACAACCTGGTAAATCCCATGTGTCACCTTCTAAGAGCTTATCAAAGGTAAGCATTTTGAACTTTTGATCTGTTTTGTTTGTTTGCTTTTTCCTTCAAATAAACCTTTTAATTTTATTCTGTATGATTATGCTTTTTTGCAGGATGGTGAAGTGAAACCACAGTCTGAATCTCGTATTGGTAGAGAGACACGTGGGGCTGGTAAGTGCAACATATTGTTTTATTTTATCACAAGTTTCTTCTGTGGGATTAATTTATTAAGTTATGATTTTGGTACTGTACTGTACACATCTATAACTTTGAATCTTTCTTCAGGGTCCAAGACACGTGCTTCATTGAATAATCAGGACGACCAGTCTGAATTTAGTGACGACTCGAGAGTAGGACGGCGGGGTTCATTGAGTACTGTACCCAAACCTGTCCCCACCCCTAGCTCTGCTCCTGCTGGAATTAAGAGGGGCAGATGGTCTCAAAGAACCACTAAAACACAAGTTATCAAGTAAGTTTCTTCGGTCTGAAAATAACTTAAAATATCCTTCTCAAAGAGGAAGTTGATTACCCATGCTTTGTTGTGTAATTCCAGATCTGCTGATGAGACTGATGATGGAGATGCACAAATGCCTGAACTAGAGCCAGAGGTTGATCTCTCTCAACAAAATGTGGCAGAAGTAGGTCCTCCTCTTTCACCTCCATCATTACAAGAACAAAGTGATAAGCCTGATGTTCCTGAAGTAGTTGTTCCACCTCGAAGACGAAGAGGTTGGCAAAAGGGTAGACCCCGTAAAGGTCATATCACTAAACGCCAACTACTTTCAAAATCAAGAAGTGAGGCAAGGAAAGCGTATCCTAAGACTACGAAAAATACTTCAGAAACTGCAGAGGAAACAGAAACTAGTCAAGCTGAAGATGAGACGGCAAGCTCCCAAACTGAAACAGAAGCTAAGCAGGGATCTGAGGTTGATCCTGATTCTTCTATGCAACAGGAGGAGGACACGAATGAAGACAAAGAGGAGGTTCAGAAGGATGGGGATATTAATATACCCTCGAGGGAGACTCAGCCAGAGCCTGAAAATCCTATTGCGGTGCAATCAGAAGAGTGTCTCAAAGATAGTCAAAGTGCACCTACTGAAGTACAAGAGGAATCTGAGATTTCTGCTGCTCCTGAAGTTCAGGAACTGAAAAGTGATACTGAGGCATCAAGTAAGACAGAAGATGAGGTTGTATCAGAGACAGTGCATGAAGCCCCTGTAGACAATCTGAATGAATCAGAGTCAAAAGAGTTACCTCAATCTGCATCAGTGTCTGAAGACCAGGCTCAAGAAAGTGTGTTTGAAGAAGGATCTAAGGATTCATCTGAAAATGTGCTTAGAACACCTGTGAAAGTTTGTAGTCCAATGTCATCAGAAGGTCCTGAGCCTGCAGACTCCGTATCTTCTTTATCAGCAACTCCTACTTCTCCTGATACAGCTGATCAATCTATCACTCCCACTAAAGAAGATTTAGAGGAAAAAATTGTACAGATGGAACAAGAAATTGAAAATGAAGGGAAAGACAAACTATTGGAAACAAATAGTACTCTTCCCAAAAAAAGTGCTTTAGACAAATCTGATGATCTCAGTGGATTTGAACCATTAGATAGCAGTCGCGCTATGTCTCCCAAAACTGTAGTCAGTGAAGATGAATCTGCTGACGCTGTTGCCCAAGTTGTTTCATCTAAAGAAGACGAGACAGAGGTAAATTTTTAATTCCATAAAATAAATGTTCTA
>NW_026267160.1:1030778-1033276 GCF_000697945.3 Frankliniella occidentalis | reverse complement strand
GAGCGTAGGGGTGGTTGTTTGTTCTATCGAGCCGTTGCCCACGCCTTGAATCAGTTTAGTCCCGCAGGTCGTGTGTGGCGGTCAGACCTGGAGTAGAGATAAACATGCGCAAGTTAAAATAGCCTCCGGCTGTTCGACTCCAATTACCTGTAGGCCATCTCTTTAGCCCAACTCCAGAAGCGCCTATTGCACTTTTTATTCGCCTTACCTGATTCAATGCACAGAAAGATGACACATTTTAATGTGGCGACGCGCTTTAAATGTGATATCTTTTTTGCTCTAAAATGACTAGGCGCTTCAGGGGAAGTGACATAGATTCATCAATAATTGGTCAAATTGTAGTACTGGACATCACTCCCGCTTTGTGGCCATGACATATTTCAGATTTTGGAATTTGATATACTTTTGACATCAAATTGATAAAATAGTGACCGAACAGCGTCAAAAATTTATCAGTGTGATGTCAAAGTTACTTTTACATCAATCTGATGACTAACTGGCAGCGATGTCATTGCACAACAATTTTACCAATTAACTGATGAGTCTTTTCCACAAGTGTGAAAATTTTCTTATTTTTTCCTTGAAATTCGTGAAATTGGCCAATTTACTCGCCTGCTGCCGCTCTCTGTTATGTAAACTCACTCACGCAGGACGGCGGTGCCACTTGGGTTGCCTACCCATTGGGCGCCAAAATATGTATGTAGTGCCGTGACTAGCTGTCCAAAATTTCATATTTATTTTTTCCTCCCCCAGAAGCAATAACAATGCACTGTTCTGCTAGAAGATTAACGATTCTTTTGTGGAAGTTATTGAGCTACCCAGCAATGTTGTTAGGCGTACTTCCGGTATATGGCTGGCCGTGTCACCCAAGGTGGGAATCGTTTGAAAACGCATTCATATTTGAATTTTTAATAGTTTCGTCTAGCTTACTGACACGTGTGTGTTTGGTCAACAGCCCTTTCGGGTGTTCTATAGCGCAAATTATAGCAGTCCTGTCTTTCATATTACTTGAAGTACCATACCACGCCTTGGACCTCGTCCACCGCATCGTGAGCTTCTTGACCTTCGAGTCACTCGTAATGATGTGTTTGCGTGGAGCAGAGAGACTATGGTATTCCGTTTTACCCTTTGAACATGAATGTAAGAACTAACTCCAAAAGATGCAATGCACGTTTTTCGATAATGTTCCAGGGTTGTTCAAAAACGAGCTAAAATGTGTTCACTTGCTCGTTGCATTGCCATCTACTGCACGAAACACCCACCTTCAGAGGAGGCTTGGCGATCTTTGCTCATCACCACTCTCACCCCATTGCTTCTCGTTGTCTTGAAGGTACCATAAATGCGGTGAACATTTATCGTATTGCAGTGGATAGAACACAAGAATCGAAACGCAAAGACTCTCAAAGAAAACGTTTTTCTCGATTACCTCACTGTGACTTGCGAGGATACGCGTTAGCACATGTGAGGTCTCTTTTAACGTCAAAAAGGTCATGTTGTCATTGTGACATCCGTGACGATTTCGTGAGTAATTCGTTTTCCTTGGAATGTTCAAAGTGGTTTCAGCACAATTTTCAATATCTTGCAATTTTGAAAGGGGGAAATTTTAATTTTATTTTGTGTTTCAGACTGTTCTTGTTTTTTCACTTGTTCTTGATCCAATTAAACAAAGTTCTCTACTCGAACCATATTCGTACGGAGCTGTTATGATTGTGTACTGCATGTACACCAACTTAATCTATTGGGTTTTCGTCTGCACGTTGGCATTTGTGGGACAACTGGTAAGTATGCCATTTAAGTATCTTTGAACCTCCGAGTATCGAGATTGTGAACATAATGAAAAGATTTTCCTACAATGAAGTAGTTCCCTGAAGCAAACACTATAACGGTGCGGGGTGGAGTCCTCCTTCGACTTAAAGCGTGCTGATGCCACCGGAGACCGCCTGCAACGGGCTGGGTAGGCCATCCCGCCGAGCAGGCGTGTGTAGCGGGGGCGGCGGCGGCCCCGTCCTGAACCGAGGGAGCTGTCGAACGGGCACCGTCATTCTGGGGACACGGGCGCCGTAATAGGGGTTTCGGACACTTTTTTCACTCCCCCCCCCCTTTTCCCTTTTCCACGTCACAGACCGTCAAACCAGCCTCCCCTCCCCGCCTCCCCCTACGAGCATGACGCAATATGTTGACGACTCCTTAATAGTGACATAAAATCTATTAAAATTGTACTTCACAGGCTGCCGATTTGAGGAAAGATGGTACAGTTGTGTTAGATTCTCATTTGAACTACGGCGAGCTCATCCCTAGACTACAGGACACTGAAGGACATTATTTGGATATGAAACATCGAACACCTTCTCAAATGTCTAGAGAACACATTTCTCGCACTCCGTCTTCTGCGGGTAGCGGTGGTGGTAGGTAAGTTCGTGAATAAAAATTTAAAAAGCTGTAACAGTGTGAAAAATATTCGCAATCTTGCAGCAGTTTGCAGAGTTTGAAAAATCGCG
>NW_026267160.1:1027085-1030728 GCF_000697945.3 Frankliniella occidentalis | reverse complement strand
TAAGTGATAATGACCACTTGGAACAGGGTAAAGAGTCATCTAGTCAGGGCAGTAATGATGATGAATCTCAAGACACTTCGCCTCCAGTTCAGCCGGACTCGTGTGATAAATCCCCTCAGTTGCCGCCACAATCGCCACAACCTCCTCCCTCGCCCTCTGTGAATCAGAATCAACAAAGTTCCAGCAGTAGTAGTAGTAGCAGTACCTCTCAGCAATGCGAGGCTCCTCAGGATCAGCAACAGACTCAAGAACAACAGCAACAGGAGCAGCAGCAGCAATCTCAAGAAGAGCAACAGAAAAAGGATCAAGAACAGAAGCAACAGCAGCAGCATCAAGAGCCACAACCACAGCAAAATGAAATGCTACACTCTCATTGCTCTGATAAGGAGCCAGATCATCAAGCCTCTAGTGGGGAGCCAACTTTTGATCCGGATCTACAATCTCAGAGAAATCAGACAAGTTATGAATGTGCTCCAGAAGCACCCTTGAATCAAGAACCAGCTCAACCTAATCAGGCCACCAAAAGGTTGGACACCTATTGCTATGGAATGCCAAGGAGTGTAGAGTCTCTCAGGAACAATGGATACAGTCAAATGACTCGGGTGCAATCACCGTCACTCATAGGTTCTGAAAATATTGATAAATCACCAGGAAGTGATGCAGCTGGAAATAGGAGTTCTTTGGCTAGTGATGTGCCGTACGCAGTAACTACAAATGAGACAGAAAAGCAAGTGCATTCTGTTAACTCAGAGGTGAGTTTTTGGTCTTCATTTATTCTCTTTTTCTAAGTTAAAGAATTGTTCTTGATTTTAATTTAGATTTTAGTTATCATCTCATTCAATGCTATTCTCATTCCAGATCCCTGACAGTGCTAGTTCAACTCCCCACGCAGACCATTGCGGGGACTCTCTCCAGCCTGCCACACCACAGAACCCTGGCTCTGTGAAAGCCCCCTCGGCGCCCGAGCTGCACAGCCTGGGTGTGTACACCCCCGACTCGACCACCAACTCCGTTCACTCCATGCACGGCTACAACAATCAGTGCGACCTGGGCCTCGAGTCTCCGACCTCCATCTCGTCCACGGACATGGGCCCTGGCGGCCCGGCCTCGGGGGACGGCTCACACCACTCGCACCCCGAGGGCCCCCGCACCCCAGCGGGAGCCGCGGCGCCTCCTCTCAGCCGACAGGCCCCGCCGGGGCCGGGCACCACGACCAACGGTCCCACGAGCCGACCACCAAGCTGCGGACCGATGGCTGGGCCACCCAGCGCGCCTCCAAACGTGCCGCCGCCTGTGGGGCCCCCTGTGGGTCCTCCTGTGGGGCCGACTGCACCGCCGCTGGTGGCGCCCGCGCAGCCGCACCCCCAGCCTCACCCGGGGCCGCTCGGCCAGCCTCATGGACTTCCTCACGGTCCTCCCCACACACCTCCCCATGGACCGCACTCAGGACCGACGCATGCGTCGCCGTGCGGCCCACCCTACGGACCACCGCCGCCGCACCCTGGAGCGCAACACGGAGCGCCCTACCCCCACGCCGCCAATGGGTCACCGGGCCACACCCCGGCGCACCCACAGGGGCACCCATTGGGGCACCTACCTAGCCTCCCACCGGGCCATCCATTTGGGCACCCCTCGGGCCACTCACCGGGTCACCAACCAGTTCACCCATCAGGGCACCCACCTGCCCACTCGCCGGCCCATCCTCCTGGGCACCCTCCAGGACACACCCCGGGGCACTCACCAGCCCACCCTCCAAGCCACCCTCCAAGCCACCCTCCAGCCCACCCGCCAGCCCACCCGCCGACGCACCCTCCAGCCCATCCTCCAGCGCACCCGCCGGCCCACCCTCCGGGGCATCCAAGCCAGGGGACTCACGGCCACGCCGGGCCCCACATGCCTCCTCACCCGTCTCCCCATGGCGGCCCGGCCTCTTCCATGCCGCAGCCCCACTCGTCGCAACTCCCCCAGACTTCTCCGCACGCCATGCCCCAGTCTCAGCCCTCGCCGCACCACGGAGCTCCTCACGTCCCCCACGGCGCCCCTCACGCCGGGCCCGCGCACCCGCCGTCGATGCACGACAGGCACATGTCGCACTACTCGGACTGTGCGCAGCAGCTGTCGCTGCACCACCAGTTCATGCACCACCCGATGATGGCGGCGCAGCAGATGATGCACATGGGCGCCAAGGCCATGGGGGAAGCGCAGCACCACATGAACCCCTACAAGTACCTCACCTCCCACCCGGGCATGCACCAGGGAGCGATGCCCGGCCCCATGCCCGGCTCGGGCCACAAGGGCGGCTACCCCATGGCCATGTTCACACAGCATGACGCTGTCGCCCACCGGCAGCAGCAACAGCAGCAACAACAGCAACAACAACAACAACAACAGCAGCAGCAGCAGGTGACCCCGCCTTCGCTTCAGCATCAACACCATCACCAACAGCAGCAACAGCAGCAACACCAGCAACACCAGCAGCAGCAGTCGCATCCAGCGCCTTCAAAGTCGCCTTACCAGTCCAAACCGGCGTACCAACCTCTGCCTCCACAAATGCAGCAGCAGCTCCCCGAGCCGTCCAAGTCGCCTTATCTAAATCAAGGCCACGCTCAGCTCTCTCAACCCAGCGCACCCCCGCCGCAGTCGCAGCAACCCTCGCCAGCCCCAGCCAAGTCGCCGTTCCCACCATCGCACCACGGCCAGAGCAAGAGTTACCCACCCGCGCCGCCGGGGCCAACATCCGGGCCGCCGCCTCCGGCCAAGTCCCCGTACGCGGGCCACCAGCACGTTCCTCAGCACAGCCCCTCTCAGGTGCAGCCCACTCCCTCCAAGAGCCCCTACGTGACGCACCAGCAGCCGTCTGTAACGCCCCTGCAGTCGCCGTCAGGTCAAAGTCACACTCAGCCTGCACCACAAGTGCCGCCCCAGCCACTTCCTCAGCCAGCCCCAAAGGCCCCGAAATCCAGGAGCACAGCTCGAAGCAGACAGCAGAAACAACAACAACAGCAGCAGCAGCAGCAGGCGCAGCAGCAGCAGCAGCAAGCACAGCAAGCACAGCAAAGAGCAACCCCTCCCTCTCTACCCGCTCAGCACTCAGCACCCCATCAACAGGTAGGGTGCCTGGCTAACTATCTTGCTCAAACTAGGACGACTTCACTTTGAGTGGGCATTGTCAGGCACTAATGAATTATGTTTGTTTTTTGTTTTACTACAGAGTCCCCATCAGCACCACATGTCTCAAGGAAATTACAATGGAATGCCCCAGATGTCAGCAGCTTTCTCTCAGGGGTCGTACATGGGCATGCCAATGTCGACTGTGATACAGCACCACCTTGCCGCTGCATCAGCAGCTGGAGCTCAACATGGAATGTCACCTCATCCTCACCCACACGCTCAAACCCACCACCAACATCAGCCCGCACCATCTAGTAACTTCTATAACTTGCAGGTATGTTAAAAATTACTATTTTCATATATCACTGTAAAAACAATTATCGTAATTTTACAAAATATTCTCAGTTAATTTTCTATTTCAAAAACTTCATTTTTATCAAACTACCATACGTCATTATTTTATGAATTGCTTTGTAAAATTCAAAGCTCCATCTAGGCGGTATGAAAATTGTTAGAATTTTTGTCTAATTTT
>NW_026267160.1:1017757-1027035 GCF_000697945.3 Frankliniella occidentalis | reverse complement strand
CCCTTTTTGAGGGGGGGGGTTGTACACTGATTCTTTTGAGTGAAGGACCCCCTGGACGAAACATCCTATCCTTCCACCGATGGGAGAATTCTAAATTCCTTCCGTCTGTTCCCCGTCTACCTGTCGTAGTCGTCGAAGATCACGGGGGCGGCCGTGGTGTTGAAGGCCGCCAGGCAGCCGTCCACCGACACGGGCTTCCTCGGGAAGCGCAGCCGGCCGAGGGCGATCTCGCGCGCGGCGCCGAACACCAGGGTGGCCGTGAACATGGCGGAGCTGACGGCGCCGCACAGCGCGCTCCGGGTGTCGCACCAGGGTATGAACAGGCCCACGATGAACAGCGTGAACAGCGGCCCCGTGGACACCGCCGCCATGCTGGACGACAGCTGTGAACAGCGGCGGAAGCATATATGTCACCGGGCCACAGGCGGTGTGCCATGCCAGGCACGGCGTTTGAGCGATCATCGATTGTTACCTGCATCACCATGCCGAGTTTCTCCACCACGAAGACGAGGCCCACGGTGATGACCCCCAGCACCACGACCACCCCGCGCATGATCCACGCCGCGTGGCGCTCGCTGGGCTCGTATCCCCCAAACCCGCGCACCTATTGCGACCGAAGAAAGGGCATCGACAGTCAGAGCGATGCCAAATACCGCACCGTTCAATCCTTATGAACAAATTAGTTTTACGGACTCTTACGTGAGTTATTTTTTCCCCTCACAATGACTCATCGTGGCTTGTTGAATATAATCAAAAAAATAATGATGTTTTTGATTATTTTATTTCCTTACCCAGTCTTCAATGATGACGGCCGACATGGAGTTCAGGGATGTGGACATGGAGCTGAGGGCGGCGCTGAACACGCCCGAGATGAACAGCCCGGCTAGACCGGGTACGTCTCTAAGGGTCTCCATGACGAACAACGGCAGTAGCTGGTCTTCCCTGGACACCATCTGCAATAGCCAAGGCAGTAGGGAATCGTGAAAACGCTCTGGCAACAAGAAACGGGGTTCATTTGTCGTTGACTACAAGGGTAAGGGATCGCACTCATACCACAAGACTTTTAGGAAGGGGATCGAAATATTATGGGATCCTAAAAGGACAAGGGCGGTCAATGGGGTCTTGGAGTCCATAAGGACCCCGTGATATTTCTACCCCGGGGTACAAATATCAATGGATCATTCCCTCAAAAAAAGACTCCAACGGTAGTGTCCTGATCCTTTTTGCGACGGGATCCCTACCCCATGATATTTGTACCCCCTCCCGAGGACACGTCGCATGTGACGCACACAGGGGTAAGTGTAGGACCTTCGCGTGGACGGGGTCGCAGTCGTGGTAGTAGGCGGAGATGATGAGCCCCGCCAGGCAGGAGGTGATGAAGAAGGTGCAGATGCCGGCGATGAAGATCCACATGGCGGTGATGGCCTTGCGGTTCGAGGACAGCGAGAGGTAGCGCTGGATCATGGACTGGCCGAGCCCGGCGTGGGCGCAGTGCCCGATGAACGCGCCCACCATCATCGTGAAGAGCGTGTGCCTCGTGGTCAAGTCCAGGGTCACGCTGGAACAACGCATTCGACCATTGGTGGGTGATGCGGACCTCATCCAGTTATTTGCACGCACATCCATTATGAGTATTATTCCAGTCCAACGAAGTCAATCACTTACACGGGTGGCTCGATGCGGCCAGAGGCCACGCCGCGCTCCCACACGACGCCAAGGCCCCCCACTTTGAGAATCCCCACCACCATGACCATCACGACGCACACGTACATGGACACGGCCTGCACAGCGTCGGTCCACACCACCGCCTTGATGCCGCCCTGGAGACGGGAAACACTCAATTTACCACTCACTCTTCATTCTGAAAGAGTGGCCCGTTGTCCGCGCGCACTTACCACAGTGGTGTAGTAGATGCAGACGACACACACCACAGGCGTCACCCAGTGAATGTTCACCTGCGCCACTGTAAGCAGAGGGCAGGTAACGGTCGGGTGGTCGGAAACCTTAAGAATGGGGAACACATTTTAACGTTTTCGCATTATTTGCACCTTGTTCGTAAGCCATGGCAGGGACGAAAATCACGACGGGTAACCAGCACATCTGCAAACAAATCAGCAAATCTACAACAAATCACCAAAGGGAAGGTGGGGCAAATTGGGACGGATTTTTTTCTTTTTGCTCTAGGTTGGTGACCTTCCACGTTAGAATACGTTGCCTTGCCTATCACATCCCATAGCGTCCAGATTTTTTCTCTCGTACTCTTTGGCTGTTAAGAGATTTTTCAAAAAAGGTGTCACCTGTCCCACTGTGCCCAGGAACATGGCACATTGGGTCACCATAAGAATTCATGGGATGGGGCACACTGGGGCAGTTGGCGCGCTTTCCTGTGAAATGTTACTACATACATACCACCTTGCTGTCTAGAACTCTAAATAGAATTTAACAAGAGAGTCGTGATGAAAGTGCCCCACTGTCCACGGGAGGTGTGGTGGATATCTGCATGCAGTATGTCCTCCCGGACAGCCTCTGCAGGTGTCCCCGCGACAAACGTCTCACGAGGGGAGCGCCTGCTACGCGCTGGGTAGGCCAGCCCGCCAGGCAGCTGCGTCAGTGCGGCGGCCCGCCCAGAGCGCGCAGGTGCACGGCCAGGAGGACGTTTATCACGTTACCTTCGCGTCACCTCGGGGAATGGTTTGTTTATTGTGGGCGCGCCTTAACTCGTGCACTAATGTCACCGCCGAAAACGTACGTACATTGCCGAAAACGAAGAGACATGACGCCAGCAGGCGGACGTTGTTGTTGAACCTTCGGGAGAAGTACTACACAGACAGAAGTACGTGTTAGTATGAAATACTTGCACTGTTAAAACCTTACGAAGGAAAACGCCAGCTCCTTCGTAGGTGCGATGAATTATTTGGGAGCTTCGTAGGTAGAAATTTTTTCGTGGGTACGAAGGATTTGGCATTTTGCCTCGTAAGGTTTTAACTGTGCAAGCAGAGTCCATAGCGTGACTTGGTAAATGAGGGCCGTTTTTTTTTTAAACTTACGCCGTACAGCGAGATCCCCGCCAGGTCGCGGAACACGGGCAGCAGCTGGCTCGCGAAGAAGAAGCCCATGAAGGGCAGCGACAGCATCTTGTACATCACCTGCATGCCGTACACGTACGTCTCGGCCGGGTAGCCGAGGAGCGTGATGCCCGAAATGTAGCTGACAGACCGGTCGACGGGTTAGAGCTTACCATACATTGCGCAATGTGACGACAATATATTTTTGCATCGTCAGTAACAAATGTGTATAGGGGTCGGAAACCCTGGAAAGTTTCCGGGAAATTTCCGAAAAAACGGCAAATTTCTGGAAAAAACAAAAAAAATTCCCAGATCCTAGATGTTTCCCGATTTTTTCTGGAAATTTTCGGAAATTTTCCGTAAATTTACAACCCTAAATGTGTACATCGTCTTTACTCAGATGAGCTAGGTACCTAGCGATGAGGGACAGGGCGACGGGTATGGTGCCCATGGTACGCCCTCCCACCAGATACTCGGCGGCCGACATGTTGCCTCCGGGGGAGCAGTACGCGAAGTACACTCCGATCAGTGTGGAGATGGCCAGCATGAAGACGAACACCGCCTGGTCCACCCAACCCAGGGTCATGGTCTCCATGGCGCTGCCTAAAAGAGAATGGTGCTCAAGTTATATCTTAAGCCTTTTTTCGTTCAAGTGTGCAAAATCTAGAACCAAGCTCAGTCTTTGTTTTCCTCAAAGGTGAGGAGGCACCCGGCCAGCGCGCCTGCCAGACTGGGGATAGGCAACCACTCTACTCCTGTGCCCTTGCGTTGCCTAACTCCCAGGCTGCGTAGCGCCGCATAAGCTGGAAAAATTCCGTCGACAGCAGACATCTCCAAATATGCGAAAAATCGCAACTCTTAACGCGTGTATAAAAAATATTTAAGGCGGTGATTTTTCCACTGCCAAAGCCGCATTGACCAGAAATAACTTTCACCTCAGATAACAAGCTCTCGGGCAAAAAAGAAATGTATGCGATTAGGGATCGATCGGCACCTACAGGAGATACCGAGGCTTCCAGGTTATCGCACTCGCTGCCCTACTACTTTAAACCCCTTTACCAGTCACAACTTTCCATGAAATAAAGTTTAATTAAAGCTGAGCTTGTTGAAGATTTTCTGACAGGGCGTGGGCGTGAGAGGCTAACATTTTTCGTGGTTATTCTTCGTGGATTCTTTTTTATCCGAGCTTTTATCCCATTTTGCATAAATTACAAAATGAATAAACCGAATCATGTTTTATTGTACAATAAAATAGAGAACGTTAACTACAGTGCTGCAACACAGTTCGACGTTCAACTACAAAGTCACTCGAGTAGGCCATTCCACGCACATTCGAATAACTTTTTGGTCGTCCATGGTCATCAGAACGTAACCAGAACATATCGGAAACGTATGTATTTTTAGTCATAACAATTAACTCCTTGAGACGGGTCAACACCCATTGACCCGGTAAAATGTTACTTCCCTGCGACAGGTTCACATTGTGGACCCCTCCTAAAAGCGCCCTTTCACTTCCATTAGTGGGTCCTCTGATGAAAATTAAGGTCCCTAAATTCAGTGAGGGTCGCCTGTGGGGGAGGAGAAGGGGGGAGGGGTCAAAAAACACTAAACTCCTTCGCAGCACGAGTATGTCTGTTTGCGCATAACTGGTTGAGTGCACACACAATTTGGTAAGTGATTCTTCAATGAACCCTTACAAAATTTTCAGAAAAAAAAACAACAACAAAGAGTTTGAACGAGTCATTGGCGAACTGACTTATTGCCCTTATTGCAAACAATTAAAAGGAGAAAGTGTGGGTGGGGTTGATGGGGTAGGGGGATAAGGTCGTAAAACATACCTTTTTGTTTTTAAGCTGCACAGTACGCTACGGCCGTGCGGCCTACGCCTACGTGACAACGGTAAACTCTGCGGGACGCTCGACAGACCCAGCAGTCAGGGAAGAAACTACAGCGAAAGGCACCAGAGTGGGGGTGGGGAAGAGCTGGGGTCGAGATCAGGAAAGCAGAGCAAAGCAAGGTGGAAAAAACGATTAAGAAGTTGATAAGAGATTGAGAGAACCGGGCGGGCGAAAGACGTGGTGAAAACGGGAAGCAAGGAGAGAAGTGCATCTCCAGAAAACCAGCAGAAAGAAAAATAAGAATCGGCCGAGTGATAACAAGTTGCACGAAAATTCCCAGCAAGAAAAATCGGCAGACAATGAAGACGTGCAATGTGCACATCGGCGTGTGATCATGATAATTGGATTATTCACTCGACCTGACAGAATACAAAAAATCACTTTTCATCAACCCCCTTCCCCCTCCCAAAAGGCCTCATGTGATTCAAGCACGGCCCCTTCCTTCAAAAACCCGCGCGGACTCAGGAGAGTAAATACCGAGGCGGGTGTCTGCAGTGCCTGTTTACTTAGGCTATTGCTTCACCCCATTGTGTTTGCAGGAGATACGGGAGGAACTACTACTACTTCCGCGACATTTTGGCCGAGTGCAGTATCCAAATACTCTGGTGAGGAGCTCTCTCCGTAAGACAGCTTCACCACGTGGACGTGGCCTTCGTAGTGGACCGCCCCGAACCGCAAACGCCGTTGAGGATACAACAGTGGTGCCAGACGAACAGAGGGGTGGAGGGGGGGGGGGGTACAATCTCAACTTCACCTCTTCGGCAAGCAGGAGGCAACTCACGAAATAGCTTCAGCGGTGTGCCTCGTATTCAGTCGTAGCGAGATGTAGCGAGGGGAAATAAATGCGTCAATTTTTCTTTCCCCGCGCCGCTCTAGACCTTTTTGGTACACAGACGTTTGGGCCAACCCATCTAAAACTACAACTCTAGACTTTGTTGCAGATACTGGTGTCAACATAAATTAGATTCAATTTTCGCCCGATGATTTTAATCAATCAAGTTGTGAGTGGGTTGTCGACCCGCCGATTGCAACCGTAACTGAACTGACCTGCGACACCATTAAGTCGGAACCGATAATCGCCGTCCTATCGTTATCGCCCCGTGCGTTCCAACGAACAAGTACTCTGTGCTTCGGCTCCACAGACCTCAACAGAAATGACAGAATTACACTATCCCATGGGTATCTGGACAAGACCAGAAAGAATAAATCGGATACCTGCCGAGTATGAATGGATCATTCCATTTATTTAATTAACATGTTAAGTCGATTACACCCCATTTCCTTCCTTACTTTTGACCAGCTATAATGTTATGTTCAATAGATGTGACAAGTCCATCTCCTAATATGTAGAAATCTTCTATGAGGGCCTCTTGGTTGAGATGGAGTTGAGAGGAGTTCATATTATTTCTCTTAAGTTCCCGACCATTGATGTGAGTGACCTATTAGAGGATGTAAAAAACCCATATAAATTAACAAAATTGTAAAAAGAGAACCCCTGTAGAAATTGTTGTAAGATATAGCTGCATTACCTTGAATTCCTTAGGTTCAGTGGATTGTGGTTTCCATACAACTCCTATTACACTGCCACCATATACATCGTGAAAGAATAGGGCATAGTCACTATAAGCATCCTGCATGTGGAGAGAGTATGATAACAGAGAAAGCATTAGAAAACAATTACATGCAATGTTACAATGCAATGTTTAGCAGTAAAAATATATTCATACCTCCAACTCTTGCAGATAACACTGAATAGGATTATAGCCTGTGACGGGTATTTTTTCATCTTTTGATTTAGTGTATGGTGCCAGTGATTGCAAATTTTCATTTACTTTAGCATCAATCCATTGTGACCTCCGCGGATTCATATGTGGTTGTAAATGAATCAAAAGATTATATGAATCTACTGACGGCCGAAATACTTTCTGCAGAAAGTAAAATTATGTAAATAACAACATGGAGGTTTCCAATATCTAAAGCCATATTGTCAGATCTTACCTTCCACATATCAGTATGAAGGGGTGTTTCAGTTAAATAACACCCCTCAAGAACCTTCAAAGACTGGGAAGCAAGGATAGCAACTCGAGCTAAAATTGTTAGGCTGGGTGCTTCTTTTGTCCATAGAGAATTTTCTGTATCAGACGGAGTGGCAATGAACATTGCAGGCAACTGAATACGATCTGACGTAAATCTTCTTTCAATATCCAATATATCATCTCCTGTACAAGAAAATTAATACAAACAGGCAAAATATAAAATTACCCTTTGTTCATAAAGTCGGTAACTTTTGTATAGGGTCATTTACTCACTTTTCAATTCATTATTGAAATTTAGTACTAAAGGTTCCAAATGCCAATTTGTTCTGGACAATAGGTGTAGAAATCTTAAAAATGCAATTTGTGGTTGGGCAGGGGGGGAAAACGGCGCAGGATTCAGGAATACACTGGCCATTAGCAATTCAACAGCCTCCTCTGGAAAGTGAGACCATCGTATCATGTGTGAGGCAACCCATCTTTTAGCTATACAAGTTGCAGGACCAAATGCAGGCTGAAGTTGATGAAGTCTGCAACAAAAACATTTTCATTTCAAATCATGCAATTTAGATTAAGATACTTATAGATTAGACTAAGAATCTTACCCATGCAGATAGCTAGTTAGTTTAGGTAGGTGATTTGTTTCTCTTTCCAGGCTTCGGGCCTCTTTACAGTCAACTGATTTGATCATTCCATCAGGCATTGTACATTGACGAAGTAATGCAGGTTCACGCTGATATGCAATTCTCAATCGGAAAACAAATCCATCTTTCATAACATCAACATGGTTCTGAAATGCTTGAGTTGTGAGTCCACATTGAGTTCTGAGGCACTCTGCTACCTTGATACTGAATGCAGCTCGGACTCTTCGCACAGCTTGAGCGTCATCTGGCCATTTGCCACTCAAAGCAAGCTGAAGAACAACTAAGATAGATAAAAAGAAATGATTTATAGCACCAGATTACAAGCCTTGATACATGTATAATAATTTATTTAAACTTACCTTCAACAGGAGGTATCCAAGCAGGTGCCATGGTACTCCTGTGTCCAGTTCTAAGAAGAGCACAATTTTCCCCAGGTTTTGTAAGTTTCTTCCCTGCTTGATGGACTGTTGAAAGCGGAGGGAAAACATCAGCATACCGGCAAACAGGACTTGAACCTTGAACACCACTAATATCTAGAGGTAGATCAGCCAAGCCGCGGAGTTGGGATGACAGACGATCTAAGGCAGCTAAAACTGCTAGTGATGCCTCTTCTCCTGAACCATAAGAAAATGATGAAGGCTTCACCTGAAAATATTATGTTTTAGTAAAATTTTAAAAATGGGCAACAGTTTACTTTGAATTTTAACAAAATCACTTTAATGTCTACCTGAGAAAGAGCTAAGATTTCTTCCATTTGATCAGCTAGGTAAACAACTGATTTAGAGGGATTCAAGCTTAATTTATTCTGAAGGATGTAATCAGTGATAATGCGATTGACAATTCTTCTATGAGAAAAAGTAACACTCTGTTCTGATAGCCACACCACTGCTTCAGATATACTTCCATCCTGAAACCTACGAAGCTCGGATTTTTCTCCCCAAAATTTTCTAAAATCATTCGCCTGCCAAAACCAAGAAAAATGAAACTCCATTAAATTCTCCATTAAAAGTAAGGTAGATATCTGCACAAATAAGATCTTATTACCTCCGGTGTATCAGCAGGAGGGCCTTTGTCTACAATGCTGTAAGCATGCTCAGAGTCTAAGTTCATGCCAATCAAAAGTGGTCCAGAAAATTGGGCAGGAGCTTCTGTTACTTTCCAGGACGCCCTTTTAGGCATGTGAACTCCAAATTCAGAAACTCTTTTGCCCAAACCCTTTTGCAAGTTCTTCAATAGAAGGGTTTTGGACAGATAAGTAGGGAATTGCATTTTGTCAAGTTTTTCTTCATTGGATGCAACAGTGTCATTCATTTTCTGAAGGGATTCCATGTCAAAGAGACTGCAATCAAAATTTATCAAAAGTTAATGTTTGATGTTGATACTATTTTATTTATTTATTTTTCAAATTGATGAGTTGGTATTTATGGGAGGATTAAGGAATACCCATAATACACACCAGAGAACATGGTCATAACGTCGATAAAAAGGTGCTGGTTTCATGAACAGAACCTGGAAACTATTAATGGAAGGATCGTCCAGACTTTGAATGGCCAGAGTACTTTCTTTTTTTACCTAAATGGAGGAATAGTAGAGGTAATTAAATATTTTTCTGATCATTACCAATTATCAAATAATTAT
>NW_026267160.1:1012921-1017387 GCF_000697945.3 Frankliniella occidentalis | reverse complement strand
GCCAACGACCACGCTTTAACACGCTCGGCCACCAGCTTGCTCCTCCGAGGCTGAGGTCTGATCTCGGTCCTGCCTAACGGGAGACAAAAAGCGACAAAGAAAAAATTGCCCCGCCCGGGAGTTGATCTTAGAGCCGACAATTTTGGTTCGGATGAAGCTGCATGCGGTCATGTCGACTGTAGCTACAACTGTTTAACTACAAAAGGGGTGTGTGGCTGGTGGCGTCGGACATCGTATGTTTCCCCCTTTTGTGACCACATTTTTGTGTCCATGAACAGGGACGTGTCTACTACCACTTGTCGCCGCGACACGAGTTGTCGCTTGGACGCCTGCGAGGTAGGCCACGGCTTCTCTCTAAGGCGTCTGTCGTGACGGAGACTTTGGGTTTAGGCTCGTTTTGACCCCAGGCTCATAAATCCTTTCTAAACCTAAGAAGTGACGCCGTGTCGATCTGGGCGTGGGTCGATGATTGTCGCTGAAAACGCCTGGAGGGTAGGCAATGCTTTCCTGCCGCGAGCCCCCGCGCCCGCGGCCCCCCTGTCCCTCCGAGCGCTTCTTGGACAAGGCGACAGCTTCGGAGAGGCATTGATATCTTTCGTTTTCGCTTAGTTCTTGGCGCTGTTTACTTCTGGTTGATATTCTAGCATTGGCGGAAGTAATGAATTCGTCTATAGACGGTTCGGTTTAAGCTGACTCGGGCACTGTCGGCTGTAGCTACAATCGTGTAGCTACAAACAGGGACGTGAGCGGCAAAAATATAAAAGGGTGTTTGCCCTGGGCGGGAGTCGATCTCAGGGCCGACGGTTTCGGCTCGGATGCAACTGCATGCGGCCGTGGCGATTGTAAGTACAACTGCCTAGCTACAAAACGGGCTGTGTGGCTGGAGCAGGGCACACCGGGCGAGAGTTGCGGCTGTGCGCGAGTTGTCTCAGCGGGTTTGGGGCTCCCGCCTCCCGCGCCCCACTGTGTTTGTTTAGTTACGCCCGAGGACTTTCGTCTTGTCAGGGAATGTGGACAGACTAAGCTGACTCGGGCCGCCGGATTTGTGGACATACATTCATGTGGCCACATACAGGGGCGTTACTCTCTGGCCGATCCCTTGGTGCCAGCCCCGTGCGAATAGGCAACCTGGCCACCAACGGACCTTTTAATTAGTTTGTATGGTCTCATTGCCAAACACAAAATAAAAAGGCGCCACAGTCCCAAACATGATGCGACCGACTGCCGCTCGTCTCGTCGGCCGCGGAAACGTCAGTCTGCCGGCCGCCCTGTCAGCGCAGATGTCACGGCCCGTCACGCGTCACGCACGTCACGGCAGCGCCAACAGCTCCCGGGCGGAAGGATTTCCAGGTCATATATCCCCTCAACTACTGCGGCTGCCGCTTAAAAGTACTAAAAGCGTCCTGGTAGGACCCCTCGGCCGACCCCCACTCCTGCTGCATATGGTGGCGATAACAGCCCAACCTATTAGGCCTGATTGCCAAACCACATACCTGAAGAACAGGCTGTATTGTTTCATCATCAATCTCAGGGAGAAAAATTGACGACGTGTATGCGGACTTTGCAAAAATAAAAAAAAAAATGTTCTTTTCGAAATGTTTATTTTCTTGCCGAGTCGGAGGTGTTTGGATCTTGGGTTTGGCTCACATCGACGGATGTCACCGGCCGACACCACACTGCTTCTCTACGACTGGACGCACTGGACGAACTCGATGTACAAGTCCTGGACCACCTGCTGCACCGCGCCGATCAAGCAGATGGGGATGGCCTGGACCGACGAGACGCACGACTGGGCGAGGTTCAGGACCTCGGTGACCAGGGTGCCGGGGATGCCGACCAGGCAGCGGGGCACGTTGGCGATGCCCTTGAGAGCTGAAAAAAAAATAAAAAAATCCGTATATTATTTAAATAACGCAACACTGAAAAATAGTCATACGTTTGAGCGAAAACGTTCAATAATATGCGTCGGAAAATTAAAGTGACACTTCAAAGTTGAAAATTTACTAGCACCTTCCTATCGACATTGACAAGCAAGAATGAGCTGTCACCAATTTTCAACAAGATTTTGATGCCGGTCCTTGCATACACTGCCGTGTCAGTTCGATCCCTCACCCCACCCCCCCCTCTCTCTCCCTCTCTCGCTTACCTGACTCCACCACAGCGAAGTCGGCATCTGTGCTGGCCTGGGCGCCAAGCACTGCGGCGAGAACAACGAGGGCGACAAGTGCGACCTTCATGGCTGATTGACGATTCAAGACTGTCAGAACAGAACTGATTTGCTCTCGCCTTTATCAGCTCCCTAGGCGACCAGCGCAGGCTTCGATAATTGCGATAGTTGAAGAAGGTAGATAGCAAATCAGTACAATGTACTTTAAAATGGAAAAAAATAAGAGAGAAAAACTGTTTCTTTATAGAAGGATAATCTGTGATTGAATTACTGTCAGTAGGCCCCTCCTTCCCTAATAGAAAATAGACGTTGCAAAGATGGCGAAAAGACGTCAAGGGATAGATGCCTCGACGTCTAATGACCATCTACCATAGACATCTAATAGACGTCTATTTTCTTTAATGGTTAACACACATTGTTTATAGTTCTTCTGCCTTGTCGTTGTGACCACCACGTCAAGTCAAGCGGTGCTGGCTATTAGGCTTTAATAATAAGTCGATTATGAGTCACGCTCTGAACATTTTAATGGTGTAAGTAGAGCGCCAGCACACAGGCACACAAAACTGACAATGGTATGAAGGTACAGTAACTGGAAATGTACCTTTTAGTACAAGCCATATGCACTGATCTATTCGCACGCAACAAAGGTCAAAATAGAACATAAAATGTAGGAGTTATACACAAATTTTAACGTGTAAAACTAATGCATGATAAATTGTACATTAGTGTGCAAAATTTACGTAACTATGCCCGATTTCTTTCTTAGTTTTGTACACGTAGGAGGCATCCAGAATGTACGTTCGTCATTCGCCGAGACGGAACAGCCAAGTTCAGCCCATGCAAGCTCTCATAGCGCCTGATCGTTAGGCAATATCTTGCCTGCAGTGCATGCGTGCACCACGGGCTGGCCTACCTTGAGCCTCGCAGGCGCCGAGCTCTTGTAATTTGTTGAATAAATCAAAAAGAAGGACCTGATTTCTGGGCGATCCCTATAGGTCAGTGCATATGACATGTACGGTGACCGAGTGACGCAGATGAAACCGACCTATGCGCATCATACGTTTCCTGGAAAACAGCCCTGACAAGCATCGAAACAACACACTTTTGCACTTTTAATTGTAAAGAGCCAAAGGTGAAGTATAGTAAACGCCGACACTCGTCGAGCGGTTAGGTTGACGTGAGCCTATCATTGGACCTGAGTGCGCCCGCCCCCCGCCCTCGGGCCCGTGAACAAATCGAATCTCAAGTCCATTTCCTTCACGTCAAGCGGCTCGTGAGATACGCGCGTCCACGGACTAGAGGGCGTGGTGACATGCGACACGCCACGTGGCAGGTGTGTTGAGGTGCAGTGTGGTGCTCAAGGCTCGCCGGGCGGTTGGCGACGACCTCAACACTTCTGCGAGTGGTTGGTGGGTTCGACCGGCTCGAAAACTTGTCTAAAACTGAACATCCGGTGACTCCTCGCGCCTTGCTTCTCGGAATGCTGTTCCCCTCCCCCCCCCCCTCCGACCACCGGCTCTATCTCGCGCACTCCTCAATGGTCAACTTCTTCTCTGGGTCCTTGTAGTTCTTGTCCAAGTTTTGGAGTGACACCTGGAAATGAGAAGTTTAGTATTGACCGGGTAAATTTTTCACGGTTATAGAACCATCGCATCTAAAACTTCACTGTTAACGCCGTGGTCGCTAAGCATGCCCAAAATGTTGGCAGTCCTTTTTGACTGCCAAATTTTGGCCGTCTTTTGGAGGCTTCCAAATGTTGGCCTCTTTGAATGCCAAACGTTGGCCTTCTTTTGAAAGAAGGCCAAAATTTTGGCATTCTAGGCGACCACGGCGTTAACAGTGAATTTGCAACTACCAATAAACCCTCTGAACGCACCCGAACGCAGGCTCAGAAAATAAAGTATAACGGACCTCTAAAAGTGCGACACGTGTGAGGCCAGTGTGTGCACTTGTACTCACCCTGAGGTCGGCCAGCAGCAGGGCCTGCTCGGCGGCGGTGCCGCCGCCCGCCGGTCGCTCTTGCAGCGCGTCGACGCCCTTCTCGGCGGCGGGCAGGAAGCGGCGCGCGAGGGGCGCCACGAGGCACGGCTCGACGCGGCGCAGGTCGGAGCGCCACCCCAGCAGCGCGGCCAGCGCCGCCACCCCGACGCCCACGAGCAGCGACAGCGGCACGTACCACAGGTACGAGACGCGGAACAGCGTCAAGGCCTCGGAGCTGAAGAGGCAAAGAAGGGTCGGAGTCGCCAGAGGTTCTCAATCCAAGGGGTCGTTTACCTGTTCTTTACTAAATTTACAAGCG
>NW_026267160.1:1008162-1012871 GCF_000697945.3 Frankliniella occidentalis | reverse complement strand
GGTAGGTAAGTTCGTGAATAAAAATTTAAAAAGCTGTAACAGTGTGAAAAATATTCGCAATCTTGCAGCAGTTTGCAGAGTTTGAAAAATCGCGAGTCCGCTAAATCGGCTTTTCAAAAATTACGAGGTTTATACACTAACTCGGATCTTCAAAATGTGGTCAGTTTTACTGGTGTTCTGGAGATGACACTTTTCTTCTCAGTCAAACAGGTCTGAGGTCTGAGGACAGGTCTGAGGAGAAAGAGGACAGGTCTGAGGAGAAAGAGGACAGGTCTGAGGAGAAAGAAGAAGAGGCAAGAACTATGACACAAACGTGGTGTGGCGTTATTGCCTGTACCGACGAGGACATCCAGGACGCCTGGTTGCGCATCCGTATAAGACAGCAAATTTTGTTCGACCTTCACCAGGTTGTTAGTGTGTCTATCTGGAGGCCATTAAACCCCAGAAAACTCACGGCTAATTTAATCGATTTTGCCCCCAGGAAGCCGGCACTGTGTTCGGTTACCAAATGTTGGTGTATGTGTTGGTTATCATCGTCCAGTCGGCGCTGCGTTGTTCCCACAGTCTGCGCGCCGCCATCACTTCGGCGAACCCCTCGTGGCTGGACATGGTGAAGGCTGGCGAGAGCGCCGTCAACACCCTCTACTTTGTGTATTACTGTGCTGTTCTCCAGCGAGTTAAGAGCGAGGTACCTCCTGTCTTGTTTGCTCTGAACATATGCATGGTGTTTAGCCACGAACGTTGCTATCCCCTTTTCTTTCAGTTCATCAGAATGTGCGCTGATATGCAGGCACGCCTCACCACTTCAGTTAGAGCTGGACGCGCGAAGCACGAGGTAGGCGTGCATGTTTGGTTTGTGGCGTGTGTTTTGTATGGAACTTAATCACTAGTAGCTAGTACACTAGTAGCTACTCTACTAATATAAGCAGCTGCGGAATAATTGTTCTGTTTGCAGGTTCAGCGGCTGCTCGGTCAAATCAGAGACCAGGGAAAAATGGGAGACGTCCTCGGTTTGTTTTACGTTGACGGCTGTCTCATGAAATCTGTGATCGGGGCGATTGGCACTTACGTATTTGTGTTGAACCAATTTGGAATAACGGTAGAGTAACTTGGCCTATTTCGGATCAGCCCCTAATTCGGGTCACCTCCTCTCAATCCGAATCTTGAATCATTTTTTTTGGTGAAAGTTCGGCTCGTTGTAAAAACCCTCGTCTTTGTCCGGGACTTTGCCGTCTGCTGAGACATATTTCGGCACGCGTCAAGGGTGGCCGCATGCGTGGAGCGAATGCACGGGTGCGGTCGGTGAGCAGGCCGGCGGCAGGGATCCCCGCCTCGGCGCCTGGTCCCACGGGCTGAGGAGGGCGGTACTATGGGCGCGACCTCCACAAATTTGGTGCGTACCGGCGGACTAACGGGATCACGCTAACCGAGGGCAACCGCGCCGGGCGCTGCGCGGCCGAGCCACCCAAAATATTCCCAGTAAAGGCCGCGCTGGGCGCGCTTGCCGTTTCGGCAGCTCTGCTGGGGCAGAGCAACGACCGGAGGCGACTGCGCGCGACGCCGACGCCGTCAGGTTCGACGCCTCTGGCTAGGCCCCTGCTGCCCCCGCAGAGTGAGTATTCATTTTTTTGAAACGTGCGCAGTGCAATGGTTGCACCTTTTCGAGTCACTCGGTACCAAATTTGTGAGTGTCGCGCTCATATAGTACCGTCCTGAACCCATGGACCGGGCGCCGAGGCCGAGGCGGGCACAGCACCCTCTCCATAAGACTCGAAGGTTTGCCCTTCCCCTCTCTCTTCTCCCTCTCCCCCTTGGCGCTCGCCAACCAAACACCACCCGGCCGTCGCGAGGTCGCGCCCACCGAGTCCCGGGTAGGCAACACGCCCTACTCGGGCGTACTGTACCCGGCGCGCTCGCCTGCTTGTGTTGCGCAGTTGCTGAAGTCATGCGTGGGGCTTACATGCCCCCGCCCCCTCCCCTCTACGTTAGAGTCCGATAAATAAAGTGCGAGACTGCTACACGTTAGATAAAGTGGGGCAACTTCCAAGCAGTCAATAACATTTGACAGGAAAGCACCATAATTTTTCTTATAATTTGGCATGGGATTTCGACAACCTTTTTTTCTTGACGATCGCCACCAAACATTGCGAAGAAGTGGGTCGCGGGTAGCGTCGTGGTAGAGGTGGCGCCAAGGTCCGCTTCAAGGCTCTTCTCGTTTGAAAAACGGTGCAGCTATGACTACAGCCTAGGGTGTATCGTGGTCTCCGTCAGAAAACATCCAATACGCTTTGGATTTGATTCTGTTCCCATGTCAAAAGAGAATTGCAACCGAAATAAGCCGTAAGGCAGCACCGGCACCTTGGGGATGGTCCAATTTACTGGCTCCTCATCAGCGTAGTAGACGTCCTGCCAAATACAAAATATTCTCTGCTTAGGGCGAGGAATGACAATGATGCGCTGTGTTTCTTTTCTGCGGGACTTTAGGGAATACTTTCAGTCGTGATTCAACACTAAACTCACCTTTGGAATGACACAGGGTTTTCCACCTTTCTGGTAGTCATCCGGGTCGAGGTGATATATGTTTCTAGTGAAGCCGGGAAAGTAGTCCATCAAGGATCGGCAACATCCAATGGCAAACTTTAAAACCAATGCGTTCTCCTTCCACTGGTTATTGCTTCTGGTTGCAAATCGTAGTATTGACTGGGTGGCAAAGTTTGGCAATGAAGAAAAAATATCCCCCCGGTACAGAATTTGATACCCTTAAACGGGTAAATTATTAACATTCTAGTAACCTTCATTTATATACCACATACCGCGCCTTTGTTGGTCAGCTCCTCGTCGACGGTAACATTCCCGGTGAGTCTCTGCAGCATCTTTTGCGAATCTATTGATGGATGTCGGAATTGAGTGATCAGTAGATTGAACCGAACTATGTCCCCTACCCGCCCTCCCGGGCATTGGTTGATTGGACCCAAAGTAGCGATCCAAGGACCCTGCGAAGAAGAAGAGTGGCACCAGACTGCGACTTTGTTCCTTCGTTTCCACACAAAATAATGTGTCGAGCTTTTGTACCGCCCCTCACCGCAAACGAGTTGATCCACTTGGTGGCAGGCTCGACCTGGTGGCTGGTCAGCTTGCTGGTGAGCAGCACCACGATGGCCAGCAGCAGCATGTTTGAGGTCAGCCCGGTTCGGCGGTCGCACTGCGAGTCCTCCCGGTCCTCCTCACGACCCGCGCTCCAGAGTGCTGCACCTGGCTGCACCGGGCGGCAGGAGCCCTGCACCGGCTGGGCATCGGTCGCCCGCGTGGCGTCCGAAGACGGAGGTGGGAGTGAGAGGGTCGCTCCTGGCCATAGCTCCCTCTCACTCCCATTCGCGCTTCGGACGGCAGGATCACCCGGTGCAGGGCTCTGCGGGCGGGACGGCGTTCACGGCTCGGGCCGGACTCAGACTGTGACGTCACAGTTAACGCACACAGGGGTCGCAGCCGTTTTGCCCTGCTGAAGCGAATAAGCACCCTGGCCAGCACGCATGCAGTCGCGCGGACCTACAACTTCAGCCCCTGCAAAGGGACAGGGAGCGCCTGATGCGTAGGCAACGTCTCGCCTGCAGTGCGCGCGTGTACCGCGGGCTGGCCTACCCCGAGTCTCGCAGGCGCCAAGCTTAAATAATTTTTCAAAAAAATTGAGAAAAAAACGGGCATACACTTTCTGACGTCCCTGTTTGCGGCCAAATAAATGTTGGGCCACAAACGCGGCGGCCCGAGTCAGCCTAATCCGATCCGACTGGTGAATATCTTTTTTTTCGGATCCAGAGTGTAAACAGAAGCCAAGCAGGACCTGCTCTGTACGTCGGCACATAATTCCTGACAAACCGAAAGGGTACGGACGTAACTAAACAAACAGAGCTAACTCGCCCACTGATTGCCTATCTCCCGGGGCCAACAGCCGCAACTCTCGCCCGGCGTGCCCTGCTCCAGCCACACAGCCCGTTTTGTAGCTAGGCAGTTGTACTTACAATCGCCACGGCCGCATGCAGTTGCATCCGAGCCGAAACCGTCGGCCCTGAGATCGACTCCCGCCCAGGGCAAACACCCTTTTATATTTTTGCCGCTCACGTCCCTGTTTGTAGCTACACGATTGTAGCTACAGCCGACAGTGCCCGAGTCAGCTTAAACCGAACCGTCTATAGACGAATTCATTACTTCCGCCAATGCTAGAATATCAACCAGAAGTAAACAGCGCCAAGAACTAAGCGAAAGCGAAAGATATCAATGCCTCTCCGAAGCTGTCGCCTTGTCCAAGAAGCGCTCGGAGGGACAGGGGGGCCGCGGGCGCGGGGGCTCGCGGCAGGAAAGCATTGCCTACCCTCCAGGCGTTTTCAGCGACAATCATCGACCCACGCCCAGATCGACACGGCGTCACTTCTTAGGTTTAGAAAGGATTTATGAGCCTGGGGTCAAAACGAGCCTAAACCCAAAGTCTCCGTCACGACAGACGCCTTAGAGAGAAGCCGTGGCCTACCTCGCAGGCGTCCAAGCGACAACTCGTGTCGCGGCGACAAGTGGTAGTTGACACGTCCCTGTTCATGGACACAAAAATGTGGTCACAAAAGGGGGAAACATACGATGTCCGACGCCACCAGCCACACACCCCTTTTGTAGTTAAACAGTTGTAGCTACAGTCGACATGACCGCATGCAGCTTCATCC
>NW_026267160.1:1000324-1007144 GCF_000697945.3 Frankliniella occidentalis | reverse complement strand
AATAATATAAAAATGCTTAAGTTTTTTTTAAGGGAGACATCTAAATTCTTACCTGATCAAGTTCCCTTTGTCTCAACCACACTTTTAGAAGTATGATTCCATCTTTTATGTTTTTGAAATCTTGCAAAGCTTCAAGTTTTACAGCCTCATTCTGCTTGGCCACAAGATCACCAAGTATGGTTGAATTGTGGAGAGGGGTTGCAGGTTCTTTCCCTACATATTAAATGAAGGGCAAAATTAATATACAGGAAGGATATACACAATGACACAACAAGGCAGAATAATTTACCTTCATCGCTCTTTTCTGTATCAAAGTACCAGTTGGCGCGAACAGAATTTTTACATGGGCTCAGCTTTGAGAGCTTGAAAGTTCCTTCTTGAGCTGTTATATGAATATATACTAGTGCATGACCTTGTAACTGTCCGGCTGGAGCAACAACACCAACAGGAATGAGGGGACTTCCTGCCCGATGTAGCTCGAATCGTGGTTCATGTTCAACACTTGATGAAATGAGGCCTTTCTCTTTTAAGTGTGCTAAGACATGACAAAGGTAAAGGGCTCGCTTGCGTTGATATCTATGGTTTAAGTTGTCGTTGCCTTGGAAACATTTCTGCAAATTTTAAAGGGGATGATTTAGAAAACTTGTATCAGAATTGGTAAAAGATAATTAATCCAGCATATTGTAGACAAAAGACTCACTGATGGCATTTCAACAGCAATATCTACATTCATGCGCGGCCCAAGGCTGCATCCAGCAGCATACGAACCCATCACAGATACTGACGTAGGAGGTAGAAAACTGAAAACACCTTTCACTGAATGCGGCTTCTGGACAAATGGTACTGATATTCCAATTTTCTTCAGCCACTTTTGGTCCATTAACTAGAGCAAACAACTAGATCAACACATGAACTAAAAAAGCTAATCAAATAATTTTGAAGAACTCACTACAAATATTACCTCATATTGTTTCCCTGGTTTCATTTCAGAGAGAATTTTTTTCACAGATGCAAACCAATCAGTAAACGACGTAATCCTCTTCTTTTTGATGCTTAGCTCACTAATCATCTCATCAATTTGTAATCGAAAGAGATTTGAATGGAACAGATTCTCAGTTTCTCGAAGCCGAGTCATTTCTTGAGCTGTTGGAGGTTTTTGCAGTTCTGCAGATGTTTTAGTTTTCTTACGTTTCTTAGATGATACTGCATCAGTCCCATTAAGAGTCTAAACCAAAGTCCACACATTAGTATTTTACAGTGAAATTATGAAGTTTCAGTAGATATTATAGTTGTCCAATATTGATGAGAAGAAACATCCAGATATAGTTGGGCCAGTGTTACTTTGGTCTTTGGTTCTCATAAGCAGCAATGGCGCTGCCCTGCAATCCGAAGACCAAGGTAGTGCTGGGCCGACTATAACCAGGAAAAACAGTTAACATTTACTCACTTCGGAACACCTTCTTTTACGAGTAGACTGATCATCATTATTATCACCCTCAAGAGCTTCAACAATACCATCATCATCCTCATCATCATCTTCATCAGAGAAATCGCTCTCCGCTTCACCAACATCTGTGTGCCCGTTACCCTTATCAGCATCCATACTCTTTTGAAAATCTCCAAGATTGACTCCAAATTCCATGTCTTCAGCATCATCAGAGTCTGATGATCCTTCGTCCGAAACAGGTACTTGTTTTTTGGCCGGCTTCGATTTCTGTAATGAAGGCACAGGGGTTAAAAATACTGTGATAACAGCAAGTATTGTCAAAGAGACATCGATGGAACCCTATTAAAAATGAGCTTGGCAGATATTAGATTTTTCACAGTATTCAGACGTCTGAAAATGGGGCTATTTTACCATTTTGCAAAGTATTAGTATACAATCCACGTGATGTTGAGGTTTTGGTTAGAATTATAACTACATAAAGAGAAAAGCTTCAGTAATGAAGGTCAAACTGTACGTTACCTGGTGTTTGAGGGGTCGGGATTTCTTAAATTTGCCTGCCATATTTAGAACAAATACAAAATGCACCGATAACACAAGAAATACTTAAGCGTTGGGATTGTTTACATCAATCTAACCCCACATGTGGCACAGGTGGAGCATGGGTATGAAAAGTTCAGATGTGTGAATTTCTCATACACAACTACATGCTTTTCTGCCCGGGAAAATTCGAATGAAGCGGGCAGTGTAAACGGGGCGCGGCCCGGTACCTCTACGGAAACTACATTTAATCCACCTTGCTTTAATCTTGTTTAGAGGAAAATTAGGTTCACAAAAAATATAACTGTAACGCGAATGTCATGAATTTATCTCTAGGAAAATTGAATCGAAGCTTAAGAGGCTTTCGAAGCTGTGAATCACCTCCGTGCAACCGGCAGTGAAAGTATAGAGCCGCGATCATTTTAACTCTAAAATAATAGTTTAAAAAAATCAGAAATGTGGGCCCTACCCACCCCGCTTTTGCACCGGGACCCGCCTTCTGAAGTTTGGAGTTCGGAATGGGATCCGTTTTGAGGCTCGCCGGACATAGCGACCACGTATTCACACCTGTCCGGAGGGGTGCAGAGGGAGTTAGAAAGAGACTCTTTTAAGAGACAGGCGTACGGCTGTGAGCCAGATACGACTAACGTCTCTTGAGTTTGTCTAAGGTCTATTTTTGGACATTTTAGACGTCTCTAACGCAAGTAGCGCCGCACCACTCCCCACTTGGAGAGACTCTAGCAGCGGCGGAAGCGATGGGGCGGGCCGGCGGCCGGCTGCCAGCGCCCAGCGCCTGCCTAGGCACCTTTGCGCACTGACCTGTGGACCTGTGTTATATTCAGTTAAGAAAAGTCTACCGGGGGCGGCGCGCCCCGGGGCGTAGACTAACAGCGGGGTCTGGCGGCGTGGCGGAGCGTGGATCGTTGGTGTCTCCCGCCCCGGATCCACGCTACGCCACGCCACCATGCGGTACAGTGAATAATTCAAAATAATAAAGGAAGGGGCTCTATGGACCACCCTGTATGGTGCAATGGCTCGGTTTTATCGGGCGGATGTGGAGCGTGCCCATCAGCCCGTCACGTCAACGCCTGTGCGTGGGCCGCTGTCCAGACTGGACGTCCAGTCCGGCGGGGAGGACCGGGAGGACTCCCGGTGCGACCGCCGAACCGGGCTGACCTCAAACATGCTGCTGCTGCTGGCTATCGTGGTGCTGCTGACGAGCTACTGCGAGGTCGAGCCCGCCACCAAGTGGATCAACTCGTTTGCGGTGAGGGGCGGTGCAACAGCTCGACATTTGTGTTTTGTGAGGAAACGAAGGAACAGAAGTCGCAGCAGTCTGGCGCCACTCTTCATTGATGTGTGATATTGCACCGATCCCGCAGGGTCCGTGGGTCGCCACTTTGGGTCCACTCAAACAATGCCCGGGAGGTAGGGAGGACGACGTAGTTCGGTTCAATCTACTGATCAGTCAATTCCGACATCCTTCGGTAGATGCGCAAAAGATGGTACAAAGACTCTCCGGGAATGTTACAGTCGACCAACAGCTGAATAACAAAGGCGCGGTATGGTGGTAGATCAATGAAGGTTACTATAATTTTAATAATCTACCCCGTTTAAGAATATCAAATTCTGAACCGGGTGGATATTTTTTTTCTTCACTGCCAAACTTCAGGAGAATGGGGGGTGCATTACATATCACCTTTTGCAAGCTGAAGGGGACGCAGATGACCCCTACCCAGATCAGGCAGGCTGTTGTTGGAAACTTCTTTCAAAATTGTTAATGAGCTATTTAGCCGATACGAAATCGGCAGGAAGAAGAAGCCGTGGAGCCAAACAAACATTCAATTGTTCTGGTTTAAAGCAGACGAATTCATCGAAAAATTGAATGTTTGTTTGGCTCCACGGCTTTCTTCTTCCTGTCGTTTTCGTATCGGCTAAATAGCTCATTGGTCACCAATTTATTGGGGTGCAGAAAAGTAATTGCCTACAACAATATTAATTCAAGCTATTAACAGAAAAAAACCCCTCTCAAAAACGTGAATAATCTATCCCCGCAAAGATCCTAAAGGATTATAAGTGAGTGCCTACGCAAAGTTTTATTTTAAACTGAACTATGCGAACAAATTTGAAGAAATCGAACCCCTCGCTTAGTGCCATCGAACGATATAAAACTGAAGTTTGTCAATCACGAAAAAAAGTACCCTGTTCACATTTAACTTTACTGTTTGGCACGAAAAATGTTTTGACCCCTAGTCAATATTGCGAGCTGCAACCAGAAGCAACAACCAGTGGAAGGAGAACGCAATGGTTTTAAAGTTTGCTATTGGATGTTGCCAATCACTGATGGAGTACTTCCCCGACTTCACTAGAAACATATACAAGCTCGAACCGAATGAATACCAGAAAGGTGGAAAACCCTGTATCATTCCAAAGGTGAGTTCAGTTTTGAATCACGACTGAAACTATTTCCCAAAGTCTCGCCAAAAGAGAAGCACAGCGCATACTATACTCAGCCTAAGCAGGGAATATTTTTCATTTATGCCAGGGCATCTACTACGCTGATGAGGAGCCAGTAAATTGGACCATACCTAAGGTGCCGGTGCTACCTTACGGCTTATGGCGGCTGCAATTCTCTTTCGACTTGGGAACAGAATCAAATCCAAAGCGTATTGGGTGCTTTATAACGGAGGCCACAACGCACCCCAGGCTGTAGTCTGCTGCTGCGGCAGCTGCCTCACTTCCGCGGAACGCTCGTGTCGTATATATTTTTGCCGTTAGTATTATATAATATGTTCATGCTTTTGTTAGTGTTCTTGTTTAATGATAATGTATACAAGCCAATAGGCGTGTATACCCTATAGGATTGTGCAGCGGCAGAATATCTGTAATTTTGTTTCAGACGAAAGGTTGGAAAATATATTCTTGGTCCCGCTCGGAAGTTGCCACGCATTATTCATACTGCAGTCCAACTCTTTATTTAACGGAGAGGAAGAGTGAGGGGGCGGGTGAGCCTCACGTACGTCCTCAGTAACTGCGCAACTCGAGAGGAGCGCGCAGGGTGCTGGGTGCAGTACGCCCGAGTAGAGCACGTTGCCTATCCGGGACTCGGTGGGCGCAACCCCGCAGCGGCCAGTAGTCCTCATTAAATGGAATTTTTTTTTGTGGCAAAGGTGTAGACAGGTTACTTTTCAGAAGGCATCTAATAGTTGTTGCATCTTTTACATTAAATAATTACTTTATTTAAACATATCAGGGCGGGGGGCTTAGAGTTCCGGGTAGCAGTTCTTGGATCGGTGCGGCCGCCGGTGGCGGAGCCGCTTCACGTCCTCCAAGGGCACGGACCTGGGTCACGGGGAGAGAGAGAGAGAGAGAAGAATTAGGCCATCAGTCATCGGTAACTCGTCCAGGGTCCGGGGGCGGGGGCGCGATTTGTATCGGAGGTCGGCGGGCTCCCTACAGCTAAGCGGAAGAGGAATCGCGGGCATGGAGCGGGGAAGCGATCTGATTGGGTCGTGAGGTGGTGGTGGGTCTCAGGCGACCAATAGGGTGAGGCCATCTCGAGTGACGTGGCGGCGGCAGGAAATACCGAAATATACTACTTTCTTGACGCAGACTATAGTAATATGTCTATTATTGCTTCCGGCCGTGAGAAACGAGATTCAATCTGCAAGGTCAGCCCTTCATCATATGTGAAATCTGTTCGCGAGCATGCCAAGTCAAAAGTAGTGCCCTGCGAGGAAAGTGTGTCTTGGTGTTTAGAAAATGGGGCGTGGGCCTTACTACTGTGGAGGGGCGCTAGCTCCTGGGCTACTCTAGATATGGTCTGCTCACGTGGAAAGGATGGGGAGGATCTGCTTGTAGAGGCGTCGGACGGGCGTCAGGAGCACGCCGTCACCGTCCCGGCGCAGAGAGTCCATGACGCCGCGGTAGCCGGCGACGGCCTGGCGCTGCGCCGCGCTCAGCTGCGACGCGACGGCGGGCGCGGGGCTGTCCAGGGTGACGGAGAGCAGGCTGGCGAGCTGCGTCTCGAAGCCGACGCCCGGCAGCAGGTAGCCCAGGCCGTCCGCCATGCAGCGCGCCATGTACTCCCAGGGCGGCGGCGCGGCCCGCAGGCCGGGCAGCACGATGGTCGAGAGCACCTCGCGCGAGCGCCGCACGGTGGGCTCCAGCCCGCCCTGGCAGAAGTTGAATCTGCGCAGAGAGTGACAAACTCTTTTCACGGCGCTGCCTTTTGAACTTGGGGTTGTAAATACCATAGAAGTGTCTGAGATGACGTTGTAAATGTATCCTCGTGGGTGGCATTTATCGTAGCAGAAAGTGCGCCCGCTTTTCTCAGATCCATTCGACAAAAATGACGGGGGAGCGCGGCAGCTCGGCGCCTGCGAGGCTCGGGATAGGCCAGCCCGCAGTACACGCGCGCACTGTTGGCAAGACGTTGCCTACCCATCAGGCGCTATGAGAGCTTGCAGAGGCTGAACTCGGCAGGTTCGTAACGGCGAGTGACGGGCGTACTTTCTGGATGGACCCCTTGTAGCGTCTACAATGCTTCTCTCATCAACCCGCCTCCTCTTAAGATTCTTAGCACACTGCACTCCATGTCTGTTTAATATTGTTTTTCCTCGCTTACTTGTCGTCGATGCCGAGCGTGTATCCGATCACCTCCCAGAGGTGCACGAAGCCGTCCAGCTCCTCCACGGTGGCGTTACCGACGCCGTACCGCTCCGGGAACTGGATGATGGGGCCGACGAAGGCCCACTGCGTCACCGACATGTCGTACTGACTCATCCATACTGCTCCTGGCACACCGGTGTCCTGGATAAACACAAGTTGTTGTTT
>NW_026267160.1:997080-1000274 GCF_000697945.3 Frankliniella occidentalis | reverse complement strand
TACGGTGGGCTCCAGCCCGCCCTGGCAGAAGTTGAATCTGCGCAGAGAGTGACAAACTCTTTTCACGGCGCTGCCTTTTGAACTTGGGGTTGTAAGTACCGCAGAAGTGTTCGAAAAGCCATGGTAAATTTATCCACGAGGGTGGCATTTATCATATGACGGGAGCGCGGCAGCTCGGCGCCTGCGAGACTCGGGATAGGCCAGCCCGCAGTACACGCGCGCACTGTTGGCAAGACGTTGCCTACCCATCAGGCGCTATGAGAGCTCTTGCCGAGGCTGAACTCGGCAGGTTCGTAACAGTGAGTGACGGGCGTACTTTCTGTATGGCTCCTTGTAGCGTCTACAATGCTTCTCTCATCAACCCGCCTCCTCTTAAAATGCTTAGCACACTGCATGTCTGTTTAATATTGTTCTTCTCGCTGACCTGTCGTCGATGCCGAGCGTGTAGCCGATCACCTCCCAGAGGTGCACTTACCTGTCGTCGATGCCGAGCGTGTAGCCGATCACCTCCCAGAGGTGCACGAAGCCGTCCAGCTCCTCCACGCTGGCGTTACCGACGCCGTACCGCTCCGGGAACTGGATGATGGGGCCGACAAAGGCCCACTGCGTCACCGACATGTCGTACTGGCTCATCCATACTGCTCCTGGCACACCGGTGTCCTGGATAAACACAAGTTGTTGTTTTTTTCATTTAAAGGCGCTTAAATAAGCACATCGAAGGTGGTAACGCAATATGGCGCGTAGTTTTTGTCAAGCTATGCCGCTATTATCTTAGCTACTCCATATGGGCCCTCCCTTGACCCGACCTGCTCGAAAAAAACATGCCGGCGCCGGCCTAGGCTGGTTCACGAAGCAGTCGCCAGAATATAGCTCTGTTTGTTTGGCAGCATGACCTCATCCGCAAGGGAGTCAAATAATCCCATTACCATATCGTGGCGCGAGTAGCGGCAGGAGTGAGTGAGTGAGTGCTCGGTAAGATAATATGCCACAGTCCACGTGCTGATGTAACCGCATTTAATGCGTTTGGGTGTACAGGTACAGTACTGGTACAGTACAGTACAGTATGTCTGCAATCAACATACATTTGAAAGCCAAATTTATCTGCAAATTTTTTTGCTGACACAAAAAAAAACTTGTATATGTAAATTTTGATCTGGAAATCTCCAAGTCCAATCGACGTCACATCGATAATATCGCTTCAACTGACCGTGTCACGTTCTCCCTCTCGTTTCCATGGTTCTCTCCAATTCTCTACGTCATGTACCCGGGTGTACCGTGAATACGTAGCAGTGTTTGCGGCCTTGCCTACTTTTTCCACCCGTAAGGTAAGGGGCCATGGCCCCTGCGGCCATATCGAGTATGCAATCCCGCAACACTGATGCGTTTTCACGGTTACACTCGGTACGGCCCGCACCCGAAGTCGCTCACCTCGCCGATGTCGTTGTCGGCGTCCTGCTTCGCGGTGCGCCGTGGGCACGCGGTGCTCGCCTGCCGGCCCAGGTCGCGGCGCAGGGCGGCGCTCATGGGGCAGCCCTTGAAGGAGCCGGCGATGCGGGTCTTGTTGCGCACCTCGTCCTGAGGCCGGTCCGCCATGTCCTTGCGCACCAGCGAGTGCAGCGACCGGACGCGCTTGAGCTGCTCGTAGCCCGGGGTGCCCGGCGTGAAGAAGTCACTCGAGTACCACGACCCGACTCCCTTCAACGTGTCCATGTACCTGCGAGTGACATATACTTTTATCAACAACTCTAGTGCCGATAGCGTGAGCCGCGGTTGCGTGAGAAAGCGTTTTCTCCAGATCCTCACGCTGGCGACGGGCAGGGGGCAGGGAGCGGGCGGACGCAGCTGACCTCCGCTTGCATCTCCATGGCTTGCATTGAATGTGTACACTGTGCATCAGAGCGGACGCTGCTGTGTCGTAGGAGACATAGCGTCCTGGGCCGCAGGGGGCATGTCGCCTGACGGGCGTCCGCTCTGACCCACCCAGGACACCGTGCTGAGGCAATGTAGTCCACATCACTTTAGTTTCCATGAATGAATCTCATGATTTCTCTTGGATGATCACTGATCACCTACCTGATGAAGGCCTCGTCCGGTGTGTCCGAGTTGCCGGTGAAGACGAGCACGTCCAACACGGACCGCACCGCAAACAGCAGGTAGAGGCCGTGCACGTGCCCGAATAGCGAGGCGAGCGGGTACCTCTCCAGGAAGGCCCTGCCGGCCGCCATCCGCTTCTTGTCCATCCAGGGTGGCGGGGTGTTCTCCGGGACGCCCGTGTCGCCCCACGCGCGGGGGCCCTCCTCGACGATGCGCTTGAGCACGGGCTCCAGCTGGCCGTCTGTCAGCGCGGCCTCCGGACACCACAGGTCTGCCGCCCGTGACACCCTGTGGGCAGCAGTATGAGGGTGAAGATAATGACGACGGTGAGGGTGACGGTGACGGCGAGGGTGAGAGTGACGGTGACGGCGAGGGTGACCGCGAGGGTGAGAGTGGCGGCGAGGGTGAGGGTCACTGTGCCGGTGACGGTGGCGGTGTCGACGCGGTGCTCACCTGCCGGGAAAAGCCTCAACGGCGACGAGCCCCAGCAGCCCGGTGACGACCAGGAGGCCCCCGCGGGACGAGGACATCTTTTGTTTGTGTTGTTGACCGCTCACAGGTTCGCGACAAACTGAAGAGGCCCACTCTACGGCGCGTGCCGCCGGCCCGGGCCGAACCGCCACTGTCGTCACCGTCCCCACGGCATTTGCTCTAAGCACGGCTCCAGCGCGATCAAGGTTAACTGGGAGGGGTCACAGCGCCGTGGCCAATACACATTTCAGGCCATACCAAAGGTACCACCTTCCTTAGGGGTGTTAATGGGTTTGTGATGTAAAAACCTTTGTAAAAGACACCAAAATGTGCCTGCTTTAATCTGTGTCGGATTTTTAATGCATTCGTCATCACCTTTGAAAAAGGTGCTAATTTATACCTGGTTGTACCCGGATGTTTTCTTTGGGCGAGTTTACCTATCCTTACAGGGGCCGGGCCGTGGAGGGAGTAGACAAACCCGCTCGCACTGACGCATGCAATGGAACACTAGCTCAGTACAACTTTTTAGACAGTCCTCAAGACTGTCTCAAACCAGAGAGTAAAGAGACCCCCCCATGAAAAGTTCAGATGTGTGAATTTCTCATACACAACTACATGTTTTTTTGCCC
>NW_026267160.1:995339-996144 GCF_000697945.3 Frankliniella occidentalis | reverse complement strand
GGGGGACTGGGCGCCCAGCGACACGCCACATCGACTTCAGCGGCTCGTGGCGGAGCGGAATCTCCCGACGATTCTCCCACCTAAACTTCAGCAGGATGATGATAGGACCGAGACGGCGAAATATAATAACCTAGCCCACACACACTGATTATCAAAGAACCTCAGCTGACCTTTGCGAGGTGCTCGTAGGTGGCGCCGGCGATGAGGTCGGGAGTGGCGATCCTCACGCAGCGCTCGACGGCGGCCTCCTCCAGGTCAAGGCCGTCCTCGGCGGAGGAAGACGACGAGGAAGAAGAGCACAGCGCCAGCGCGGGGAGCTGTCAACACGCAGGTGTGGTGAGACGCCGTGAAGGTAGGCAGCCCATCGGGCTCGACTGGTCGGTGGCGTGCGAGTCACCAACACGTAAGTGTACAACTCACGGCCGCGAGGACGCCGCAGAGGAGAAGAACGGCGCGGGTCATGGTGTCGCCTGGGAACGGTGCCGGAGCGCAGTGTAGCCCGGGCGGCAGCTCCCCGCCGATACTTATCGAGAGTTGCTGCTGGTCCAGGTCCAGGGGGCCAGGCTGGGGGCCGACGGTGGGGCGGGGCAGGGGGGCCGAGTGTGCACAGCTGCGGGGGTGTGAGTCAGGCCAGGGTCGGACCGAAAGCGCGACAAAGGCGGGCAGCTGTTCACACCTCGGCCATGACCACCCTGACCCGCATGCATATAACCCGGGGCGCCCCCGGCCCCGCACTCCTGCCGCACCATGGCCGCGCTCTGGACGCTCGTCCTCACAGCCTCCTGCATGCTGACCGCAGTGAGTA
>NW_026267160.1:987064-990554 GCF_000697945.3 Frankliniella occidentalis | reverse complement strand
TATTATGCCATTCACCTTGCTCGCTTAGTAGAGCACGGACATGTGGGTTGCGGTTGTTGGAAAGGATTCTAACCACGAAACGGCGCGATGAAGCGATCGTCAGAAGGCCCCGATTTCCTTATCACCCACGCGAGTTGCCGACTAGTCGAGCTCTCGTACAGTGCGAGAAAATTCAAACCCCAAAACAAATACTTTGACGACGAGTATTAGAACCCCCGATTCACAGTTCAAACGTTGCAGCGATACCAAAGAGCCAGGAGGCTGGTCTGGAAACGTGAGGTGAGATGGTGTCGTGATGGAACCGGTTCTTCTCCTGCTCAAGCTACTGCGCTGACTCGTGCCTTGAGGCTAGCTGGCCCGGCCACTCACACTGTGGCGTCGTAGCCGCGCCGGTAGAGAGTCGGCCCCGTGCGGCACAAGCCAGGGGTTCGAATCTCCGATCCCAGCTACATTTTTCTGAGACGGTCGAACTCTTGGAGTAGAACTTAAACCCGTCATTTCAACGGGGCACCTTCGTGGATGAACGAACGGTCTGGTGGTTAACGCTGTCCCACTGGACCGGGGGTGACGATGACTCGGCACTGGGGTCCCATTAGGGGCAAAGGTTCGACCCTCGGCGAAAGCGTGCCGAGTAAGGGCCATCCCAGCCACAGCGGGAGTGGTAACCCGTGTGGAATTGATAAGTCCTTAGAATCTGGCTCATTGAAGGGATTCCACGACTCGGAAGCTTTCCGCTCGGATCGCATCTGGGTGCAGTACAGGCTAACCACCGTACGCCCGTCTCCTCTCTTTCTAACTCCCTCCGCCCTACCCCCCATTCCCGGTCAAGCGGACTGGTGGGAACCTAGTCGATGGCTGTAAACTCCGGTGTGAGCGAGATAGTCAAGAAACCCGGCCCTCCGCTGGGTGCCTGAAAACACCGGATCCCATACCGAACTCCGAAGTTAAACAGGCGGGTCCCCGTGTCAAAGCGGGGTGGGTAGGGCCCACATTTTTTTTTCAGTTTTGATTATTTTGCAGGTAAAGTGAATCCGGCTCTAAGAGGTATTTTAACTACCGGTTGCACGGAGGTGATTCACGTCACGCAGGCGTGCGTGTTGCCTACCTGCAATGCCCGTTAGGCGCTACGGCCCCCTGAGGTCGGACAATCTAGCTGCACCGGCCGGAACAAGTATAACATGGTCCTGACCGCCCAGGCTACGCCAGTGATAGCGCCTGCGACGAGCTGGGTAGGCCAGCCCGCCGGGCAACTGTGTGGAGCCGGCGGCCCACCCTGAGCGCCCCGGTGCAAGAGCAGGGAGCGCGGGGAAGTACCGTCTGTAAGTCTCAAAACCTTCCTTCTCGTCCATTCGAGGGAACTTTTGTGGCAGTACCCGAGACCTCGATCAGCTGCACGACACTCCTATACAGTAGCGTGCAGTACTGTAGTACAACGCTGCTGCTGAGAGCTGTGACTCGACTGATAGTAAAAGTAACAACTAACTTGAAAAAAACAAAACAGCAAACAAATTTGGCATGACATCAGACCATTTGCAAATGTTTGTGTCGTCTGCCGTAGTGTATGCGTTTTGTGTGTCATAGGGGGCAGGGACGAGGGTGGGGTCAACGCACGCCAGTATGAATCAGCGCGAGAATCGACACAAGTGTGATTGGCTTTATCCCGACAGAAAAAGACAAAAATTATGTCCTCCGACCTCTCTCCCTCCCTCGACCCCCCCCCTCCCCAATCTCTCTCACTCTCTCTCTCTCGCTCCCCCAAGAGGACCCTGGTGCTTTATACAGCGATGGGTCGGGTGCGCGGGCCAGTTGAACGCCATGCTGCTCCGCGCTGCGACCAGTGAGGGTGGGCAGCGGGTGCTCTGCGTCGCAGCGGTGTTCGTCCTCATGACGGTGAGTATAAGTGGTACTGGGAACTGGGGCGCCGAACACTCACGAAGATGCCACCATCTACCTCAACAGTATTTGGGTTCGAGAATGGTGTCCGTGGCCCGATTATTGGTTTGGTTCACAACATAGAGCGGGGTTCCACGGCCTTTTCCACCCGCGGCGAATAGCCTTGAAAGCATATTTAAATGAGGAGTGAAGGGAAGGAAGTAATCATCTACGGCGTTCCTAGTACTGCTACGAACTTCCTAGACAGTAAATTGATTTTTCAATCAGGGTTTCTTCTCGACGACACTGAGATTGCTGATTTGGGGCTCTTCCTCTCCGTTGCCGTTTGCTCCGTAAGAAATCATAAGTTGCTTGTGTGTGCCCCTTGATTTCGACAAATCACGCGCCGTGGTGGGTCCGCCCCGCCGCCCGCCCCTCGTCTCGCCGACCAGGAGTGGCCGGCCCGGGGGGCCGGGGGGTGGTGTGGTGGGCCACGGCGTAGCGTATGGCACGGCGTGGCGTCGCGTGACACGGCGCGCCGCCGTATTTTGGTTGAAGCTGATGCGTTTCGCCTTGGCCTTGTAGCTGCCCCCCGGGCTCGAGGGGTGCTGCTGCCGCGACCCCCACCGCCGCGGCAGCGACAGCAGCGACCACCACGACTCGAGCGCCGCGTCCAGCGAGGAGGACGCCCTGGCCAGCGAGGACGCCAGGATCCAGCGCTGCGTGAGGACGGCGGCGCCGGGGGTCCTCGCCGCGGGCGGCTACGAGAACCTCGCCAAGGTGAGACGAGACCAAGGTCACGTGACAGCAGGCTGACCACAACAGCTCGACCACAAACGTACACAAGGGTCGTGCACCGAAAGCGGAATAATAATTTTGCCCCATGTCAGCAGCAGACATTTTAATTATGCGTACATTTAACACGACCTCAAAGTGAAATGACGCATACGACGGCCAAGCGGCCAGGCTGGACGGCCTAGAGCTGGGACTTGGCCTCGGGGACCCCGCCGCTGCCCCGGCGCGGCCGGGGAGCCCGGCTCGCGACATGCCAATTCCTCCTCCTTTGTGTTTCAAGGTTGATGCCTGCGCCGCCAGGGGCACGGACGCTCTGGCGGGGGGCGCGGCGCCGCCGGCCGCGGCCGACGCGGTGGCGGCCTGCATCGACGGCCAGGGCCTCCCGCCCTCCGTGGCGCCCGTCGCCGCCGACTTCGTGGACTGCGTACGGCGCGCCCTCACGTGACCCGGGCAAGAGCGGAGTTTGGCGCAGAGATTTGTTCGCGGGGTGAAGGAGAGTTTTCTCATTAAATTATGGAGTGGAAATCGTTTGACTGCTTTAGTAGCTGTTATTACCACCTTTGTCGTCCTCGCTCCGACGGGTTATCATACCCGTCCATATACAACGCTCTGTCTCTCTCGCGCACCTCCAGGGACGTGCGCAGGTGGGCGTGCGAGCCCCCTCGCTTTCTCTCTCACTCTCTGCTCATTGCTCATTATTTCTCACGCCGTTCACAAAACTTTCCCGAAAGATATGGACTTCTTGTGCAAACAGAAAAGTTTTCTTCGGAGGCAATAATCTCGACCTCATCGGAGGGAAAGACCCAGCCGCTCCCCTACCGCG
>NW_026267160.1:983854-986659 GCF_000697945.3 Frankliniella occidentalis | reverse complement strand
AGAGCGAAGCCACTCAATGGTTTGATTGGAGGGGGGAAGAGGATGCAAGCGACGATAGCGGAAGAGCGCCCAAGAGAGAGGGAGGGAGGGAGGGAGGGATTGAAGTGAGATTGCTATCAGGTTAGATATCGCTTTCGCCAGACAGGTCCTGTCTAGGTCGATCTTGGGCCTTCGTGAGGGAGGGCCCATGCCCAAAGTACATTTCTAAGTATGCCACATTTCCTGTGCGAAAACACTGTTGACTTGTGATTCTCGGAAAAGTGAGGCAGGGGTTATTTGGCAAATTAGCCCTGACTTGGAAACCCACATTTATTTGAGGCATCTTGAGGTCAAGTGCCGCGCAAACAAATATCCTGTGATGGTTGATCTAAGGGCGTATCACCCCAGGGCTGACCATCCGAAGGCAGCCACGCCGCCACAGCCCCTGCGGACATGGGCCCCACAACGCGCTCGACGGTCGCGTCGGTTGGGTTGCCAGCCGCGCCGGCCAAGGGGCGACCCGTATAGCGTCCACAGCTCGCGCTCGGGCAGACGGCGGGAGACTTCAAACCTTAAAAACTAAAGAGTATTTGTAGACTTCCAAATGCAAAGGTAACTTGACTTTTAGTCACTGTTAGGAGGGTAAAGACCGGTCCACATTTTCCTTTGCTTGCTTTTTCTTAATTTCAAAAGTATTTTTTATTTTATTTTTTTCAAACAAAAACAACTCGCTCACTTTAATTGATCGAAGTTGTCAGTTCCGGTGTGATTTAGGTCTTCGGCTGGAATAATCGTCTCGTCCCCCCCCCCCCTTTCCCAGTGCTCACTGCCCTCCACACACAGCCCAGCCCCGGAACACCCCTCTACTGCACGCTGGCTGGCCAGCGGCGGCCCGAGTCCCGAGTGGACCGGAGACGCTGCCGCTGTTGCTGTTGGTTTGCACAGACAAAGTTTCCGCCCGAAAATAGAATGATATCCCCTCCTCGTTCCCCTTCCGCCCCTCAGCCTGCACTGCATCCGTTCTCCCCATTTGCCCCAGTTATTTGTCCGCCCCATGACGACGACGCCGTCGACGCGGTCAACCAACGCAGCTTCCCAAAACTGAAGCAAGTTCTGTGATACAACTCATCTCCCAAAATGCATTTTCTCTCTCGCCCCAGGACACTCGACCCGGCAGTCGCTCCCGGCTGGAGCGTGTTTGCTGCCCCTGGACCTAGCGCCCTGGGTTTGGTACATGGACTCCCAATAGTCTAGAGGGTGTTTGCTGCCCTGAGATCTAGCGCCCTGTGCCGGTGTACGGACCCCCAAGCTCCCCACTGGAGCCAGTCTAGAGCGTGTTTGCTGCCCCTGGACCTAGCGCCCTGGGTTTGGTTCATGGACTCCCAATAGTCTAGAGGGTGTTTGCTGCCCTGAGATCTAGCGCCCTGTGCCGGTGTACGGACCCCCAAGCTCCCCACTGGAGCCAGTCTAGAGGGTGTTTGCTGCCCCTGGACCTAGCACCCTGGACCGGTGGGCCGGTGCACGGCTCCCGTAAGCTCCCCGCTGGAGCTAGTCTAGAGGGTGTTTGCTGCCCCTGGACCTACCGAGCGCCCAGGGCCGGTGGGCTGGTGCAGGGCCGGTGCACGGTTCCCCCAGGCCCCAGGCTCACAGCCGCGCCACACTCGCACCCGCCCAAACCCCAGACTAATCGCGCTAAGCCATCGCCGTGACCGAACATGATCCATCACTCGGACGAGTTGTCAACGGTGGGGCTTGACAATGCCGCTCGACGGCTGTGGTGGGACTCGATCGCCTCCCCGTGCCGGAGCTGCCGCTAGCGCCCGGCCGTGTTGAGCCCCATCACCCGCCCCTCCCTCTACACTCCCCAAACTGCAGCTGCTGTCCGAACAAGCCCCCCAGCCCTGCCTGCCGCAAGTTTCAAGGACGAGCAGCAGGCGACAGGGGATTACTGCATTGGATGGAGGTGTCGCCTGTCACCGTGCGTGATCAAAAAGAAAGGAGTGACCCCCACCGTCACGGTGCGCGCGCGCTCCCATCGGTCGACGCTGACTGGCCACGGTTCGAGGCACCCATTAGAGAGAACCCTCCCTAAAGCACCCGCCCAAGTTTGTGTCATTGGGAAAAATACAGTTCTACGGCACAATCATCGTTGGTTGCAGATAACAGTAGCGGCATACCTTCTGTTCAGCTAGGCCCCAGCTTAAGCCGCACAAATACCGCGGCTTTGGCACCACCGCTGAACCCCATCGCTGAGGCGACGTTCTGTAACTGGTCTTCGGATCACCCGTCCAAAAAGAATCGGTGCGTACACTGTGTCGTACCAGTGAGGTATTTCGTAACGGCAAGCGGCAAAAAAATATCTACTTACCTTCCCTTTTTCTGTCCGTTTCCTGGTACTCTGGCGTTCGCCGAGCTGCCCTCACGCATATCTCCAGAAGCACCTGAACTCGATCTCTGCATGGATATTGATCGGACAAAATGATTAGTTCTTTTCGGGAACGCAGTTTCTGACAGTGTGCAGCTGCGAGGCGAGCGGGCGGGGGGACGCGATGACGCGTTGCACACATGACCCCCGGCGGCGAGGGCTCCGGCAGAGCAAGGTTAACCGCGGGGAAAGCCAATCCAGCGCGGCTCTGGAGCTGGCGCCGCCGGCGCGCGCGGTCCCGATACGAGGAGAACAAAATGGCGGCGGAACCAACGCGATGTGACTCGAATCAAGCTCGGATCTGTAATCGCCTTCTTGATTGGCGGGTGGCAGTGGCCGGTGGTGGCCGCCAGGGGTGCAGTGGGTGCGGCGGTGCACCTCTCCCTGTCTCGCTCCGGTAC
>NW_026267160.1:972283-983739 GCF_000697945.3 Frankliniella occidentalis | reverse complement strand
AGACCGGCGTAACAATCTTGTGTCAAAAAGTGCTTCTGTAAAGTTTGGCTTCGGAAAAGTAAGTTTATACAATCTTCTAAACCGTCCCGGTGTCGTTGTTAGGTTAGTGTACGCGGACATATATAGCATTGGTACAATTTTAACTAAATGATAATGACTCAACTGTCGTAAAAAGCTTTGGTATACTGTAGGTGGTACCAAGGTGCTGGGTGTATAGGCCCCTTCTAAACTGTTTGAAATCTAACGACACGCATCCTAACCTCTGCTTGACGGTCGCTCATCTTCTGGGCCACGCCACCTCCAGTGCTACCTTCTTCTTGTTCCTCTTATCGGGCAACTTCCTCATTGATCGGACAAAACGATTAGTTCTTTTCGGGAACGCAGTTTCTGACAGTGTGCAGCTGCGCGATGACGCGTTGCACACATGACCCCCGGCGGTGAGGGCTCCGGCAGCGCAAGGTTAACCGCGGGGAAAGCCAATCCAGCGCGGCTCTGGAGCTAGCTGGCGCCGCCGGCGCGCGCGGTCCCGATACGAGGAGAACAAAATGGCGGCGGAACCAACGCGATGTGACTCGAATCCGCTCGAATCAAGCTCGGATCTGTAATCGCCTAGATTGGCGGGTGGCAGTGGCCGGTGGTGGCCGCCAGGGGTGCAGTAGTGGGTGCGGCGGTGCACCTCTCCCTGTCTCGCTCCGGTACCGGTACGGCGCGGCCGGACGGACGAGGCTGGCAGGCAGGCAGAGCCGGCCGGCGCGGCTAGGCGGCGGCGGCGGCTCGGGGCGGGTGGGGCCGCCAGCTCGGTCGGGGCGGCGCGGGGCGGCGGAGTCCACCGCGCTCCGCTCCGCTCCGCCCGCCCGCAGCGCAGCCAGAGCATGCTGTGCCGTCCCCGGGGAAGGTTGCTCGGCCCGTCCATCCCGTCTCGTGTCGTTGTCGCCCGACCCGGCCGTCGTCGGCGTGCCGCTGCGCCGCGTCCTCCTCAACACCGCCGCGAGCCGGGTGCGCTCGACCGCGCTTGGATTACCCGCCAGTGTGTGTGTGCGCTCTAGAGTGTCGAGTGATAATCCTCCTCCCAGTGTTGTCGTCGGCGGTGACCCCCTAGCTGGTGACAGTCGCCCCCCGCCCCCTCCACCCCTCCCGGCCCCTACGCCCCCGCGCCCGGCGCGCACCCCGTCCACCGGAGAGCGACAGGGCACCGCCTTCCTCGCCTTGCCCGCCATGAAGATGTCCACGTCGTCCATGTCCCCCGCGCCCGGCTAACGGGCAGTGCGTGTGCTCAAGAGCAGGAGGAATAGAGTGAGAGGGAAGGGAGAGAGAGAGAGTGTGAGAGAGATCCAGAGAGTGCGTGCCGGACCCCCCAGCTTGGACGGTCGCGGTGCTACCCGCCCCTGCAGAGACACAGAGACCTCCCGACGAGCCGTGCACCGCGCCGCCCTCATCCTCGCCTCGCCCGGGCGCCAGGCCCAGCAGCCCCGGACCAGCAGCGACTCTAAAGGGTGAGTGAATGAAGCCTTACGGCCCCCGGCGCCCCGGCCCCGCCCCGGCGGGGGCACCCCGGCGCGCGCCGCACTCTAAACAGTGTTACTTGAAGTTAATGCCCTGCGAGTGAGATGGAGCAACTCCCGCCCGAGCCCTAGCCGCGAAAAGGCGCAGGCAGACAGGGCGCGGGCAGGCAGGCAGGATCAATGTCCATCAAGTAGCCCAGCGTGCTGTGTACTCTCACACAGTGTGTGCTGCGGGCGGCTTAACTCGGCATCACACGCGCCTCCATGTCCCGCCCCGCCGCGGCGCGCCGCCGTGCTCAAACCGGTATGCAGGCAGGGGGCCGGCCGGCCGGGGAGACTCGCGGGCCGCGGGGCGGCCAACGGCGGCCAACGGCGGCCGCGCCCCTGCTGCAGCCCTTGTTTGCCGGCCGGCCGCGAGCAGCTCGGCGTCGGTCCAGGAGTCTGGGACCTACCGAGGAGGGGAGGGGGGAGGAGGGCTCCTGTAATTATCACTTGGGAGCCAGTCAGAGGGAAGTCAAGGAAGGTTGGGCATGCGGAAGGGGGAAGCCAGGAGGGCTGGGTAGCCGGGCGGTTGGCCGACGCCGCCGCCGCCGACGACGGGTGTCTCCGCAGAGCCGACGTAGGGCCCCGTGCATGCCGTCCTTCTGGTCTCCGGTCGACTGGACATCTCCAGGAGCTGCAGTCATCGCCGGCCATAAAAGCTAATCAGAAAATGAGAGGAAAGAAGGAGATTCCTGCGCGGCGCCGCGCCGCATATATCATGCGTCGCGGTATCTTAATTTACGGATCATTTTGATTTTATTCTAATGTCTTTTTCCTCTCGTCTCCGTTTCGACTACTGCGCGGGTCACGCTCCGGGATGTCAGGTGGTCTATTAATTTTATTTTATCGTCGGAGGGATCCGAAAGGGCTTTCACCGATAATCCTCCAGCTCAAAAAAAATTAATTTATTCTTATTACAAAATGCGAGTTTTTTTTTTTTGAGTTGCTCGGTCAGTAATCGCCGCGCGATGCGAAAGAGAACTCTTGTCCCTTCTAGTTTAGCCAACTAGAAAACGAGTGACATAGCTAAACTAATTTTGGACGTTTATCTACCGACGTAACATGTGTGACTGTAACCGCGGCTTAGAGTTGAATCTGCAACAGTGCTGCACGAGTACACAAGCAGCATGAGTTTGCTATGGTTAGCTGTACTAGGCATACTAAGTTGTCTGATCAAATCCCTCTCGAGAGAGAGCTCTCTCTCTCTCTCTGTTTCCCACCCTTTCACTCCCTTATCCTATATCTCTCTCACTTCTCTATTCCCAAGTCTGGCCAGCATCAGTCAAGTGGCTGAAAGCGGCCTCAGACCTGGCTGCCCGGGCCTATTTGGCGAGCACCATCCAAGCAGTCGCCGAGCCATGGATGGAGGACGTCCGATCACTCGACAAGCCACAAAGTCCTTCCCTCTTATTCGGATGGCGGTCAGACTCAACGGGTAACATGGTCAAAAACCGAAATTGCAATGGATGGACACACACACATCACATTGAAATTGGTCCGCGGCCCCTAACACGTTGAGTGCGGCTCACTGTTGATGCCTGTGGCCACATAGTGGTCACCCCGTACTGCACGTCTGAGGCCAGCTTAGGGACGCGCCCTCGCCCCGCCCGCAGGAAGCCGTGCTCCTGGCGGCTGGGACACTTTTGCAGGCGCGAGGGGTGGAGGGGGAGGGGCGCCCGGTCCGGCCGGACTCCTTTTATGACCGCATTTGTCATTCAGGCCTAAACGTCACGTATATATAGCAAAGGTACGATAAACCTGTGTTTGTTTCACCGACGCCCGACCGGCAGCAGCAGCCGGGCAGCCCAGCCGCCCCTGTCGCCGCCGTGCCTGCGGGTGCGTTGCGGCGGCGGCGGAACCAAGGCGGAAACTGGCATCCATGAAACACGGGTGGCTGGAGTACGTTGAAAGGGAGGGGGGATCGGGTATACCTCTCTCACACCGCCCGCTGCCGCTGACCTCGAATTGAAAGTGTAAAGGGTGGGCGACAACCCGCCACGATGCACCTTCCGTGCTCCGCGTGTTCGGCGCCGCCGTCCCGGGTGTGGTGCATCGCCTTTGCACCTCGGCTGGGTCCCTCTCCGGACCTGCGCCGGAGGCGAGCGGCTGGCGGGGCGGGGCGTGGGCCCGGCGCTCGCACGCAAGGGTCAGCTGTAACCGTTATGAGGGGGCGCCATGCCCATTGCTCTGCTCAGCTCTGCTGTCCCCTCACTCCCCGCCCCCTCCCCCGCCCCGCAGCCCCGGCGCTGCCCCGCTAGCCCTTGCACCCGGTGCCCACCAGGCCAGAGAAGACACAGTGGCGTTGCCGCTCCGGACCGGCGGCCTGCGTACTGTACTTGCTGGTCCCCTCCAGCTCCCTCCGCGTCCCTTGGCAGGACAGGGCCGTCGGAAACATCGCACAGGTGCATTGTTTACGCATTGATGGGGTCTAGTGTGTACGAAGAGAAAGAGGTGGGCGCAGTAGAGAGGATATAGCGAGTCGGAGCGAGCGAGAAAGAGAAGGGGCGTGGGGCTGTCGCCGAGGCGTAGCGCGCGTAGCGGGGCGTGGACCAGGGGGCGCTTCTGTTTGCGCCCGCCGAACAACCAGACGACATCCACTTTCACTGCGGCCACGCCGGGCCACGCCCGACGCCCCGTAACGTAGCGGGGAAGCAAGAGGGGGGGGGGGAGTGGGGCGCGAGGCCAACCCAACCTGCTGACGGACACGTCAGACGCCGCCGTGGTCAGGCCACCCTGGTCACACCACCCCGTCGTCGCGCACGCACCACTACTTGTTGATGAGGTGATGGGGGTCCTGCTGTGGTTTGGACACCGGCCAGGTTCGGGTCGCGCCGTGGCGTGGCCGGCGTGGCGCGGCGGGGTGGCCACCCGCACCGGCCGCGGTGACACTGGTCCCTGAACTTCACAGCCTCTGCCGCCGCCGCCGCCGTGCCGCCCGGGGTGTCGTTGTCGGCCTGGTGTCGGCCCGTGGGGTGCGACCCGCCCGACGCTTTTGATTGGCCGCGACAGGTAGCAGCAACAGCCCTGCCCTAAATCTGCCAGCCGACCCGCCCGAGGTCGTGGGAGCCGACGGCCAGGTGGTACGCGTCCGGTCCAGGGTGGCGCCGGCCGGGGACAATAAACGCCGTCCTCGCCACCATCTGGCACCTCCTGGTCTTCGCCTCCGCCAGCCACTCTCTTGCCCTGCTCTTCCCGGGGCGGCGGTACACAACGCCATAGAGGCGCGCGTCGGCGGCCGGGGGGTCTCGGCCGTGGTCCCCTGCAGCCCCGCCCCACCCCACACCGCGGCACCCCCGCAACCCCGCCACCCCATGCCACGTCCTCATTTGCCGCCAAATTTATTTTCCCGACGCGACGAGTCACAATATGTTAGGTCAGTGACGACAACTCACACACGACTAACTACGTCCTCCCCCTGCCGCGCCGCGCCACGCCGCGCCACGCCACGCCGGCGAGGGGCAGCAGGAAGACTAGGGGAGAAAAGGGGAGACGTGGGGGGCCAGGGGGGGCAATTTGCCTTCGTTAGAGGCTGCTTTACAGGCTGTGTGTGTGTGTGTGTGTGTGAGTGAGTGAGACAGAGGGTAAGAGAGGGAGAACGAGAGAGTGTTGTCAAGATGGTCGCGCGTCCTTCGGAGTGGAGTGGAACACCCTCCGCGAAATCACTCGGGAGCATATGTATATATAGTATAGGCGATAGGAAAATTTTCAAAGGCAGGTCGTCTGCGAAGAGGGGGGAAAGAGGGGAGCAAGAGAGAAAAGGGGAAAGGGGGGGGGGCGACGCGTACGCTGGGTGTGCGACATAACATTGGAAGTATACCAAACCAAAGCCGCTTTTACAAATCAATCGTCGGTCCGCGTGTTTTTAGAGGGAAAATTAAAAATAAGCCTTGCGTTACGACGGGTTGGGGCGTGGCTGTGCGTGGTGGGGCGAGTGCGGTGGGGCGGGGCGCGGCGGGGGCGTTCTGGGGATTCCCTCTCGGCTCGCACCCCGCCCCGCCCCGCCGCGCACCGCTGTGCCGCTGGGCCCGCGGGGCCGTCACCGGAGCCGGTTGCTTCTGGCTTTTTGCCTTCATTTCTACTGAACCATTTCGACCTAGGACTAGAACGACTTCCGATCCGACTCATTTCGATTTTAGTTTACTCAAGGGAAAAGTAGTTAGATTTTCAGCAAAATGAGCTGCGAAAAGAGTTTACGGTGAGAATTCAATCATTGCCGATGTGCGCCGACCCGTGCCCTCTTCCCCGCCCCCGCCCCGTCTGCGCCCGGCTCCTACGCCACTGCCCCCCCCCCCTCATCTCTCCGTTCGAGAAGTGTTTGCTCCAAATAAAGCAGGGAATGCCAGGAAGCTATGCTCCGTGTGCTCGCCCTGCTCCGAGCCCTGCTCGCTCCGGCGCGGAGTGGCGCGCTCCTTGAGGAAGGAGCGATGCGGTACAATAATTCAGACGTCACGTGGACGTAAACATTCCAAGTTACGGGCCGATAGCCCCAGCCCAGCCCATAGCCGAGCCAAGCAGAAGCAGCAGCAGGCGCTCCGCTGGACGCCACGCCACGCCACGCCACCCTCGCTGCTGATGAATGAGATTCTGCACGAGGAGATAACTTGCTGCCATACAGAATCCCCCACCCCCCCGGTCCCTTCCCTCCAGCGCCCCTCTACTGCACCGTAGTAACCCACTTGCAAGCGGTATGATGTGTAGAGGGAAGTACCGATTACCGTTGAGAAGGCAAAATTGGCAAAGGTCGACATACTTAACGCAAATCGGTTGCAGTCAGGTTGCAGTTAAATAATCTTTATTGCGACCAAAATCTTTCAATTTAAGAAAATTTTGATCGTGATCATTGTTTAAGGACCGTTTGAAAAAGGGGTGTGTGGATATATTTATCCTCCCTTTTATTGGTGGATAACAAAGGGCTGCACGATGTCTCTCGACGCAAAACGTGAGGCAAGGGCGAAAAAAAAATATGAACGAAAAGGCGAGCAGTCGCGCGGAGCGGATCAGAGGGAGAAAGAAGAGGCGAAGCAGAGGAGGGAAAAGTAGTGGGAATACGCAAGGGAATGGGGGGTGAGAGGAGATAGACTGACACTCCCGCTTATATATGAGGCACGCATGCCATAGCGACGCAGTTATGGGATGCATGTGGTCCAAGAGGCTTGCCGCGCGCCGGGCACACAGGCCTCGGCGCGGCGGGCGCCGGCTCTGCGGGCTCCGCGGGCACGCCGCTGGCCTCGGCGGGCACGCTGGACTCTCACAGGCTTCGCCGGCCGGCACGCCATTGGACCCATTTGATTTCCATGTAAGTGCGAGGGTCGAGTGTTTGACCGAATATAAAGGGCGGCGGCTCAGGCGGCCGGCTGGCCGCGAGCCAACGGCTTGGGCGGGGCGGGGCACCGGACGGCAGGGAGCGCCTGGGAGCGAGCGAGCGCCGCGGCGGCCGCGTCTGCCCAGACCCAGGCTAGACGAGGGCGGCGGCGCGACTGGGCCGGTCGCGCGCGCGCGGAGCGTACGCGGACAAAATGTCTAATTCACCGGTATGTCCACCCTTCTGGGGGGCCCTGGTGCTCGGGTAGGTAGGGAGATAGGTAGAGAATATGGGTGACTGAGGAAGAGAGAGGGAGAGAATTAGACACGCAGTGAGGATGAGGGAGAGAGAGAGGCGATGATGGCGAGCGGGGAAGACGGTCAGACCAGACAGCCTGACAGACGAACGGACGGACAAAAGGGCCGAAGGCAGAGGCGACCAGAGATAGACAGAGAGCGACATAGTGTGTCTGATAAAGCGTTTCCACGTTTCAAGTCAGCACCGCCACATTCCAGGCATAGGCGGGCCGCAGCCGCACCCTCAACGACCACCGTTTGTCAGGCAACGCAGCGCTGTCAGCGGTGCGCCTTCACCTACCAGGACAATTTATGAATGAACATAATTTTAAATATTAACAAGATTCGCTCTATTATGTATATATTTCAAACAATAATTCAATTTCCATTTTAATTTTTGATAGCAGTGCTGTTGCAATGCAATGGCATGCTCCAATGGCCGCGTTGTTTTGCTCCGCGCAGAGGTTCACTACGCGCGCCCCGCTCCGCTCCCCGCGCGCCGTACAGCAGTTCCAAAAGAGGCTGCTTGACTGGCCATCACACACACATGTGACCATCGCCTGGCGCCAACACGAGCCGGACTGGGCGCCAACGCGTGACGTGTGACGCGCGCAGGCAACACGCTGCTCGCACACACAGCAAATTAATTCCGCACACCGCCAAACAACAGCAACGACAACAACAACAACACACCGCAAGCGTGTAACAGGTGTGTCATGATGAAACGCCATCGGTGTGACTGTGACTATCCGGAGGAATATGGACCACTCGCCTGTAAAGCAGAGTAAGGTCTTATTGCCTTAGTCTGGCCCGACCTGACGATTCGGTGCGGCGGACCGTCAGTTGCAACTTTATGCCGTGCAGATATCGTACGCGGAGCAGCAGTTTCAAGGAGGGACCCCAAAGGATGTATGTATTTCTTGCTGTAACCTCGATCAAGTGAGACGAATAGTGCGATTTGGGGGGGAGGGGCGTCGGGGTGGCCGCCCTTCAGCGTCGCCTGTCGCCCGGCCCCAATGTCGCGCACAGCACCAGCTCAATATTTTTACGGGCCAACTTTGGGGAACGATATGGCCTTTGTTTAAGACAAGATTGGAAAGAGCAACACCAGTTTTATCACATCAGGGCCGCGGACGACGGCGGAGAACGGAAGAAGAGGAGGAGGAGGACGAGGAGGAGGAGGGGGTTGTAATGCGGCAGCGGACAGGGTGCGCACGACGCCCCTGCCTGCCTCGAAGGCGTATGGGGTGATGTCCCTCTCGACCAATGAGGGAGCGCGAGCAAGACACACCTGCCTCCCCTCCCCCTCCCCCATGCACCCATCACCCCCAGTAGTAGTATGCACAAAAGGCCCTCATGCACCGGGCCGCCGCCGCCGCGCCGCCGGACCCCAACTTTCAATAACCGCTTCCCGAAACATCTTGAGAGATTGTCGGCCTAATAACCGGCGTGGTCGGAGATTGCTGCTCGCGGGAATAATAAGAATTATAAAAATGCTGTCCACCATTTTGATGATGGGGTGCTCTAATGACTCGGTGTCACAGCCGCCCCCGCATTGTCCGGGGCCGGTCAGCGTGTCCGCTGTCCGCGCGCCCCCCCGGCCCGACTAACTGTTTCGGCGGGACCTCGCCCTCCCCTTTGTGAAGCGGCCGACACGCCACGCCCCGGCGGGGAGCCTCGAGGAACCTCCCGGTGGTGGTCCCATTCACGACGGCGGGGGTGTGTCTGTGTGACGTCACTCGACCGAAGCAGCAGCAGCGCAGGACAGCCGCCGACACTCCCCCTCGGCACGCCGCCGTTGAGCCAACGTCGATGCGCTCCGGCGGCCGGCGGCGGCGGCCGTATCCTGGTTATCTTGCGGCCGAGGTCAGCGCGCCCCGGTAGGTGCACTACCTTGTTCCCAGATACGCCTGCTCTGGCCGCCCTCTAACCTCTCAGCAGCGGTGACCTTGGCCTTTCTGATTCTAAGAGGTCGAGGGGCCAGAGAGGAAGCCTAGCGAAAACCTCCCCGCTTTGTCGTGTTTGGCATCCTTGGTTGAGCGGCGGCAGAGTTTTACACCCCACACGTGCGGACGTATTACATGGTGGACTGTTCTGCTGCTCCCCTCCACCTCCTCGCAGGCATGCATTTACGAGCCGCGATGTTGCGATGTGCGGCGTTTGGACAATGACCTGCAGCTCGGCGTGCTCCGCGACACCCCCGGCCCTCCCCCTGTACTGCTGCAGACGTCTGCTGTGTCGCTGTGCGTCCGCCGCCACACGACCACAGTATGACTGCCTCGTCGTCGCGCCACGCCACGCCACGCCACGCTGCGCAGCAGGCCACGTACACACTTTTGCCATCTCGGGTGACAATGTTTCCGCCCGGAGTGAAACTAAGTGGCGGCCTCGAGCCTCACGCGCGCGCGCCTCGCCGCGCCGCCACGCGAGTCGCGTTAGCAGACCGACAATTTGGCATCGCGAGGAGAGTAATTCGATCCAGAGAGCCATCAAGTCCCCAGATCAACCTCTTGTTTCCCCTATTAGCGGTGTTGGTACCGTGCGGCGTGGCGCGGCGTGGCGGGGGCGAGGTTGCGCAACTCGAGCGGTTCGCCTTGAGTGCACACCGAGCAGAGCACCGCGCCGGCCCGACCCGACACGCCGCGCGCGGCCGACCTGACCCCCCCCTGCGGTTGACCCTCCTGTGGGGGTTGAAGAAGCTCTGCGAGCCCGGGGGTCCGGGGGACGGCGCGGCGCCCGCTGGCCGGCGCGGCGGGCAGGACAAGGACGAGGTCGTTACCCTCGTAGCGTCCCCGGCGGGCATGGCCAGGGCACGGCACGGCCGCTGCGCTACGCGGACCTGGCCCCGGCCGGCCTTATGGCCTGTCCTAGGCGCCGGCCCGGATTGTGTGGGAGTCAATGTGCCGCCCCGCCCGAGCAGCCGGGCAGCCGGCAGGGGAGCCGGCCAAAGCCGCCGGCAGGGCAGCCAGCCAGCAGCGACCCAGCCGTCATGCCAACCTTCCGCAAAACTGATGGGACAGATGCCTATCGGTGGCCTTCCTATCGCAATGTATTGTCCAAAACTGTCGTTCCACGCGATTGGCCGATATGGGAGTCAGCCCGACCATATAAACCGAATCGGGAGCCGCTCGGCCGCCGCCGCCGAGCGTCTGGCGGCCTCAAACCGCCGCAAACCTTTACACGCCAGCTTGTGTGTGTGTGTGCGCGCGCGCTCTGTGTGTGTGTCTGTGTTTGTGTGTTTGTGCATGTGTGAGAACGGAGGGCACAACGAATTATTTGCTTCGAGTCTGGCGGGTACCCTCCCCTCCTACTTTAGGGGGACCTCCAGTTAATCCCCCTTCCCCCTCTCTCCCACTCCTGCACCTCCCCCGCAGCGATCGCTAGGTAGGGTTGCGGCCCTGACGACGGCGGGGTCGGGTTCCCGAAATTTTGCACGTCTAGCGGCGCGATGGAGCCGTCCGATAAGGCCAATAAATCCCTCCCTCCTCCCGCTTCACTCCGTGTCGGACCACCACCGACGAAGCGCTCGCCGACGACGGCAACCTCACTGTCGTGCTGAACGCCATCACGCGGATTACATCAGGCTGGGCTGTGTGAGGTAAAATCAACTCGGCCTTCAGCTTCAACCTGCCGATGCGGTTGATACTATTTTATGGCAAGAGCAAGGCGCTCGGTATTCTCTGCAAGTCGCAGCTCTCAGGGTGGTGCGGCGGGGAGGGCGGGCTGGGACGCACGCTCAGGGGGCGGCGGCGTTTGCTTTCTCTGCGAATCGGTCGCCGGTTTACCTCACCTCAACAGACCGCCCCGGTGCCCCGGTGCGGCCGCCTCCGCCGCCGCTGGGAGGCCCGGGGCCGATTCAACATTCGGCCTCCCTTGTCCGCCCCCTCCCCCCTCCCCACCGCCCTACCCCGCGCCCCGCGCCCGCGCACCCCAATTCCCGGAATCCACATCGCGCCACCAACACACCCGGTGTCACCAGGAGACGCGTCGAGGAGGCAGCACCCGCCTCTCCTCGCCCGGCTCCCCGGTACGACACCCTGGTGCTGGTGGTAGTCGTGTGTCTGACGCAAACACCCGAATTTTCGGTTGTCGAAGGTAAAGTTGAAGCACATGTCCTGCGGCGGCAGCGGACTTTTTGATAAACCCCACAAAATGTGTTTTCGCAGAATATCTAAGTGAACGGCACAAGTTTTACCTGCGTCGTGATCAAGTCCGCCCCATTTCCTCCTCTGCCCGCCACGCTCCAACGCCGAGCCGTGGTGACGGGCTTATCTGCGCTACATTCCTGCCCCTCCGGCCCCCGCAAGGCACGCA
>NW_026267160.1:968720-971100 GCF_000697945.3 Frankliniella occidentalis | reverse complement strand
GCTTACCTGCCGCCTCGGCAGCCATGCTAGGCACGCCCGCGCGCACGTTTTTGTCACCGTTCATCGCCTGCGCGGCCAGCCCTGCGCTGTGTCCCCGTTGGACGAATGAGTTCTAGTACTGCTCCGGGTGTTGTTTGCTCTAAGACGGATTCAAGTCATACTGTACCGGATGCAGGGGTGCGGACGGGTTGCATACTTGTACGGGGTCAGAAGGCATCGTGGCAAAGAGCCGGTTGACAAGCTATACTAGCCCGCACGCCTACATGTGGTACAGTATTGCTGAAAAAAGTAAGGCTCAGAACTCTCACCCTCTATGAATGAACGAGTAGTCGAATGAAGGAATGAACGGCGACCGAATGAATCGCCAGTATGATCTCTGTTGAATGAGGAGTATGCTGGCGGTCGTCTGCAGCGGATGTAAAAAAAAAGTGGAAGACCACACGAAATTTAATTTGGTTGAGTTTACGGCTACGGTGCAATACAAAATTTGTCATATCTTACAAATGAAGTACAAAAATCGATCTTTTCATCTCTCATACACAGACTATACAGTGTGTGAAATTGAAATTATATAAGCTTGGATGGAAAGCAGACGACCAACCCAATGGCATACCGATAGAGGCCGCTGCTTTGGTCGACCAAACAGTCTCCGCCGGGTTTTTCTGTCTCACTGAATGAAAATGCACGGTGAGAGTGTTTCGCCTGTGGGAATGGAATTGGAGCGATGCGGTGGCGGCGCTCATCCGGGGGATGATCTCAGATCAGATAGTGACCGCCGTGGCCCGCAGCGCAGCGGCGTTGTCGCGGCAGCGGGCACAGTGTGCCGCCCCCCCCCCTCTCCCCCAACCGCACCCCACGTTGCTGCTATTGGCGAGCCGAGTTCAACTTAATCTGCTTACCTTGGGAAGAAACCTTTCCCTCTATCGTCGTTCATTTTTATTTGTTTTGTTTTATTTGGCCTTCTTTATTCTTTATTATTTTATTTTTATATTATTTTCATATTACCCTCTCGGACGGGTTAATCGTTATTAACACGCGCTGCGAACTGTCAGCCGAGGAGAGAGGCGAGGAGGGGCAATAATGGAGGGGGGGGGGATTTACACGCGGATTCGGATTAGTGTCGACGTGTTTGATGCTGCTGCAAAACAATGGTCGTGCCGGAGCTGGCGCCTGCCTGGGCGTGCATCAGGACTGGACTGGATAAGACGACTTTGCGCCTCATAGCGCAGCTGCCACTCTTTAGGCTTCCTTTCCGACTATGCAAATTGAACAATCCATGTTCCATGTGGCATCAAGTTGGTTGTACCTAATGGACATTATTTTTAATCTATTCACGGTGTAAAAGGTTCTTGTGTTACAAGACCCGGTCTTGGATCTTATGGAGAACGCCAATGGCATCCAGGACCAGGTCTTGAAATACAAGAAACTATTTTTAGCGTGTGAACTTGTCCTATTTTTTCGTTAATTTTGGGGACTAAATGACATCCCGATAGGCCTTCGATTTTATTTAAAATATATAAAGAAAATTCACAATGGGTTTTCTTTGCGATTTTCTTGCCCCAGTGGTCGTCGTTTGCAGATTAACGCCCCCCTCTGGCCTCTGGCCGCCTCGAGGCCCGCCTGGAGATGAAGACTGTCTGCCCCGCCGACACACTGTACGTACATCGAGACGCACATACCGAACCAACCGGTGACGCGCTCGGCGCCCGCTGGCACTTGCAGTCAGTGCGCACAAATGCACACAAATGCAACGGATTAGTATGCACACTTCGAGGCACTGCATAGTTTATTGTGCAAAGCCTGATTCTTGTAATAGTAATAGTACACCAAATTATTTTGCCGATTGTGCCCTCCTATGAAAAATGTAAAACTTCTCCAAGGTCTGATTCGCAAAATATCATTATAAAAGCTGACTTCCTTAAAAATCACAACAGGTGTCAATTCTTTCTGAATTTTGTAAGAATGCAAAAATTACGTTTCCTATATACCGGACAAAGACCACCCCACACCCAACCCGAGGCCTTCGAAACACTAGGTCGTAATCCTATAGCGGCGTGAGTGACGCCCCCGGCCCCGGGTCATTCCTCGCTCAATCTCACGCCTCTCAAGAGATGACGCGGCCCCAGTGCAGGCCGAGCTCCCCTCCCCCTCCCTTCTCCCTTCCCTTGGTCCCATCCCTCTCCCAATCATTTAGAGTCCTCCTCCTCCCTCCCCCCCCCCTCCTCGTATAGACCGAGTCAATCAAGTCGGGGCCGCTCTCGTCTCGTACGGTTTTCCTTTCGTTTTAGCTGCCGTGTCACCCACCCTTTCCCCCTCTCTCTGAGAAAGACGATGCTTGTACAGTAGTAACCTCCTCTCCTCCCCCCGCCCCAATGACCCC
>NW_026267160.1:963726-964581 GCF_000697945.3 Frankliniella occidentalis | reverse complement strand
GCACGTTTCACGACCACGGACCACGACTCTTCTCCCGTGTGCTTTCGTTGAAGTACGTTTATCAGTTATTAAGCCGTATTAAGCGCAGATTAATCCGTGTTCGTATGAATCCGTTCCCTACGAGATTATCCTCTTTCATTGTAGACTGGGCCTATCAGTAGGTACAGGGATGTCCGGTCCAGGCTGGCGACCAGGAGTCTGACGGTCACGGTCAGTAAGACACGGCTTTAAAGCCGTCCGTGTATATACACCGCACGCCGAGCCGAGAAAACGTTTTGAAAAATGTGCACTTCCAAAGGTTAATTTCACGTAATGAATCCCACCTTCGGGTCGTCCTTGGCGCGGACGTGGAACACGGTCGCCGCTCTGCTGGAATGGCCACACACCCGCCTTGTTCAACAACTTGTTCGAATTTTTCTACGTCGCCCTTTTGCCTTTTTCTGTTCGCGGCTGCTCGGCGCGGTGGAGCGTTGAGGCGCGGCGCGGGCAGGCGGTGAAGGGGAGAGGGAGGGGGAGGGGGGATTTCGAGCCCGGACTGGGCGTCAGCGTGCGGCGCGGGGCGCTGAAGTGTCATGCCGGCTCGACAACAGGTTCTCTAATTTTATTGTGTACAACAACGATATGACAAGCTGTGTACCGTAGCGAGCGATACTGGCGGCGTGGAGCGCGCGGGGCGCGCAGCGGTGCGGCGGCGGCGGCGCTGGTCGTCGTCTTCCTGGAAGCATTCCACACGACCCGAGCCTGGCGCGATGAGCCGTAGAGGACCACGCGGGCTTGACCAGGCCGCGTGTCCTGACCGATGGACCATTAGTAAACGCCAGGAGGGCGTGTCCTTCCTGGAATACGCCCCCCTCC
>NW_026267160.1:959741-963222 GCF_000697945.3 Frankliniella occidentalis | reverse complement strand
GGGAGATCAGTCCCAGCTTATTTAGTCCCCTTCCCCCTGCTCCTCGTTCTCCTGCTCGTCCACGTCTGCTCGGACGTGAATCACCGTACTACCGCGCTCACGTGCCCCGCGGGTCGTGTCCCCCGCGGTCGCCGTCACGGCCCGGTCGCGCTGTATCGCCAAACGCTAAGCCAAGCAGAAATCCGCGTCAGCTGTTTGCCTTACCTACGTTATCGTGCAGATTACGGCGGTTGCCACTGGAAAAACAAAGGTGATAAAGACATTTTGAGTCCAATCCTATTGTTTAAGAAGAAGCCCTATACAAAAGGTGCTAACGATTAGTGCATTTTGAAGTTTTAATGCTTTTGTAACCAAATTATGATCACCCCACAAGAAAAATATTTTAAAGTATTTTAAAGCAGTTTGAGCCTATTGAATGAATTTTCCCGGTTTGAACCAGAAACAAAAAATTGGCAAGAATTGCCACATCCCTATCATATAGAGTGTACGCGAGTGGCGGAATAAAGGGGTCATGTGGACAGCCCCACAGCAGGAGGACGAGTACGAGTTTTCATACCGCACTGCGGGGCGTCTTCGTGTGTGGTGGTGACAATATTTTCGTGCCTCATCCTCTGCGACTCATCAGGCCAGCTCCTGGCGAGCGGGTTTCTCTCTGTCCCCAGCACGGCGGGCGCGCGGCGGTCAATGGCGCGCGGTGGATTTTGCCATTTTGCTGATGATTCAATCACTCCCCGCTCCTCCTTCTCCGTTTTAAGATTCAGGGACACGCGGGGACGCTTGTTTTACACGTCCCGCCGCGTGACATTTCCACCGAAAGACGTTCTGTTCTCAGGCGGCTCGGCTCTGCTGCGACTCCATTAGGCCCCATCGCACCACGACGCGAGCCGTTTCCGCGGCTCCTGGCCAAACGAGAAGTTAAAGATGTCGTTTTTACAAAGGTACAGTTTTATAAAAGATTAACTAAAAAAAATGCCAAATCGTACGGTGGCTGTATTTTTATTAATTAGGAAGTTGAAACAAGATGTGTAGAATTTTGTTCGTTGATTCATTAAGTTTTCTATTCATTTTCCTGGATGGATCATAGCCTTGCATATCTTTTAATAAGACAAAAAGTTCGACTGTCCTGAAAAGTAAATTTCATATCGTCTTTGTCCAATCGGCATCGTGACCATGGACATTCATTCATTTCCCTCCAAAAACCTTTCAAGCTTGATGGATTTGTTCTGGTGTGCCGGGGTGCGTCCAACTTCAGAGTGGTATAGATCGCCCCCTGCTTGACCACATCAAGGCCGTGTCTGCGGGGCTGCGGAGACTTGGAGAAGTAAAAGTGATCGCTTCGATATCAACCCAAAATGCGCCGACCGGGAGAGGGGACTCGGTCGGTCTGCCCTACCCGCACGAGACCGTGCCGATCCGAGTCGAGCCGAGCAGGCAGTCACTGCTGGTATATATATGCCCGGAGACCAAGCCATCCCAGCATCATAACTTGCCAGCTTTATTTTTTTTTCGTCCGACCGGAGAGAAGAAGTCGTTCTGATAAGCGACAACGCAATGCCTTGTCGACGCGGCGCGTCTCTCCGGACCACACAGTGACCGCGGCTCCTTGATGCCATCCGAAGAGGGACAAACGAAAAACCAGCCCGCCAAGCACTTTTACCGAGATTGATCGCGTGTTTCTATAATACATTTATGGAAATTGGTATTGCGTACACTGGAAAATGCTTACAAATAATGAGGGTCGTATTGCAAACAATGTTCTTTGCAGCTTGCAAAGAATATTGAAGCATTGTAATACGAACTAGTTCTTCGCAAGCTTGCAAACTATTTTTTTTGAATACGAACTAATTCTTTCCCTTGCAATACGAAGCTCTCTTTGCAACGTTGCAAAGAATAAAGTTTGCAAGCATTTTTCACTGCATGCACAAGTAAACGAGGCAACGCTTTGTCAGGATAGCAAAAGATTCAATTTTTATTTTTAATATTTTGGTTTGTGTTGTTTTTTACAATTTTTTACTCATATTTCAGTACATGCGAAAAGTCTGTGGCGCACATGTACATGCCCGAAATGCAATTACAAAATCGAACATTTACGTTTATCGTGCAGCTATTCTAGGACGAGACGCCACACGCTGCATACGTGAGTGCTCCATTAATCTTCCCCCTACATGTAGGTTGATGTATAAAAATCAATGCCACACACACATTCACTGCAATGGGCCTGTGCGCCGCTGCTGCCGCTGTCACTCGGGCGACACTTCTACGAAGCGCGGCCGCGGCCACCGCGGCGCCGGGGCATCGTTAGAAAAGAGGAACAACAACAAAGTGTGCACGGCACAGCGCAGCGCGGTTATGGGTAGTAAATGCGCTGCTCATTACACCCGCAAAGAGCCGTGCCGCGCGCGGGGCGAGCGGGCGAGCGAGGAGCACATACACTCGGGGCCCTGCTGCCTCTTGCACAAGACGAGCAGGGGCAGCGGGTGGGGTGAACGGCCCGCAGCAGCAGAGCCGAGCAGAGCCACCCGGGGCTGCAAGGCAGGGTGGTAGACTTCGGCGGCGTAAAGATGAGTTATGGCCATGGGAAGAAGACATCGTTGCGGGCTCACCTGGCTAGCAAACTAAGAAGGCCGCTGCGTTCGAACGACGCGTGAGCAGCCAGCCCGCGGGCCCGTCCTCCCTCCGCAACGCTGGCCCGCGAGGCGTTCCGGACGAGGAGGCTGTGTGGTGGACCCTGCGCCAAGAGATTCAAGCCGATTCAAGCCACACACAGCAAATGCACTAGCATATCTGTGGCGCCGCGCCATGGTCACAGAAGCTTATTGTTTCAGTCCGCAAACGTCTCGAGTGTGCGTCGTTTCGATGTGATGGCATGACAAATGTCTCGAGTGGGAAAGGCAGGCACATATCGTGGCGCCCCGGGCCATGCACACGACGAGGCGCGGCGATAGGGAGGGAGGGCGCCGTGGATGCCATGCATTAGAGGTGCAGTAACTCTCGCGCTTCGCACCCGGCCAGCATTCCAGCCCTGCCCCCACTGCTCCTGCTGCTCCTGCTGCTCCTGCTGCTGCTGTTGCTCCTGCTGTTCCTGTTCCTGCTGCTGCTCCTGCTGCTGCTGTTGCTCCTGCTGCTCCTCCTGCTCCTCCTCCTGCTGCTGCTGCTGCTCCTCCTGCTGCTCCTGCTGCTCCTGCTGCTCCTGTTCCTGCTGTTGCTCCTGCTGCTCCTGTTGCTCCTGCTGCTCCTCCTGCTGCCCCCGCTGCTCCCGCACCCATCCGCGGTGTCTAATTTGCGGTAAAAGCGCCGGCGGCCACTTGAATGGGGAGGAGTGAGAGGAGGTGCTCGTTGAGCGCGTCTGATGATAGCTCTGGCTGTATAGTACGCTTGTTAAGCCATCCGAGCTTTCATTTTCGCGTAGAGAAAAACCGTTTGGAGGGTATGTAGTACATACCCATAGGACACTTTTAAGAAGTGGTGCCCAAGCCTACTC
>NW_026267160.1:945596-954215 GCF_000697945.3 Frankliniella occidentalis | reverse complement strand
GGAGCTTGGAACTTTGTTAAGAGTGTGCGGGAAGGCATACTTCTCAAAAGTAAGGACGCGGCCCGACAATGCCCCAATTGATCAGGCAAGGCCCTTGTTTAAAATTAATAAAAATTTTAATTTAAAAAAATTCTTTACTTTTGTTGTCAAAGTGGTCGGAATCGCTTATAAAAAAACCGTGATTGGACCTCGCTCACGATCCTCACAGCCATGTCACTTGACCCGTTTCCAATCTCCGTAATCTCAGTAATCTTAATTGTGTTAGTTAGATGACTTCATGGTCGTAAATAATTGCATAATTATATGCGCCAACAACTCCATGCCCCCTGCGAGCAAGTGCATTCATTTACATTGACTGCAAGGTGTGATATGGTGCTCTGAGAGAGAGAGAGAGAGAGAGAGAGAGAGAGAGAGAGAAAGAGAGAGAGAGAGAGAGAGAGAGTAGGGGGCGCCTCCAAGGCCTAGTTTCCTTCTCAGCCGTGACAAAGTGGACAGATCTCACACGTCGCTGGTCGGCGCTTCGACAGAACACGGCAGGCTGGCAGCAACAGCGCCTACCGCGCTGCTGCTGGTCAGCTATTACTCTAACTCTCCGGATGTATCACCGCGTATATCTCGGCCTAACCGTGCGGTGCTGTTTCAGGGGGTCAGGAGTTCACCTTAAACTGACTTCGTGAAAGGTTTGCCGATCCGAAGGTCTATCTTTCCGAGCACTCCACCTCCCCTCCCCCTCAGATGGATCATGTGCCGATATGCCGCTGCTAAAGTGCGGGGGGGCCGCTGACAAAGCTGTCAAAGCCGACATCGGTTTGCACTCCCTCGGCGTGGCGCGTCGCGCGCGCTCCGTCTTGTCGGAAGTCTTGTTCGCGGAGCGTGTTCGCTCGTGAGCTGATCTCCTCACGTCTGAAAAACGAGCAGCGGGCCGGACAAAGGCGAGAATTAACGCCGCTCATATCTGTCCGCGCTGTCGCCCTGATGGCCTTCATTACCACCCGGCTCTAACTCGTCTGTGGCCGGGACCCTTGGTGGTTGCACTCCGAGACTGGCTGCCCGTGTCGTTGCAAAAGACGTCATACTTTCGCACCCTCTTTTATACTTTTTGTTTAAACGGATAACCTTATAGGGGTCGTACCAATAATACCTGACTTTTAGGGGTACAAAACATTATGGGGCCTCAGCCTCAAATGGACCAGGACCATCATTGAAGCCCGTTGGATCCCTTTTTTTTTTTTTTTTTTTTTTCATCCTGGGGTACAAATATCATGGGGTCGCAATGGACGGATTCCAATGCAGGCGCGGATTTTGGGGGTGGGGGTGGGGGATTGCCTTTCCTGTGGTCTCTAGAGAGCCGCCTGAAAGGTAGGTAATTTGCACCACAAAACCCCTGAATATTGGCAACCAACAGTGCACGTCAGCCGGACCATAATCCGCGCCTGCTTCAGTAATGTTTCTGGTCATTTTGGACCCCATAATATTTGTGCCTCTCCCAAAAGACACGCAGTATTTGAGCGACCCCTTCAGAGGCCGGCTCATTATAAGAACAGCGCGCGACGCGACCGGGGCGTGGCGCCGCGTGAGTGGCCGCGGCCCCCCATTGGCTGGCGCCCGGGCGTCCCTGGCCAATCAGCGCACGGCGCCCCCCTCACGACTCATCCGCCAACTTTAAACTGTGCGTCGCCAACAGGTCGGCAAGGGTCAGCATCGAGGAAGATATTCAAGAAGGATATTTGTCAACTCATCACAGTCGGGTTCAAGGCACCACTGTAAAAAATAACGGTCTACCTACGGTGAGATAACAGCGTGGATTTGACAGCATGGTACGGTACGGTGTGATAACAGCGTCTCACTGTTATTTTCACCGTAGGATGTGGCTATTGGCTATGTGGCTATTTACTTTTTAATTGAAATCACACCCTACGGTGAAAATAACAGTGAGACGCTGTTATCACACTGTACCAGGTACGGTCCAAGAACGGTTTGCCATTGGTTAATAATTGACGGTCCAAGACCGTTGTTAGACCGTAGGTTTTTCTCACAGTGACTGATCGTTTGATTGTTTGCTGATTTTACCAGTCCTTTTCAAAATCTCCCGCGGCACAATCGAGGATACATAAAGATTCCCAATCTGGGTTGCTCTGACTTCGTTCCCTCAAATCCGGCTAGTTGAATGCAAACTGCGCGGAAAGGACACGTTGTCCTACTCCCACTTCTCTTCTGTGTAATCTGAGGATACAGAGAAATGGCGGAGGGAAGACCTGGAGGTGGGGGAGAAGATCAAGAGGAAAGGGGGTGAGGGGTGAGCTGGTAAAATTACGAATTTTATGGACTGTCCCAAAACGGCCCGGCGCTTGCCTGTCAAAGGGCTCCCCGCTGGCACCCGACCTAAAAAGTTGCAAAGTTGGTCTGGAAGGTCGCAGAGCATTTTATCACCGACCTGCTATGTGGGTCCATGGAGGCCTGAGCACCCTATACAGGAGCGTCTGAAAACCCTCTTTGATTAGTAAATACCACACGCACACGGGGAAAACGAAGGTAGGACTCAAATGGTCCTAATGCCTTCACATAGGCAATGGTGGTATGACACGAAGGGTTCTAATGCCTTTACATAGGTATAATAAATTAGCACCTCTTCAAAAGGATGAAAACTGGCCAAATGTGCTAAATTTTAATGCCCTCGGACATGCTCGTGCCTTTACAAAGGCATTAAATTCAATATTCATAGAAAGGCATTAAGTTCTACCACTGTTTTTCCAGTGCAGTAAATACCTACATTGTAAACTGGTTGGCGTTCTTCTCAAAACTGCAAATGTTGACGTTCTTCGTCTCAAAACGCCGAACTAGTTTACAGTGCAGTTCAGAATTCAGGCATACTCTTCTACGCATTTTGTCGGTGAGTGGTGAGTCGCCATTTGCCATATTATTTCGTTGTGAAATCAAAATAGAAACACGCAGCATAAATATCTTCCGCGGCGGGGTTGGTACAAAACATCACGGACTAGTGACGCAGAGGACTGACCCCGCCCGCCACGCTACGGTGCCGTGGCCTCCAAATCTGCCTGTCCGTCTTTGGAATTCCACGGCACCGTGCATCTCAGTTATTGGGTCGACATCATTGGAACCCTTTTAGCCGTATCCCTATAACTCATGTCGGAGCAGGCTATTCCACAGATAGAAAATTAGAAAAAACAACTTGAATGGCCTTCCCTCTGCCCTATTCTCTGAGTGCTTATTCGCTTTCGTTGATACTGTGATTTCCGACATCGTTGTACTTTATTTGGTAAAAAAATCAGTTTCGAATTATGTTTTCATTTTATTCGCGAATGGTTAGCTAATAATGCGCTTGGTCAACAAATGAGTGATAGCAACATAGTCAAGTCACAGGCTCGCCTTCAACCCGTGCTGCTCTTGTAGTATAAGACTTATACCTTGCTGAATATCTGCTTTCCCTTCCAGCTCATATCGTCAAAATAGCCTCATAGAAGCGGCTCCGCCTGATCGACGGTATGAAATCCGTTTACTCCTTTGCTCTCGGTTTTTTCACCGATATTACTCGTGAGTCATCTCGTCGCATGTGCCCACTCTTCTAGCATCTGGGCCCTTCATCCCATGTAGACATTCTAAGGAAAACAACGTTACCCTAGATGTGTCACTCGCCCACGTCGATAATGTTGACCCTTTTTGTAATTCTACTCAGCAACGACCATATTTGGATTGAACGTCAAAGATTTGGCTCTATTTCAGAAACGCCAAAAAGAGGTTGTCATAATTTACCATGCAAAAAGACCATCCTGGATGAGATGTGTGGTGGAAATGTTAAACGTTTGCATTCTGGGAAGAACGCAAAAGGAAAAAGTAGTGTCAAGCGCGATGATGTGCGTCAGCAGTGGCGCCCAGGGCATAGAGTGGGGGTCCCTCCAACACCAACAGAGAGATAAAGTAGAGAGATTGGGCAGCCTTTTGTTCTCTAATTTGCATTCTACATACCAGGCTGGCACACCGTTTCAATTAATAAATCACAGCTTCCCACAGTATTTATAAACACTTTACTAACGACGAGGCGTCAGCGGGTGCCTTGCTGATTGATTCTGGCGCCGGCGCGCTGCTTATGCATGGCAGGCGTCGCCAGCCAAGCCGCGCTGGAAGCGAAGGAATGGAGATCATTTTATTCCGGCCTGCAATGGTCTCGGCCGACACACTTTTTTGGCGTTTATTGAAAGTGCATGCAAATGGCCAGTCGCCTGGTTTAAACACTAGATTTATCGTGCCCCCGCCATGTACATGGGGTCCACGTGCAATGTAGAGCGACACGAGCCCCTTGACTTCTTGAATGGTGTGTGTGTGTGCGATGGTAGTATGATTTAAACGGCTGTAGATGTGCAGGCCGCAAAACTTTTTTCATTGCTTGTTTGCTTGTATAACGTAATAAAAACACCTATATTATAGTTTTTTAAGCAATTTGTTTTGAATTATGTACCTATTAGAATATGGAGTGTGTCTACTACATACTTGCCATTGATGCTACTGCTTCAGGTATGCATTAGCGCAAGGTGACAAGTGCGGTGAGAATGAGCCAGTGAGGCCGCCAGCAAGTCTATCTGCCCCCTTCTCTCTCTTCTCTCTCTCTCTCTCTCTCTCTCTCTCTCTCTCTCGCTCGCTCGCTCGCTCTCTCACACCCCTCTTTCACGCCCATTATGTATCGGCCTCACTAGATAAACCTGGCACGTGCTGACAGTAGGCCCGGGTTACTCTAGACTAAGAGTCTAGCTCGCTCGCTGGTGCTCTCTATATATCCCTGTCTCTGGAATTAATAATCCTCATGAGCCTTGTGTTGACACCACACCGGCCGATGCGCGCGACCTCGCCACGCCGCGCCACGACGTCCCGGACGAAACCGAAAGGAGCGATCTATCACCGGTCTAATGGCGCACGGCGGTGCCGCAACAAGTAGCCAGCGGCCGGGCCGCTAACTCACTCCCACCCATCCGTTCGGCTCACTCCTTTTTCGGCCAATGTGACCAACATTTCCACCGCATCTCGCTAAAAAAGTAAAAGTAAACAAAAATATTCCGCGACCGTGCCGCGCCGCCGCATAGTGCCCGGAAACGGCCGAGCCGCTCCGGGGTGGCGAGATCCATCAGGTTTTCGGCCTCGGCCCGCGTGTCGCCTGTCAGCGAATTACCCGCCCATTAAACCGCTTGCTGCCGGTCGCGCCGTCACGTGCCGCGTCACTCCTCGCCTGATTTATGTGTTGTGCTGGGCGAGGCGTGTGTTTGGCGGGCCTGTCAATGCGCCGCCCCGCACCACCACCACCATAACAAAACAAAGCCGGGCCAACAACGCTTTTCACCCGGCGAAAATGCGCAAGCGCACCCCATCGCGTGCCTGGTATGTGAACCACTCTGAGACCGTTGCGTTTACAACAGAACCGCTGTATACCCGCAGGAATCCCTGGAGTAACTTACCCCCTCGAGTACCACTGGAGTACCTCTGGAGTTACTTCTGGAGTTACCCATGGAGTTACCTCTAGAGTTACCCCTGCTCTGGAGTACCTCTAGATTACCTCCGGAGTATCGCGAGAGTATCCCCGGATTAGCCTCGAATAACCCCCTGGATCAAGCCGAGATTACCCCCGGATTAACCCAGAATTTGCACAGGCCGTGTGTAGCGGATGGGTTAACCCGCGCGCGGTGGCGGCGTTTCGCGTGCCGCTCGGCGCTTGCGGCCGCCGCCTTTAAGCCGCGCTCAGTTAGATGCAATGGCGGCGTAATGACTCTTCTGCAGTGCGCGGCGCGGGCCGCGTGGGAAATGAAGTCCGGCGCGGTCCAGACGCTCTTCACACCTCGGCGCCGACAACAACAGTGTTCTCTGTTTGTTCGACACGTCTGCGTCGCCGCCGACAAATAAATTGTCCATTACCTTTTGGACCAAAGTAACAGCGGCGAAGCATTTACGGTGGCGGAGGGGCGGGGCCGGGAAGGGCCCCCAGGGGGCCAGGAGAAGGGTCCAAAGACCGACCCCGAGTACCTTCGCTTCCTGCCACGCCCACGTTCACAGAGGGGCACCCACTGGGCACCCATAGGGCACCGCGCTCGCACCCACTCATCAGGGTAGCGAGCGGGGAGTAAATGACGCATTTATTGCTCTGATGATACCCCATGATTGTAAACTCGACGACTTTCTTATTCAACACTCGCCGGACAAGTACCTGATGGGTATTACCGATTGGTACCGGAGGCATGCATTAGCCCGGACTCGCTTTGGTAAACGTAAACACACACACGCCCGCCCGCTTACATGCTCCCCCCCCCCCCACACACACACATACTAACGCGGGCAAGGTCCAGACTAGGTGCGAGCAGAAAGAGCTCTTGTTATAGAAAAGTGGAGAAGTCGTGGGAAGGATGCGTCACTTTCCAATTTCCTGAACAATACACACACAATGTTACCTGATTTCTTCAAACTTAATATAACATGACTCCGAAATAAACCTCTCACCATAAGTTACATACAATTCATAACTATTTGGGCTTTCATACAAAAAAAAACCTGATGGGCTCATGATATGTGCTGAGGAAGGAGGAAAGGTATGGGACATATCACTGTGAAAAATTGTCGTATCGGGTATGGGGAAATTATCAATGGAAGATGTCGTACAAATACTATTCGAAATTGTAAATTTACGAGCATGGTGTATCGACTTGGAATCGACTGACGAGCAAGAGCGAAAAGTTGTACATGTACAAAACATTTTGTTATTTTTAGTGAATTACGAAATATATCGTACACGTACGAACACATTGGTAACAGTGATGGTGCGTTGGGAGCATTATCTACATCCTTTTAATAATGTCCTTACGTATGATGTCCGTCCCTAGTAAAGTCGGGCCTCGTCGGCCGGCGAACACGGTCACCTCACGGAAGCACTCGTGTGTGTGTGTGTGTTTGTGTGTGTGTGTCGATGATTATTAATCCGTTGGAGCGCCGCGCCGGCGTTACAAGCGTTACACGCGTTAATCAATTGACGGATGAGGCGCGGCTCCGCGGGGGGCGGTGCGGCGCGGCGGGCGGTGGCCACAGCCTCGCTTTGTCCCGCCGGCTGCGTGCGAAACAACGCCGCGCCTCCGAGCAGAGTCCGCGAGCCAAGACCGTAAATTGTGGTTTCTGTGCGGCATGGCATGCTACGTTGGCCGGCGGCGGTACCCCCCCTGGTCCTTCCCCTGCGGCGGCCGGCGGCCACTCTCTTTCACTTTCTGATAGGGTGTTCGACCGTCCGGCGGGATAAGGAGAGCAAGGAGGAGCTTCCAGGCCGAGAGTTTTATGCGTCGTAAACGCAACGCGCGCGTCCATGTTCACTTGTTAGTGCCGGCCGGCCTGGCCGTGTCTTATCCGGGCGGATCGGATCACGCGGGCCCGGACTCACTTCGGCCCGGCCCGCCAAACAATTTTATTTATCCCACTCAATGCCAATGCGTCCTCTGGCGCGACGGGGACGCCCGCCGTTTTACGGCGTGGCGCGCAAACCGCGCGCCCGGCTAAAAGTGGGGATCTTACTTCGGGGGCGCGCGGAGCGAGCCGGGGGGTATCTTGCTGGGGACTGCGATCCGGAGTGTGCACTCGCGGACGCACCACTGACGTCCATGTCACAGCAGCACCTCCTAGACTCCTAGAGAAGTGTGATTTTCTAGTGTGAAAGATTCCATTACTTAATTGCAATAAACATTTTAATCTTGACAAGGATCATCGACCTCGATGTTACGAAAATGCCTTTACCCGAGGGGGTATCTACTCAGGCAATAGTCGGGTCAGTCGTTCGGTAATAGTTTTGGTAATACAGGTTATAGCCAAGTAATAAGTAACAGTCGTTATAATAAGATGGTTTTGTTTGAAACTTCGATTTTATGGGGAATGTATGTAACATACGGCAAGTAGGGCGTTATGAGATCTCCTAAATTCTGGAGGAACTGGAGGAACGTGCGAAATAGTTGTGTATCACAGGTAATAGAAGGGTAATAGAGTAATAGAGAGAGAGAGTGATAAAGGAAATTTTAGGGAGTGGATACCCCCTCGTCGGTACTTCTTAAACTCACCACTACCACTGTGAAAAGTATATTTGTACATGTTCAATATATTTTGTAATTTGCCATTAACAATACGAGTCGTACATGTACAACCACTGTCGCTCGATATTCGATTCCAAGTCGATACATAGGGCTAGTAAATTGTACAATTTTAGATTGTGCTTGTCCGACTTTTTCCATGGAAAATTTTCCTGTACCCGGTACGACAATTTTTCACAGTGACTACTCAAGAGGTGAGAAATCGACAACAGTGCCGTCCAGGATGTCCGCCGGCGGCGGTAGGAGTCCCGTCGTGGTCCTCATAATCTGGAGGTAGTCCAGGCGGAATAGTACGGCCCGGCCGAGCGGCCGTCCCAGCCATGAATCAGGCAGCGCCTTTCCGTGATATGAGGTCGTATCGCCTTCGGTCTCGGTGCCCCACCCCGCCCTCGGTGCTCTGCTTAGCGTCCAGATTGTCGTGTGGCTCCGGGGCTCAATCTCGTCGGACGGTCGCGCGCCGCCTCGGGAGATGACCGTGTACGAGGAGAGGCAACACGGGGGG